>NW_022145605.1:24538200-24918200 GCF_000002235.5 Strongylocentrotus purpuratus | reverse complement strand
GTCTTCATTATAAAGAAGGGAACACAGATATATACATGAATTGACTGTAAATTAAAAATAATCTTCTTTGCGAGTTGAAACACAAAATTCTAGCCTGCTGTATATAGCTGTGAAAAAAACAGCTATTTTCTAAATTGTATATGTTGTGTATCACTCTAGTCAATACTAAGAAGGACAATATGTAACAAAGAGTGAGAGATAAGTGGAAACTGATGCAGAGTGAGAAAATACGAGAAAGGGACAGGGTTGAAAATCATAGAGATACAATCCAAGATAGACAGGCAGACAGAGAAATAGAAAGAGAGGAAGAGACAGAGAGAGAGAGAGAGAGAGAACGTGTGAGAGGGAGAGAGAGAGAGAGAGAGAGAGAGAGAGAGAGAGAGAGAGAGAGAGAGAGGATGGGGTGGTAACAATACTGTTAGATAATAACACAAATGGATCCTACAGGTCGATGATTACATTGTCGACTGCCTAATATGGTATTGTCCAGTGAACAGACAAAAGAGCATGCTTGGTCGAGTTGCACCAATTTTTCTTCAGATTTACGACCATTCATGTTTTGGGCCAGTGGGTTCTGCAACGTTTCTTCAAGGATAACGATCCTAGACGAACAATAATTTTACAATTATCAACTGAGGCACAATTATATTTCCATTGTTTCTCCAATGATGACGATTCTAGATGCAGAATGGTACCGAGATCAACTGAGGCATTGTACTTTTGTTGTTTCTCCAAGGATGTTGATTCTAGACGCAAGGGTGTACAATGATAAAATAACTGAGGCACAACTGTATTTCTATTATCATAATAACAGGCTTACGTTAAAAAAATATAAAAAATAAAAGGTGTATAGGTTTAATTTCAAAAGGGTCAAAGTAAACTGTCATGCTTAGCTGTGCATGCTCTGGTGACAAAGTGCACCGCGGTCAGTTTCTCACTGCACTAACAAAATCAATTACTTCAACTCTAGATCCAATACAAACATTATCCTACATGTAACTGTAACCCAAAAGCTAACTTCAAAGGTTGCAACTAATCGCAACCAATAATCTGGCTGTTATGTTTGTCGCACGAGCAAAATGTTGGATGTATCTCCATGTGTATAATATATCGTTCCAAATCAATATCTTACATTAAAACACCCCATAAGTTACGGTGTTCACTGCATCAAATAAACCAACGGATAGAGAAGGAATATAATTCCAGTTTAAAAAAATACAAAACTTGGTAAGGGTATGAATAGTTTTGTAGTTAACTGAACATGTAGTTGTACAAAGAAACAACGAGGAATCTTCGCCCAATCTGACCACAGAAGGAACAAAAACAATTGAGTAGGTTTCGTGGTATAGTGGTTCATTCACTTGACTCTCAATCCAAGGGTCGAGGGTTCGAATCCCAGCCAGGCACTAACGTTCTTTGGCAAGACATGAATCCATATTGGACACGCTTCACCCAGGTGTAGATAGGCACCTGGTGATGATGTGCCTATATCAATTGCAGGGCCCGCAGATATTGCAGTATTGATAATGACTTGGCTACTCGGGATACATAAGACAATTGTTATTACTATGTTTATTCACCAATGAATGTGAATTTCCTTCTAACACGCTATATAATAATTTATCTGTTTGAATTTCTCCACCTTCTTTTTTTCTTCTTCTAACATCAGAAACAAGTATGGAAATAGTTAACATTAAACGTGTAAAGTTTGTTATAAGACTTCTCTTTGCAGTAGATTTTTATTTTATGCAGTGTATTCAAACTATATTGTTATATTGTTGAAGTAATTTACCAATTAGGTGAAATGTAGAACAACTCGTCCAATTTTTTTAACGTGCAAGATTATTTGCAACCATTGTCGATTGCCTAATTTGTACTTTTCCGGACGTGCCTTCTTTTTTTGTTTTTCTCTTTGCATTTTCTCTCCGTTAACCACAATTCCTGATTATTAATGACTCACACTTTCCAGCCCTGTCTCCTAAGCCACATTTATTGTTATCAACATAATCTTTGTTTTATGCAATTTGCCTGTATCATTTGCGCGTGATATATTGTTTCTTGCTACGCTCTCAACTCCTCTGGGACCGGGTTGCACTTTAGTCTTGCTATTCATCGTCGACGCCATCGTTCATGTTTTTTCCCCGAAATTCATAATTTCTTTGCTACATATATTTTAATTTATTGATTTTCTAAGTATACTTTGTTCAAGATATATTGTAAAACAGCATCTGAGGAACTAACACTTCAACAAGCTCTGCTTCTAGTAAGTACCTCTTTTCTCGTGCTATTTCTTTTGTAATTATTTGTCGTTTTATTGTATATTTTTGTGTAATATACTTATTCATTGTATTATGTTTTGCATGAGAAATAAAATCATTTGAATCATATCATTAATACCACCCATTACTTTAGTCACGTACAATGCCGATATTATCAGAAGTCAGTTGTGACGTCATTCAACCTCCATTTATTCGGATTGAATCAAATTTCGAACATCACCATAAAACCTTTCGGGGGCCTCATTAGAAAGGAGAAGCCAACGAAGGAGAAGAAGATTATTCTGTAGTCGGATTTAGGTTTATTGGAGGATACCAATTTTCGTTGAACAATGAATTCCTAGCCCGAGTCAGTGGCGGATTACGAGTTCGGTATGAAAGGGGTGCGACCCGGCCTCCTGGGGCCCGTTCCTCGAACCCGTCATAAGTCTAACTTCTTGACTATCCCATTAAAACGTGTGTTATGGAATTAACACGCGTTTTAATTGGATAGTCAAGAAGTAAGACTTATGACGGTTTCGAGGAACGAACCCCTCCATACCAAGCTTAAAACGAAAGGTGCGCCTTTGGGAAGCGAACAGGTCATAATATTGGAAGTTGAAAAGGAGTAATGTAGGAAGTGGCACAACATTTTGGTTACAACACTGTAAATTGAAATATTTAATAGCAATTAAGCCAAAATTGACTGGTTGTCATTAAAAACGTAAACGACAACAAAATCAAACAATTTACATCATCAACAACAACTGTCTATCACAACCAACTGCGACACTAAAATTCTTGTTGACCATTGAGGCATAACAGGGAGGCTGTAGCAATAAAATACACCTTTATGTTGGTACACGTTGTTCGCTAGGTTATGGTTCTATCACTGTTGATTTGAGTTTGATAGTGATTCTTCAATTAGCTTTAAAGAAAAGAAGATATCCATTTCACAATTTCACTTTGCGAATGGAAACGTTTCTGGAAAACATCAAACTTTTGAATACCATATTACGATAAAGAGGGGGTAGAGGGGAGGGAGTTATACACGTCCACTCTTTTTATAACATAAAAAATATCCTTTCGTGGTTCATGTACCTTGTTAATAATAATAATAATATCGAATATTTAGGAGCGCTAAAAACAATAAGTACCATAGCGCTTACAAATACAAATATATGTAAAGATAAGCTATGATGGCGCTCTTCATACTACGTGTAATCAGGGGGGGGGGGGGGGGGTTAACAAAGATCCTAAGTTGAACTTATCTCTAAGTTGTACTTAACAATTATGGTAAGCCGTTAGCATCTATGAAAATATTTTGTAAAAGGCATGAAATGTTAATTCAAATCATTCATATTTTCTATAATCAAGGAGATGTCATGTGATTGATGTGGAATTTATAAAAAGTCTAAAGTACTTGATTTTTGGCTTTTGAATATAATTTATTTCAAAGCTACAAATAGCTCTCCATAATTGTTAAGTCTAACTTACAGTTAAGTTCGACTTAGGATCTTTGGGAAACACCCCCTGAGGTATCAGTATGCTAGGCCTACCCTTTTCTACCTGTATCGTCTGCAACTTTTAATCCCCGGTCTTTATTCTGTCGCCCGATACCATATGAAGACGTTTACAACCATAGACGAACCTTTCCGCAAGTAATAACCCGTTAGATGTTTCTGTTCAGTAAATCCTTGGGTGTTTCACAAAGATCCTAAGTTGAACTTATCTCTAAGTTGGACTTAACTGTTAAGGAAAGCCGTCAGCACCTTAAAATGTTGATTCAAATCTCATGGGAGATTTCATGTTATTGATGTGAAATTTATGAAAAATCTAAAATACTTGAAATTTTGCTTTCGAATATATTTTATTCTAAGGCTACAAATGGCTCTCCATAACTTTTAAGTCCAACTTAGAGTTACCTTCAACTTAGAATCTTTGTGAAACACCCCCAGATGTTTAGAGTCAAGATTTTCCAATCCAGGTTTTCAACGAGTCATACGCCCTCACCTGACCGACTCTGATAGGAAATAGAAAAAAATTATGTCATATCAGGCCTAGTCCGTGCAACCCCGCAATCTCCTAATATAAAATATACATGTATGTCAAAGTTTCCTACACTTAAAATGGACGTAAACACTGTCTTTTCTTTTTATTCCTTTTTGTTGCTGTTGTTGTTGTGATGAGAGTATTGACATGTTGCCCGTGTCTCATGACTGGTGTACATAAAGATAATTACTGTAATACACAAATGTGTAACCCATGCATGAACATTTAGGTATGAAGAACTCGACGATTGCAAAATAGATACAACAAAAAACACAGACGTAAGAGGGAATTTTTTTTTTTTTTTTTTTTAAAGAGAAAACGAAGCAGAAATTATTAAGAAGAATTTGGTATAGATGTTACCGATGCGAGAGAATTGAATTAACTTTTATGGTAAAAAAATATTAGCAAGTCAAGGGTGAAGGTGAAACGCACAGAGAAAAGAAGATGAGAGTGTACGTAATTAAGGACTTTAAGGTGTATGTAAGAATGGATATATTAATCTTTTAAGAACTATATATATATATATATATATATATATATATATATATATATATATATGGCTATTAAGAGATACACCCATCATGCACGGAGGAAGCTTTACCTGTTACTATACATCAAAGGACCATATTCCATTCTCTCTTTCTCTCTTTTTTTTTGTTCTCTCTCATTTTCTCTCCTCCTCCCTCTTCCTCTCTCTCTCTCTCTCTCTCTCTCTCTCTCTCTCTCTCTCTCCCTTCTCTCCATCTCTCTCCATCTTCCTACACGGTCGTAAAATGAAACGATAACTCGGCAGAGCGTAAACGCTGGTTAAACAACTTTGAGATGAAATTACCATTTTCCATTCTCCACGCTCGGAAACCTCAGACCAATCTCCTTCGTTATTGGATGAAATAGAGACGGTGCTTCCACCCCAATCCTATTCCGCTGTGAAGACCGTGGAGTTGATTAGTTTCATGGAAAGTTGTGGTAATTACCATCGGGACACACACACGAGGGACGTAATGTGAGGCAAAGAGTTCCTCTGATCTAAATGGGGGCTGCGAGGGAAGAGGGCGTATCCAGGGGTGTGACAACCCCATTCACAATACCTCTCAGAAATGTACAATGGGTTGTGACAAATATGTTATATATAGGCCAATAAGGAATTGAAATATCACTAGTTGAAAATACCTTTCCCCTTCACGAGTCTATTTTTAAGATGGAAAGAATCGCAAAAAAATTGTTGGCAAATTTTAACTCTGATATCCCAAACACCCTAAAAATGTATGCTAAAAACACTTCGTTATTTGCACTGAAAGTACTGATGTTAGGGATGACGGGAGGCACTCGTTTTACAGTGGAATGCCGAAGCACAGATTTGCTATACCGAGGGTTCATAATTCCGAAAATGAAATAGGGTTCGCTTATCCGAAGGTTCGTAATTCCGACAATCGATACAGGGTTATATGTCCTTTTCGGAAATACGAAGTATCCGAATTATGAACCTTCGGAGTAGCCGAACGAATCTTCACAATCAAGAACCTTGGGAATAACGGGCCTTCGGATCTTTAAAACCTTTCGGAAAAAAATGACATGTAACCGTGATGATTGCGGGTATTATGGGCTAAAAGTATCTTCCCCCTCTTATCTAAACAAACCTTGATATATTGTAATAGATGATATCAATTACCCCAAAACACTCTTCAATGTAATTAAGCTGGATATATTTTTCAAATAAATGTCATCCGGAGGGTGATTAGTAGCCCGAATTAGATGATAAATGATGTAACTTGATAGTGATGTATCTAAAGTGGCAAGCAGCAGTTTTCGTAATTATAAACGTGGAAGACTATTATCTCATCCAGTTTGTAGACTTAATGTGAAATCATTTTTTTCTGCACGGGCCGCCTTGTAATATGGCTAAGCGAATGGTCAGTTGTGATGAGCTAAAAATCTATTTTTAAGAACGCTTCTTTAATCAAATAACAGAGCAAATATTATGTGATGGGATTCAACTTTGGCAGGAAGACCACTGTGTTCACGCTAAATGTAAACTCGGAAGTTGCTACGCAATTTGTATTTAAAACTATTGTCGTCTCATAAACTTGATAAAATAGTGGAGAACCTTATTTAAAATTAGACAAAATATTGCAGATGTATGGCCGAAAAATTCAGATTTTATATTTTGTCGAAGCCGCAGGCCGAGGTTGAAAAATAATGGCACGAGGGAAGTTATGAATTTGGAGGTTGATATAATATAATATAACACCACAAAATTCAGATTTATTAAATGAAATTAAGGCATTTGGAATACCATGCCTTGCTTTTATGGAGTTGCCCCGATATGTCGACAGCCATGTTCCACAATGCATCATCGAAATCGTTCTATGTACGCCTTCACCGAAAAATAGCGCAATGGTCAATACATTACAGCAGTGGTAGCGATTTCAGTAAAAAGCCCTACCCTAGCATTAAACTACCAAGTACATAATCTGTCACACCCTATTTCATTATTATTATATCTCATTTTTCAGAATTTCTGCTTACATGTATTTCTACCAAATGTTTTATTTATCAATTCATATTTTCTTCTACTGTCTTTTTGAATGATCATTGGCTTTTTTTCTGCACATTATTTTATCGATTATTATACTTTCTATAGCAGTAAGTGCTTTGATAGTTTTTGTCATGCATTTGGAATGATCGTATCTTTTCGTTCTTTTCCAGATTTAGTTTCTGAATTTCCGACCGACGAGGACGAAAGCTGAAAAGAAAGATACAAAATGTAGCCTGCGTCATCCGTTGCTTCCATCATAATATCACACTCTATTATCTACTTGGCAAACAAAGGCGACGAGTACGAATGAACTCTCCATCACAAAGAGTTGATGTATTTTTTGATTGGCTTGATGAGACTCGATGAGACGAAATGAAGAGTAAAGACTCTGAAATGCAATGTATTGTAGCCAATAATTAATGCCACAGTTCGAATTTTCGACGCTTCCATACGTCTTCCTCAAGAGCAAAAATGATTTGGTATCATACAAAATAATAGCGCGCGTGTTCTAAGTTTATTAGCAAATTATATGCAACATAATATCTAACTGAAGCTCTGACATCAAATGCTTCTTGGCACAATAATACGTGAACTCTGAATAATGACTTTCGATGTGTCTGAAGAGAGAAAAGTACATTAGCGCTGTTTTCCGTTATGCTTTTGTAGTCTACATCCCAGGTTCTTATGGATCTTGACATAGGATAAAAAGGAGAAAGAAAAATGCTCATTGGCAGAAAGGTACACTTCTTAACTAAAACTACACTCAAAAGCAACCCTTCAGCCAGCCCCCCCCCCCCCCTCCCCCACCCTCAACACACACTCATCGTCTATCAACTCCGCTTCATTGCAATCGCTAGCCTTCCTGGACCACTGAAGTACTCACGAGTGTCTTGGGAAATCTGGGTAGAGTGAAATATCTCATTTTCAGCACTTTCTATTAGGATCTAATCATTGGATTTCTTACCCAGCTAGACAGCACTATGATGATTTCTTTCAGTGCAAAAGGGCAACGGTGAAGCTTTTTCAGTGATGTTTGTTTTTGAGTATCTCATCATCCAATATTAGCTTCTTAAGATATTCGAGTATGACTGGAAAAGTAATTAAACTGAAATTGAAGTAGAATTGATATTTTACCATAATGGCATATTGCATCTTTTTTTAAAGAGACTAAGTTATTATTTGTAAGAGTTTTTGCCAAAATCTAGGCTAATAGCTCTTTCATAAGGGGATAAATCTACGGAGCACTAAAATGTCTGTTGTTTATCTTCTTTTATGTTAAATAAAAATGGTATCAATATTATTTAAACTCACATCCTTTTAGATATATAACAATTTCTAGAATTGTACCATACCCAACTTTGGATGTAAAAAGGTGTTTTCATCGACATCATGTTCGCATTTTGTTGATATTAACCATGTTCTAAAAAACATATCCGCTAATTTCCGCTCTCAGAAGAAACTATGAACGCCCCTATCCGATAGAAAGCCCTCCGGCAGTCTCAATTTCAAGAGAAAGAGAGAGAAAGAGAGAGAGGGAGAGAGAGAGAGGGAGAGAGAGGGAGAGGGGGAATGAGGTGTTTAAAACACAGAGTATGCATTGGAAGCTGGAAGCACTGAAAACCCAATTTCCTGACAGACATGTTTGGGGTCCGACCATAATTAGGGTGTTCTCTTTTGTTCCTTCTGTCTGCGCTGCTCAGTCTCCTCTCCCCCAATGCCTCTCTCGATTTCCCTGCCTTCTTTGTAGTTTCCGCGCCAGTACTGGGTGCACCTGACTTCGAGACTGATTGAGCAGAAATTGACAGTCCCTGGTGATTTTTTGTAATGCAAGGTTCCGATCTAGTTTCATGCAAAATACGACTTAACTAAAAGAGAATGTGAGGTTTAAAGTGACTCTGTAACGTTGCCTCAGATTCTGAAGAAAAAAAATCCTGGATTTCGCTCATGCTGCAATCATAATTATATACCTTTAGGTCAGTAAGGAATTCACAATCTTTATAAGCAGATCGCCAGTCTGATTATCAAGAAATTTATGATAGGAAATCGAAATTTCATTTTTCGTCTTCCTAAAGGTTTTTATTACACTACAGTCTAGAGGGGAAAATGAATGCGGTAAAACCGGTCATTCAAAGATTTTTCCTTTTTTTGAGGCACTTCATGATCATTGATTTTGAAGCGCAATTTTTTAAGGCTTCAATATTACACCATATCACAGACACTGATAACACGTAGGGCCATGCATCATAGATTTAACATTGTTAAACGATGCCTTTAAGAGAAGGACAATGTTGGTATGTGTTGAACATTTTTTTTTTTTTTTAAATATATTTATTAAAACATCTTTTAACAGGATAACATTGATCAGCTCACAGGCTGTTTTACATAATGGTCCTGCATCCAGAAGTGTTAAGTCTACCACTTTATTCCTCTTTTGCTTTGTTTTTTTAATAATTCTCCTACATTTCTAGAACTTCTAGAATGATGCCGAGGAAACCTGAACGTAATCGAGAAGGCCTGAAGGATCGCAAATACCCTTAATTTTATATAACAAAATACTGCATGCATTTCGTCATTCGATGTAAACCTACAGCCTTGGTGAAATATATAATTTGGGGAAATTATTAATTTGTCAATTCATTCATTTTGTTATATTGAACGCCGGAGCATGCAATAAGTAGTAGCTAATACAAGCATTCATATATTCTTATTTTAACGGAAATCCTTTAGAACAGACCCGGTAATGAATTCGTTAACGAATCACCAAAAACGTGTGAAGCCCTGAGTGTATAGAACCTACTCCGATAAAATGAAGTAAGCGGTTAAAACAGTATCGAAGAAGACAAAAAGACTTTAAGAAAACCAGTAAATTCAAGCACATAGTCTGATCAAACGAATACAAAGAAGAACGGAAGACGGTGCTAGAGAACATAAAATGCACAAAAGTCTGTTGAAATTTTGCTAAGAAATGTTCTTCCGGTTGTCTTAACAAACCCTCCCGGGATCTATATCTTTTCCTAGGACACTGCAAATGAATATTATCCGCGCACATACTCTACGCCAAATCCAATCGACTTAAGCTGAAAGGCGCCCTTTTATTCAAGTCGTCGAGCTTTCGTCTGTTAGGAGCCAGAAGGGCGTTATCTCTGTGTTGAAGTATGCGGTTCCAAACAGACGATTTCTTGTAAGTTCGATCCAATCAGACCTAACATCAAGGCCTTACTGCAATAAATGAAGGTATCCTCTGCACCGAGTGAAGACGGAATTATGTTTGGTGTCCTTCGTAAACTTTGATACAGATCCTATCACGATGTTTGATACCAAACTCCCACCAGAAAGAGAGAAAAATGGTTAAGATCAATCGTCACCCTTATTCATTAAAGGCAATGAAACCATTTAAAGTCATCCCAAATAATCACCCCCAAAACCCTTTTGAAAATCCAACCTTTAACTCGGGGGCTAAACATATTGTTTCATTGCCAGTGTCATCAATATAACTATTACTTTCACTATCCTAGCTTTAATAAAGGCAATCATTTATTCGATGATAAAAAACACATTCAACAACATTAACAAAATAGAGTCAAGAACATAATGTATATACTTTTCATGGAAAAATCTAACAATCTTTTAATATTGGAGTAAATTGTCAAAGAGTATCATTCGATAATGCGGTTCTAGTCCTCTGAAGAGGATTTTTCCTTTAATATGTTTGTGAAGGTAAAAAGAAAATTCACGGATCTAAGTTTTATGTCCTTGATACTTTATGTGCTGATCGCCCAACACTGTCATTTCCCCGATCGTTCGTTGTGATGTAAATTGTCCGTTATCTTCGACGATCGTTAAAGGGGCATGCATGTTCCCCGTATTTCAGAGGACGTTCAAAATACGTACGCGCTGGCGGACGGTGCTTTACTGTAGCTGCCTATTGACACCAACAGAATACGGCTCTTACGCAGATGGCATGTTCCGATAACTACACTGGCGGGAACGTGCCCCTTTAAGGGACACGAATAAAATGCCATATTATAAGATTGACCGTGATCGTCCAGAGGGTTAACGACAATTGGTCGTTATAGCGCATGTAGATAGGCGACCTTGAAGGAATAAGGCCTTGGGTATAAAGACATGAAAAGCGGCGTAAGTTTCTTTTATGAGCACGTCTTAAAGATTTCATGGGTAAGCTGTATAAAAAAAGGAGTGATAGAAGACAGAAGAAGACGGGAGAAGAAGTAAAAGAAAGAAAGAGAAAGAGGGGAAGACTGATGGGGACAGAGAGAGAGGGAGAGAGAGAGAGGGGGGGGGGAGGTAGAGGGTCGAAAGAGAGTCGAAATATCTTTCTGAAAGATACGAATGGATTTATTTCCCCCATAACTGGGCATTGTGTTCTAATGGGAAAATTTGTTTAATTTGGAGTTCTGTTATCTGGAATATCAATAAATATATATATATATTAAGGGTAATTTGCTCATGGCTGCAATAATAATGGTTTTATTGTTGTACATGTTGCCATCTACCAGAGTTGAGAACATTAGAACGATAAACAATTCCCAAAAGTAGATTTATAATGCATCCTAATATGAATGCTTAATATGTTAAGATCTACCTTAGATAATTAACATAAGAAATGGGGATACCTTCTTAATTTATTCAATACAATACAATAAAGTCATTTCTATAGCGCTCTTACAAACTAACTGTTGTTTTATAGCGCTTTACATAAAAATTATCGAAGAAGTTGTTGATTATGGTCAAAGAGGATTGTTTTTAGACATTTTCGGAAGACATCCAGCGAAGGTGATAATCGCATAAAACGTGGAAGCTCATTCCAGAGTCGAGGGGCACATGCATGGAAAGAATTGTTGCCAGCGTTGCTGTATGTTCGAGGAACGTGTAGCAGGGTGCTGTCAGTACAAGAGCGAAGGCCAGGACGAGCAGATTGGCAAGATTATGACTACAGTAGCGTAGGTTTGGCCTATATGCAAAGATAGAACAGTAATGTTTGTATATGAGAATTTCTCTATTTTATTGTATGTAATATGCAAAAATAACAAGCCAAAATATCACAATAAACATGTATGATATGAAGATAAAAACGCTTCCAGAATAAGCATGAAACGTTTGATAATAAGCATGAAACGTTTGATTATAAGCTAGATAAGGTAATGGGTCGGAGGCAAAGAGCATAGCATAATGCATTGTCGCTCTGAATCTATAGGAGAGAAATATGACTTTTTTTTAAGCACATCATTAATTTAAAGGTAATTTCGATAAATTCCGCGCCAATTATCTGAACAATCCTTTACTGATTATCCTGCCTTGCTTGCGTGGTATTGCAATTTGTGACTATTATCTATGAGTTTATGTTTATTAAGATATCGTTGTGTAGTGCGGAGTGCCTACAACATGTGTTGGCGACATAATGATACATAGAGGGGGAAATGAGATGTATAACCCATTCATCACATAACAGAGAACTTTTATTACCCCCCCCCCCCCTATAAACAAAAAACACCTGTTTCTTTTCTCATACATGTACTATGTATTAACAGAAACACATCCAATATGAATCTATTTCTCCAGTTTGACACTTCACATGTTTTCATCCAAATGTCTTAATGGACTTCGATAACGGGTTAATTAAACAACGTCACAGTCGAGGGACATTACATCCACACTTTGAAATTATGTCATCCAGTATTCCTCATCTGTTTATAAAATCAAAAATGTATTTTTTGAGCTTGTTGGGAATTCAATTAGGGACGAAAATGTCTGTAAATAAAAATTTGTTCTGCGTTCCTTTCTCTTCATCGTACTATTCGTGCGGAGAGGCGACTTTAAATTATTAATATTTTATTTGTAGTTACGGTATCTTCGTCCTTTTGTTTTACTCTTTCATTCTTATTTTTGTTTAATTTGACATTTTTTCTTGTATCATTATTTTTAACCTTAGATTTATTTACTCCGTTATCTACTGTTGTATCTTCCTGATATCATCAATGTACATTTTAGACTGTTGAATCTATTTTTTCCTTAAGGCCTAAACATTTGACAATAGGGAAAACTTATGAGTATACCAGGCTAATGTACATGGGCAGCATGATAACAGCGTTGCATATTAGCATGCGTGTATATAGGTGTTGGCCTGTATGGTGACTTTCTGGGGATATAATATCGGGTTTGTGAGAGTTCAAATGGACGTGAATTGATGTAATTTGTTTTCCCACAGCAGTCCAAGGCATCGAAACCGGTATTAAGGCGTGTAAGTCCCGCATACAAAACCCATTTTCTCACTTTAGCATCACGCATTAATACCTAATGGCGTTGTAGTCTGTCGTAGTTTGTGACTGATAGGGTTTTTACCCCCAGGCGAAGTTCGCACTATCTGGATAGATCGCAGACCTTCAGCAGACAGAGACAGAAATGGCGAGAGAGAGAGAGAGAGAGAGAGAGAGAGAGAGAGAGAGAGAGATAGCCATAGAGGGATAGATACAGAGAGAGAGAGACAGATAGACAGAGAGACAGAGAGAGACAGAGACAGAGACAGAGAGGGAAAGAGAGAGACATATAGACATAGAGGGATAGAGAGAGATAGAGAGAGAGAGAGAGAGAGAGAGAGAAAACAATACACAGAGAAAATGTAACACAGAGAATGGTTAATGATATATTATATAAAGAATGAAAACAAAAGTTAAGTATGGGAAAAGTAGGAGTAAAAGGTGAAAGTGAGAGTAGAGATGAGAAAGAGAGAGAGGGGAAGAATAATTACATCATAAAAAAACAAAAATAATAATAATATAATTAAAATTAAAAGAAGACTACAGAAAAACAAACACAGAGAAAGAGAGAGAGGGAGAGAAAGCGAGAGAGAGAGAGAGAGAGAGAGAGAGAGAGAGAAAAGACGTGAAGTAGATTAATGGACAGCGGGTATTACAACAAAAAGTATCTAGAGATATAAGAAGATCATCAAGCCAAAATGGATGAAGTTGAAAGAATCACAATTCAACAAAGCTATATCTTACACATTATTCGAAACGGAAGGAGAGAAAGAAAGAAAGAAAGAAAGGAAAAGCATGGCTAGACTAAAATTTACAGACCTGGTGAGGAGGAAACAATGAGAGAGATTTGACCAGAGGGTATACGAAAGAAGGAGAGGAAGAAAGAGAGACAGAGAGCAAGGACAACGGAACTAGGATAGCAGAACATTGAGAAATAAGAAGAGAAGATAGTGATACAGAGAGAGATAGCGAGAGAGAGAGAAGAAGATACGAAGAGAGTTATAAAAGAAGGCTAAACAAGTATGATAAAAGATTTAAGATATTAAATAAACAATTATTTGGTTCAGTATAAGCATGAGATAATTCAAATTCGGTGTATATCAATGTACCCGAATAAAAACGTTCAAAGTCTTCCCTTTCCATTTTTCTGTTTTAGCTTTTTAAAATAAATCTAAGCCCCCTTCTATAGTATCAGTTCCATGGAGGATAACCAAAACCAAAAATGCATACATCTGTACTTAACGACTCTTGGTTAATTCCATTTAATAATATATTCATTTCGGTTACGTTAATATAGAAGAAGATGTGAAAAGTCAGGGTACCTTTTAATGTATACACTGTGCAATTGCGAACGATAAACACACCGGAAACATGGTCATGCCAGCTTACTCTGTGAGGAAAGTCCCATTAATAATTCGAGCAATATTTGACTCGCTGCTAGTAATGGAATATTTAATGTCTTTTTTTGTTCGTTTATTTATTTATTTAAATACGGTGATTAACAAACATGCTTTCAGCTTAGCATAGCTGTTTTTCAGCATATCCGTACATGGTACATTAAAATACATATGAAATACGTTTGAATACATTTTATATATTAAATTGAAATAAGTCAAAACGAAAACTTCAAGGGTTCTGAATCTCACGAAGCGACTCACCCTAGCAAAAATAAGAAAGTGATTAATTAGAAATAATAATTTTTTGATCAGTTGAGATAAGTTACTATTTAGGTCATAGCGAAACGTCTTGGGCCACAGAAGCAACGTGCTTCCTAAAAAAAATATGACCCTTTAGCGAAGAGAACGTGCCTCAGCTCCATAAACATTTTATAGCACTTTTCAGCTCGTCAAATAGTTTTGACATATGATTGAGCCCAACCCCTCCCCGATCCGACACAGCAACTTTTTGAATAAACCTTAATAAATCATCAGTACATATTGACATACAGCATTTTTTAAGCAAGAGAAGTTTAAGGGTCTCATATGGTACTCCCTTGGCGCAGACAAGATACTCCATGAAATTGGTTCGAGTGTACTGAACAACAATGGAACTAATTAAAATTGATAACGCCTCCTAACGTTTTCTCTCGGGGGTAATCCGGGTATTAGTTCGTCCGAGATATAATGTTAAACTGAAGGCTAGGATTGCAATTGAGTTTACGATTTATAGGGTTAGGTATAGTGCTGGACAAAGTGAAGTTAGGAATTTGGTTAGCGCAGGAAAGTGACTGCGGCGCTATTCTGCAAGGGCAACATATCATTATATTATAGACCCCCTTTAGGCGCGAAAACATTTTTCTGTAGTCATTGCCGTTTTATTCATCATGCTTAAAAGAAAAGACAGAGGTAGAAACAGAGGAAAGGAGAGAAAGAAAAGAAAGACATAGAGGGAAAGAGAAGAGAGATAAAGGGAGAGGGGAAATGTAAAAGTGAGAATACACGAAAAAGTATGTGTCAAAATATTGGGCACATGGTCACACACAATTATTAGTCCCGACTACGGGAAATGAATTCGCTGGAAAGCGGAAAGAAATACAGGTGTTTGTCAGTCAATGACGTCATTGCCGACATTGTGCGAACACACAGAAAGCTCTAAGGGGCGGAGCTCAGGAAGATTGGATAGCTATGGGGCATTGGGAGGGGTGAGGTTCAATCTATTGGGTGTAAAAAGTATTGGATCTCGCAGCCTGAGAGATCGTAGAGGTATCGTGGCCTAGTGGATACGTCACCGGACTGTGGATCACATGGTTCGCGGTTCAAGTCCTGCCGCGGCACTCATGTTCTTTGGCAAGACATTAATCTACATTTACCACTCTCCACCCAGATTTTAAATGGGTATCTTGAATCTCGGCCTTTATGCACTACTTGCGCATTTTCAAAAGTAACCGACACTGATCATCATTATACATTTATATGATGGCTCATTTTATTTGACGATTCGATACCTTTTCAAGAAAGTGGGATTTTGTTCGATTACTAAAAAAAAAGTAATAATGACATTTTCAGTACATAAAATTGAGTGGATTATTACAAATAAATATTTTCATTATAGGTGAAACATACAAACGTAAATTGAAACGTAAAATTGTATGCATAGTCCTATACATGTATAGATTGCCAGTAAACCGCATTTACTGTAATAATGTCACAATAAATTATGATTGTGGCAGTGGGGTGGCTAATTTCTCTTTCAATTGTGAGGTTGAGGGTTCGAATCCCAGTCCGTCACCAGTGTCACTTTGCAAGCAATCAATATACATTACCCACCCTACAGCCAGGTATCAATGTGTAACTGATATGCTACAGTGCGATATATTACTGCAATTACTGTTATAACATTAACTTGAGAATAAACAATGAAATAGAAATAATAATAATGATAAATAATAATGATAATAATTATAATAGTAATATAATAACTAAAACGATCATGCTAATGAATATAATTTTAATGGTGATATTAATAAAAAGAATGTAATATAGGCCTATATATATATATGTATATATATCATATATCATATATCATATTATATATTATATATCGTATTATATATTAAACATTATGTTATATATATATATATATATATATATATATATATATATATATATATATATGTAATGTAATTAAAAATTAAATTGAATTATGATTTATTACGTAAACATATTTTACGGGAGAGAAAGAGAGGGCGAGAGAAAGAGAAAGAGAAGAGAGAGAAAGATAGAGTTGAATTGAATTGATAATGGTTTGTTTGAGAATAAAGAAATAACCATGCATCGCAGCCTAAGGGGGGGGTATAAAGAAAAAGAGAGAATTGGAGACGGAGACAGAGAGAGAGAGGGGAGGGAGAGGGAGATAAAGAGAGAGAGAGAGAGAGAGAAAGAGAGTGGGAGTGAGAGAAAATGTTGATACTTCAAGAGTTCTGAGGTTGATGCATCCCCTACTTTACCCATACTGACATCTCGAAATGTCGTTCACTCACAAAATGGCGCCCATGATGGATTGAAAACATAAGCATCATTCGCTTCTAGCAAATTATTGAAGAGAAATGGAAGTTCTAAATGTGTAATGTGAAGATCAGCCGCCTTCACGAAGACGTGAAAACTCGTCTGATCATCGACTGATTGTGTCGAGTCAACATTGAAAGGAATTACCTTTCTCATTCGTTACTTGTATCGGCTCATTTCAGTTGATGTATTACCTACCCAATAATACCTACAGAAATGTTCAGTTCTAACATAAATTTTGTTGAAGTATGCTTGAATCAGTTTCACATTTCATCTTGCACTCGGTCATGGCGTTTCGAAAGTTTTAGATCAAGGAATTTGATCTCTGCAATATTATGTTGCCGTGTTAGGAAACGTATAGTCGAAAAGAAAATAAAAATGAAGAAAATATTGACAAAATTATATTTGCATCTTAAACAAAGAATCATAGATTGTCGATTTTTAGGTCAAAGGTTATCTAAAGACGTATTGCAAAAAAACAAACTTTTCCAGGGTGGGAATAAATATGATGATGATACTGATGGTTTAATGCTGATGGGTGTTGAGTGCATCCTTCAGACCTGCTTGACCGATTGTTGTTAAACTTCAATAGTTGTTATTCATCCTAACCTGATGAGTGCAGTCATGTCGACCCATGATGATGACGAAGTGATATTTATTACCAAACCTGTTGAACACAACACATCCCTTTCTTCTCTTGTAATATTCTCTCTCTCTCTCTCTCTCTCTCTCTCTCTATATATATATATATATATATATGTATATATTATATATATTGCTCTTTATCTCTACACCCCGCTCTCTCTCTCTTTCTCTCTCTCTCTCTGTTTCTCTCTCTTCTTCTCCCTCTTCCTCTTTTTCTGCCATATACCTATTTTGGTAGCATGAGTTATAATCTATTTAGAAAATTGTGATATTAGGTTTTTTATACCTAAATCTTCGGATATATTATGGTACATCATATTATTTACTTCATGCATTATGTCATGTTATTACAAGAAGGAAAAAGACTTTTTCTGCTGTATACGATTTTACTTCTGTTTTGCTACGCTGCGTTGTAAATTAATTTACATGATAGGCCTATAATATATGTTTACGAACAGAATATTGATTTGTTACATTGCATTGCATTGTATTTTTGATTAATGATTTATATGTTTATAAACCGATTATTGATGTAAATTAATGAAGTTTAATCAATGCAATATAATACATGTAATATATAATCATTTGTAAAAATTTAGTCTCACTTAAGAAATGTTTACAGTAAATACAAAAAGTCAATCATCCAATACATATTGTCTTATTTGTATTGAGAGAGTATTACATAATTATGATGACGTCACGGACCTCCATTTGGCGTAATACGTTACCCTTTACTGCAAAATGTCGCCTTTTACATTACCATTCTCGCACAGTACTTTAATAATGGCCCTCCCGTTCACCGGCTGCTGTACAATTGATGGAGCTTTTAACTAATAACCCGGATTAAACTGATAACAATTCACCGCGTACATTAATTTGATACGCCTCGGCCCTCTGCCTTTTGTAAATCAAACGTCATATATCAGCATACGTAGCTCTGTGATATTTTGATAATGGATTGAATTTGTTGCGAGGAAAGTTGGATATACTAGATCATGCGAAATGTCAAGCGAGCCTCTTCTTTTTATGACGTGTTTGTACATCATTTTAGGCTCTGCATGCATGTATCTGGCAATATGTTCATTATCTGGCAATGGTTTGCCCAAGAAGATTCCTCATTCTTTTAAAGTGAAAGTTTGCATCATAAGGTTCAAACTTTGATTAAGAGGCAGTTCCTATGGGGGTAAAAATCCATACAAAATCTCTAAAAGTGATTTAAACTATGTGAATCTTGTTTTGTATTGTTTTATTTTGTTTGGGTTTGGGGTGTTTTTTGCAGAAAACGCCGTCATGTGAATATATATATCATGTATTTCGATGATTTCAATCTCTAAAATTAACTGAAGTCATAACTAAAGTCAACAAAATTTTCAAGCCATATACAAAACATTTTCATACAAATCATATAATAATAAAAGATTCAGTATTTCATTTAATACCCTAAAAGGGAATTTTCTTCTAGGGCATAATGTATAAATCAAATGTTGACATTTTGTAAATGAAACCAATTTGAATGAATATCTGGATTAGGGATGACAGATTATCAACTTGGTAAAGAAAGACTTTTCCATCGATGAATGATGATAACAAATCGATTGAGACGGATGATCCGTTTTTAAACTTATGAAGTCAAAATTCTTTTTAAGGACAAGGTCGATGAACTTTGAATCCTCACAATATGATTTAAATGCCAGGAAATCGCAAGCAATTTGTAAACTAATTTTTTGACATGTAACAGTGTCAAATTTTTAGTTAATACCCAAACGTTAGTGCATGTTTAATGTGCTTTGCGACTACTCATGGTGAATACCACGAAGCTGACACTAAAAGTATTCCAGGACCCTCAAATAAAAATGTTGCATTTATTCATCGGCGCCGACCTTTTCAAATGTCACCTACAACCCAATGATACTGAAACCTACCAAAGCTTCTGGATTTGGTTTACAATAAAGATACGGTCAAATCAGTAACACAGTATCTTGTAAAGTTCTTCTGTATTATAAATTGGTCATCATAATGGCTTTTGCAAAGGAAGACGGAAATAGAAACAGATCGCTTGCTTGATAAGCAATTTGTTCGCTAGATATATTGGGACGGCAATTGTTTCCGTCTAAATCGTAATATTTTCATATCTCTGACATTCAGACGTCCTCTCTCCTTCTCCAACATCCCTTGACAATTTTGACGATGATATTTCCATCTCGACGGAGGGAATGAAAGATGACATTTTGGGTATCAATATCTCTCTTCAACATCTCATATTTTTTCCTGCGGGACTGCTTTTCGGGATGAACTAGAATACAGATAAAAAGCTCTACTTTCGATATCTGTATACTTTTTTTTCATACTGTCTTGCTAGTTGAAATTGATGTGCATTACCCGTGAAGAATATGATGTTACACAAATATTTGAAGAATATTTCTAAGATTTAAGTAACATTTGATATACTAGTACCTGAAGTGGATATGTAATCAGGAAACATTTTGATGATGCTTTTCGTCAAGTTGACTAATTTTTTTCTGGGGGATATATTTCACTTCGAATTTTCTGATAGGCAAAAAAAAAAGAACAAAAGAACAAAGAAACAAAAAATAGACAAAACTATCTACAATTTTTTTTCTTCAGATTTGGGGCTGCATTTCCAACTTTAAAATGCTTTTGACCAGCCCTCCTTCCCCCTTTCCCTTAAACAAAATATCTGAAACGAAAAAAGAAAAAAAATTGAATCGAAAACAAAGAAAAAAAGAAATGTGAAATAAGTAACACTCACAAAAGATTGTGTCACATTTAAGGGTGCCCTTTCACTTTGAAATTCATTGACAGCACCCCCACCCCCATCAGCTTCGCCCCCCAGCTCCATGTTAACAACCTGCTGTTTACCAAGCTATCTCCGTAAAATTACAATTTAGAGCTTAATCTGTGTCAGCACGTTAAAGTGAGAAAGGTAGAGAGAGAGAGAGAGAGAGAGAGAGAGAAAGAAGAAGAGAGGAGGAGAAGGAGAGAGAAAAAGAGAGAGAAAGAGACAGAGAAGGAGAAAAAGAGAAGGAAAAAAAGATATATATATATATATATATATATATATATATATATATATATATATATAGCGGGATGGGAGAGAGAAAAAGAGAGAAAGTGAGAGAAAAAAGAGAGGTAGAGAGAGAGAAAAAAGTAGAGCGGGGGAGGGAGAGTCAAAGAGAAAAATCCATAAAGAGAGAGAGAAAGAGAGATAGAGAGATGGGAGTAGAAAGAGAGAGAGAGAGAGAGAGAGAAGGAGGAGAGAGAGGAAGATATTGTCAAAAGTAGCTGTTGATAGAGAAGTACAAGAGGGAAAATAAAAAGGTAATCAAAGCAATTTCCTTCCTCATGAATTTTCATTTTAAAATAAACAAAAGGAATGAGCCCACATCATCTCAAACTCGTAACACAATAACAATACGTCAGAGAAATAGAGAGAAAGTTCCATGTTGATCCTCTTTGCGTTGTCATGGCAACCAAATGACACATCTTCCGTGACTTTCTTCGATGAAATCGTCTGTGTGCGCATTTTAGAGGTAATTTGGTTCGTTGATGAAAAAGTCAGATGAAAAAGAAAGCATTCTATTGCCGAAATACTTGCTAATATATGAGTGAAATCAATCCTAAATCATGATTTATTAATCGTAGAGGCGACAGCAAATGTATTCCAATCTCATCTACGTACGGTTTAAAAATTTGGTAAGGTATTTATGAAATGTGGAATGCCTTGTTTAAATGAAGAAATTTCGCATTGATCTTAGCACATGATGTTTGTGCTAGTTGTTTTATTGCTATCACGTGTTAATAAATTGCAAGATTTCCTTTAGAATGTACACCTAAAGCATACACGTATGTCTACTTTCTAACCCAGGTCCGCTATGGTTTGATCAACTCTATGATATGCCAATCACTACCAGAAACCCAACGAAAGGTACAATAGTAGGAACTTAAAGGCCCACTGCACTACTGGTAGCTACTTGCGCCCTCTATATAACAAACAATGCCTAATCGGTGACCATTGGTCCCCCATGATCCTCTTTTTCTTATGTTAACTGAGAGCTGAGTTGATGAGATAACCACCTGTCCAGTGACCTTGCAGAGCGGTCTAATCCCTCCTGTAAACTACGGCAGATAAGCTTTAAACAAGCTAAATGTAACGTTTGATCCACAATTGTGATACTGTCTTTAATAGTAAATTTACTGTGACCGGGGTATTTATCCAGGGAAATCCGCGAACGCACTTTAACTGTGTAATTCCAAAGCAACCCATACCATTGGTTATTATGTGATAGTTTAGATATATTGACTGCTATGAGAGGCATGGCTATTTATAAAGGTTCAAGGGGACGTGCGCCGAGGGGTCATAGCAGGATGTGCACTCGCACAAAGAAACTTTTTACACGTAAACCAATGGGGATTTCAGCAAAATTTAACTTTGCGGCCCGTTACCCGGGGCAACGGGCATCTTTCTCATTAACTATTGACCGTTAGACGGGCATGGCTAAAATCACGACTCCAATTTCGACCAATCAGATGACTAGATTTGTTCAACATACTACAGAGAGGTATACAACTTTAACTATTGACTGTTAGTGTAGCAACCATGATGGGCAATCTATCCTATGTCACGCGACCTCAATTTGACTAATCGTGTTGCAAGATTCACGGAAAAGTGAGCTGATCATGCTACATAGACATACTCGCTCCGAGTTTTATGTTCCTATTCAAATATGTGGTCATTGTAGTTGTTGTCTTTATTCCATGTCTATCCTGATTCTCAGTTAGATATCTTCAAGTTTTTTGTATAAATCGATTCTTGTTGTATTGACAAGTATTAAAGTACGTTTCTATTCCAGATGACATATTTTAGTTTCATTATCAAAGATAATGTAGAAAAGCTACATAGTTTAGTTGCGATAATAGGGCCTACGGGATAACGGCGTTGTATATTGCCTTCCGTGTATATAGATATACTAGAGACTTTCTGGGAATATAATATCGGGTTAGTGAGAGTTCCAATGGACGTGAATTGATGTAATTTGTATTCCCGCGTCTGTCCGAGGCATCAATACCAGTATTAAGGCGTGTAAGCCCCGCATACATAACCAATCTTCTCACTTTAGCATGGTGAAACAGTCGGTAATGGAGTGGTAGACAGCTAAAGGTTGCAACGGATGGGGTTTTTACCCCGAGGCGAAGTTCGCACTATCTTGCTAGAATCACACTATAGCAAGTAATAACACGTATAGTGTATGTAGAGGGAGGGGACAGATGCAGAGAGAGAGAGAGAGAGAGAGAGGGAGAGAGATACAAAGAGAGAGAGAGAGAGAGAGAGAGAGTGAGAGAGAAGGGGAGGGAGAGAGAGAGAGAGGGAGAGTGAGAGAGAGAGGGGGGGGAGAGAGAGAGATATACAGAGAGAGAGAGAGAGAGGAAAGAGAGAGAGATGGGGAGAGAGGGGGGAGGGGGAGGGAGAGAGAGAAAGAGAGAGAGAGAGAGAGATACTAGTGGATGATAGCAATCTCAATACACACACAGAGCTTCGCCACTGAACTTACCCAGTTTATAACACACACTTCTACATGCTTTTTCTGTTTCTGTATTTAACCTAGAATAGTAAAAGATGTTTTTTACAACTCTAAATCATCTGCGTTTTATCTTTATAAAAAAAAATGGTTTCACTCGAAAACCCATCATAGAGTTAATGAATCAATAGAGCTGAAAACAATGAAACACTGCTAAACAGTCAAGGAGATCAGTGAGAAAGAAAAATCTAGATGGATTCTAAAATGGACTAAATGGATTCAGTCAAGATCAAACTTTGGTAGTATTAGGTAATCATTTACAATTAAATTAAAAAAAAACGTTTTGCAGTAGCTGCATCCAAGACTTGGAACAGCATCCCTCTTTCCATAAGGGAATTTACATGTACCTGTCTTGCCACCTTCAAAATATCCCTCAAAACTTACCTTTTCCCCCAGTGATCTACTTTATGTGAGACTGTATATTTTTGTCCTCTTTTCACATATTTGTATTTGTAAGCGCTATGGTATTATTGTTTTTAGCGCTCCTAAATATTCGATACTATTAGTAGTAGTAGTAGTAGTAGTAGTAGTAGTAGTAGTAGTAGTAGTAGTACAACATGATTTAAATGAGAAAAATGAAATACGGTAGAGTACAGTAATGAAGATTATGCAGTTCGTGCACAAGTTTTGTTAAAGATAGATTAGCCTTATTGTGCAAAAGCAACAAGTTCCTCTTCCGACAAATGATATGATGAAACAATAAAGTAAGTATTCACGAACTCAAAGTTACGCTGATGGAGAAGCAAACAACAGGAGAAGAAAAACTGATCATTGAGACACTATCTTGTTGATCAAGTTATAGTATCGCTAGTGCCACTGCAGAAGAAAACTTGATAGGAACTTAGTAGTTATGGATATCGAAATAAGAATTCGTAACTTTGGTTGAATTATTCTCGACATGATTGGGTGTAATGTAAGAGCATAATTTCTTTACTGATGACTACTGTATTAATAAGCCTACGTTCATATCTCCTGAAGATCGTCTTAAGAACAGGGCCAAAATGCATAGGGGATCCTGTGGTTCTAGCGGACCCTCCTCATAAGCTATCATTTTTGTTATTTCATTTTAACAATAAAAAGTAGCTTGTATGAGTATGTATGAAGTGTGTTTTTGCGGGCCCTCGTATCTTTTACCAGTCTTGTATCAAAGTGTTGGTGAGCACACCGTTTGATAAACGTCTTCCTGTCCTCATCAAAATTTCATTTACATTCTGTTCCACTTACGAGCCACACAAAGATTAAAGTGTCACTACTGTATCAAAAGAATATATCCTTGAATAGGGCCCCATTTCACAAAACTTATGATTAATGTTGGAATATACTGGTCGGACATAATCACCTGTCAATAATATCTGGCAGCTAGAAATGGCAATTAGTTCTAAGGAAAAAATGGCAGATTTGTCACTGATTTCTGTCATTTATCATTGAAGACGCTCATGTAGTTCATCACGCAATACTTTGTTTTGCTTCTTTTTTCTGTCTTCCTTTTTTAAAATAATTTTTGCTGTTTGTTTTCAAATGATTTTCACCCCCCCCCCCCCCCCATGCAGCGCAATCCTGGATCTGCCACTGAAGCTACCAATCTGTGTTTGCAGCATTGTGGTATATGTGCGAAGGCTCTTGACTTTCAAACGAGAGAACGTTTTAGCATGACTTTCTTTTTAACTCTTACTTTCACCTATCTCAGATAACCCTAAGTTTTTGGTTGCTGCTTTATATGTAGTTGATAATGCATGATTAAAGTAAAGAGAGAGAGAGAGAGAGAGAGAACCACCATCATTTTGCAATGGTTCAGGGTTCGTGTAATGTACATTTGAAACCATTTCTTAGCGTCTCAACCCTAACAAAATGGCAAAACTATTTTTGAGGAAAAGCATTATACTGAATTAAATAAAGAATAATAGCTTTATATTGGATCATACTAATACTGATACGGGCTAAAGACAATGTGGTATTTGTATAGAGGTATTCCAAAATGACATTCTGATAATCAACATTTGTTCTGGTATCATAATTATGTATATACGCATAATACAACTGATCTTTATGATTTCTTAACGTGACATAGCTTCTTTTCCCCCTGCAAACAAAAAAGAAAACAAGGTTATTTAATAAAAGGATCATGCGACAAATAATCATTGTGATTCAAATTGATGCAAGGATTTTTTTGAATAAGCAATGCTTTTCACCAGAATCTTCTTTGTAAAAACGACTTTTACAAATCTCAGCCATGCAAATCTGCCACTGTGTTGTAAGATCACTTTCAGATTAGGAGAAGTGTATTCTTTAATGAGTATTTTACATTGAATGGAACGTCTCAACTCAGTAAGCATGGCTGAGATTTGTAAAAGTTGTTTTTACAAAGAAGATTCGGGTGAATAGCAATGCTTATTCAAACAAATATTCGCATCAATTTGAATCACAATCATAATCAGTACTAAAAGAGCCCCCGTGAGAAGGCTCACGGGGGCTCTTTTTTGGGGGAAGAGCCCCCGTGGACAAAAAAATAATTTGAGCCCTGCATGGTATATACCAATTTAATACATTTTCAAACAAGTGAGGTTTAGGCGCGAATATAATATTTTGCTGTCAATTGTTATAGTCTTCATGCTTTGCACAAAGCGACGGATGAGGAAGAGGAAGGGAGGGGTAGCGGAAGGGGGAAAAGGTAGAGGATGAAAGGTAAGGAGAGAGTCTGAGAGTAAACGGGAAATGATAATGCCGACTGGGTACATGGTCACACACAATACACAAGGCTCGACTACGGGAAATGAATTCGCTCAAAGTCGCCTGGAAAACGGAAAGAAATACAGGTGTTTCGCAGTCAATGACGTCATTGCCGACATTGTGCGAACACACTGAAAGCTCTAAGGGGCGGAGCTCTGGGTAGATTGGATAGCTATGGGGTATGGGGGGGGGGGGGGGGGGGGTTGGGGTTCATTATATTTACTGTTAGTATAACGTGTGATTGCAGCCTAAGCGATCATATTTGTAAGCTTTAGGGACGGAGAGAAAACGGTTGGGTATATTAGAAGTACAGTTTGGTTTAAGGGACTTTATGCAACGAATAGATGAAATAATTTGCTGCAACATGACACCATTCAAAGTTCATGGAAATCCACCACCATCCACCACCCCTTCTCTCTCTCTCTCTCTCTCTCTCTCTCTCTTTCTCATTCTCTCTCTCTCTCTCTCTCTCTCTCTCCCTCCCTCTCTCTCTCTCTCTCTCCAGTATCGGTGAGATAGAAGTAGGCAGCTGCTTTTCAAGTGCATTTATAGTCACAGGGCAGAAGAAGAGGTCGTGAAACACACAAAAAGACAGAAGAATAAAAATGAGAATGAGGAGATGTGTGAGATTATAAAACAAAACAAGAGAAAAAGATAGCTAGAAGGCCACATTTTCATTTATTTGAGAGATAAAGAAGAAAGCTAAAGAAAAAAAAAAAGAGGTGTAGAGAGAAAGAGAAAGAGAAGATATGCAGAAATCGACATACAGGTATTACATGGAGAGGCAGATGGAGAGATAGAGATAGAGATAGTGCATCAGGAGAGGAATGATGAGCAAGAGACAGGGACAGTTTTTGGGGGTGGGGAGGTATGGATTTTGCGCGCGCGAACGATCGTGACATTTTAGAATATTACTCCGCCTCGTATGGGGTCGCTGTGGAGAGAACCTATCGTCTGCGAATTACTGCGGCCTTCTTAATGGGATGGCCCGAGTGATCTGCGCTGCGTGCTAAATCAAATCGGAGTGAGTAGTACGGCAAATTGAAAGCATGTGAGTGCGATTTCAGCTCGGCCATCAGCCTGATTTGGAAGTCAATTTTGAGAAGAGTGTGACACAGCTTAGAGAGGACGCGGTTGGTAGGCTATGGGAGACAGCAAATCTCTTCTTTCGTCGCGTGTTTCTAAATGTCTGTTGCAAGACTTCATGCCATCTATTACGTCCACACTTCACTTCAGACGTTAGTGTTTATTGTAGCATGTGTTGTAATATATCTGCCATCTGGATACTATGATAACTGCAACTAATGAAAAATATGGAGTAATTAGCATCGAGATACCAGGAGCTTGGAGGAGAAGTTGCGTAATCAACGCCAGAAGCGTGAAACTGAATTTAGCTTTGTTTGCATTCATTACTTCTGTGTTTTAGCTTCCGTGAAAAGGTCTGCAGTGGTGTAGTAACATATTTCAAAATTTGATTTTCAAGGTGGATAACACGTTCTGTACTTGAGAGAAAAGTAAAATAAAAGTCAAAATGGATCCTCGTATTGGACTTATTTTTGATGGGATCATCAGCGCATGTCGCACAGGATGGCGACGACTGGTTCGACATCGAGCCGAAGATACGATCCCCATCATCAGCTGCGATGGTGGTCGAGATCTTGATCACACCGATGAAGACGGAGTCAGTACCCAACGAAAATCATGGTTTCGATTGGCACGACTTAGTGGTACGGTGTGCGGCATCGAGTTCTGCTACGCCGCCGAAACGGCCTTCGTGTCGCCGATCCTTCTCAAAATCGGTATTCCACAGAGATTCATGACGATGATATGGTGTTTAAGTCCCTTGATCGGGTTTTTCGTCATGCCACTCTTAGGTTCAGCAAGTGACCGTTGTTCCTCTAGACTTGGTCGTAGACGTCCTTTCATTTTGCTGCTCTCCGCCGTCATCTTCATCGGTCTCCTTTTGGTCCCCAACGGATATAGGTTTGGCCTCACGGTATGTGGACACCACGAATCCTCGGCGTCGTCGTCGTCATCATCACTTTCATATGGGAATTACTCAGAGGAAAACCCAATGATACATGACTTCGGGACCACCGTCAGTAATTCCCTGGAAGAAACAGCTTTGGTGACATCATCCTACTCTTTCCAGAATCATGATCAATCTTCCTACGGTGATTCCCCGACAACGGAAGGCATCTTTGATAATACGACATGGGAGGCGACCACTCCCTGGACGGAGACCGGGCATATCGTGGCTGGCCACGCCTGTGGTGTTATCTTTACCATTCTGGGTGTGGCTTTCCTCGACTTCAGCTGTGACGCCTGCCAATCACCAAGCCGCGCCTATTTGATTGACGTGACACACCCATCAGATCACACACGTGGACTTGCTACCTTCAGCTTCATGGCTGGGTTCGGAGGCGCTGCGGGATACCTCATTGGGGGAATCCCATGGGGTAAAAGTTCCATATGGGCTGTTGTAGGTTCACATGTCAGGTGAGATTTTAATATAACCTCCAATATTAGCTAAGGAACTACCGATGATTAGGGTATTTAAGTATAAAATCGAATGACCTTGGGTGGGCCAACAATGGTATAGCACACGAGCTGATGAGCATTATTGCGCGAGTCGGCACAACGAGCGAAATATTCTAAAAACGAGTGCGATTTTGTTTTGAAAGAATAGTCATTCAATATTAATATATGTTAAAAATCTTATCGATTGTATAAAAATCAATTTTTCACCATTATATAAATCCTCGTGTATTTTTATCAACTTGCACAATAACACGCAGTGAAAAAATAGTCCCAATATATTTTTTTTATTTCCCAATATATTGCAAGGGCTTTTGCGTACATTTTCTTAATGCACAAAATATGCCCTTTTCTGGTTGGCTCAAAACCCTTCATACACGTGATATGCTTGTATCTTCCAGACTTTGTATAGCATTAGCCTATTAACACCGAAAATATGCTAAAAAATATTGGTTACTTTGGCATAAGATTGTCGAATTTGTATTTGCCGACAATAAGGTTGCTTTCACATGCATGTTTGAAATTTTAACCACCTGTTAGATTTTAACTACTACTTTTCTGCTTATTTCTAAATCAAAGAACGATCACAATTTAGTGGTCAGGATTGCAATCAAATATCCTATCAGCCGACATGTCACCCGCTAAGTACTATGTAAGCAGACCTACAAGAAAGCGTATTAAAGTCACAATGTTAGATAGGGATCCAGAGACTCATTTTAACACAGAATCTCAAAGAGAAAGAAAATGATTTGATATTGCTTTTGAAATTCATGATGCGTATTGGAAATATTCTGATGCAACTTGATTACTAAATTCCCTTCCTTGCTTCTTCATTCCTGCTTCAATGGGCATTCTGAATTCCACAATATCATGACAGTAATTACTGTTTTCCAATCGATTCAATTGGATCCAACGGTTTGCACGCTCTGCTAAATTGTGTATTGCGACAAATTTAAATCTTCGATAATTGATGGGTCTACATTATATAGACTGTGTTTACAGATTACAGATCTATAGCAAGATTCAGAATGACATTTAGGTATGTGTTTAATTGAGGTTCACTACAGGGTAACAAAGGCAGTGGGAAAACGAATCATGGTTCAGTTCATGATAGAAAATCATAATCAATTTTCTTCTTTTGGGGCTTTATTATTACGCTTTATGAGAAAAGAATTGTCAGTACGTTGACACTAATGAACTACAATCACAAACATCGTTGCGAGCACTCCTACTTTATAATGGCAGCTAGGTTCCTAATAAATCAGACGTTGTTCACATTGTAATGCTGTAATTAAATACATATTGCAATATCTATACTTCTACAGATGCTCGAATAAATGAATACAGTCATTTGGTAATGGTAATGGTTTTTATATTGAAAATTCATTTGCAGACAGAGGGCTGAATTGCGGAATTTCGTACATTGCGTGAAAACATAAATAATTATACAAATATGATAAACTACAGTAAAATTATCCAGCAAATCGTATGAAAAGATAACACATAGGAATTGAATTGTTTTGATAAATCAGTTATACGCCTATACAGTTCGCTAAACAGGTGACAATTACATACATTCCACAATCATATATATGAGATCGTTTGAAATACGAGAGATGAGAGAACAAAATTAAAGGGGAAGTCCACCCTGAAATTAAGTTAGTTTTAATAGGAGTAGAAAAATGAGAGAAACAAGTCAGTGAAAGTTTGAGCAAATTCCGATTAAAAATAAGGAAGTTAGGATTTTTGAAGTTGTGATCAATCAAACACAAATTGGCAACTCTATGACGTATCATGCGAGCTCAACTTCCATTTGCTCAGTACTAAAAAAAATCTAAAATTTTCATTTTCCCTCAAGAAAAATTTTAACCATACATGCACCCTAAATATAATAATTGCAAATATGTTTCTATACTCCCCCTGCAAGGAACAAATATATATTCCGTCATCAATAACGAAGAAAACATGATTTTATGGAATATTATGCACAAAGCAAATGAAGGAGAGCTCGTATAATAAGTCACAGAGTTGCCAATTTGTATTTGATTGATCACAACTTCAATAATTCATAACTTTCTTATTTTCATTCAGAATTTGCTCAAACTTTCACTCACCTGATTTTCTTATTATTCTGCCTCTATCGAAACAAACTTATTTTGGGGGTGGACTTTCCCTTTAAAGGGTTGGGGGAAAGTAAAGAAGAGAGGTAGGGAGAGAAGACACAGACAGCACAGGAGATCCGGGAAAGGTTTTAGAGAGAAAAAGACAAAGGGAGAGAGATATAAGATAATGCTGAGGATGAGAGTGCATAACGGACATATCGAAAATGAGGAAAAAAGTACAACTATGACATTTGAGAGAGTACTGGTTTTAGATTCATAAATAACAAGTAAATTTACATTTTCATTAATGAGATATGGATAACATAAATTTGTAAACTAAAAGTTACTGCAATACAAATTAAAAACATGAAATATGGTAATTTTGAGGTTTTCTGGTAATCAATATGTGATAAGTATGTTTTCAAGCAATACAAAAGTTAACCATACATATAAAGTTATATTTAAGGAGTGACAATCTTTGGAAATGAATCATCTTTCTCCTGGGCTTTACACTAATCGTAGATAAACTGAAAATGTTGATACTTTAAGAATTCCGAGGATGATGTATCTCCTACTCTATACACTTTGACTTCACGAAATGTCGTTCACTCACAAATAGCGCACATGATGGATTGAAAACATAAGCATCATTCGCTTTAAGCGAATATTATTATTGAAGAGAAGGGAACTTCTTAAAGTGTAACATGAAGGACAGGTTCCTATTTGATGGAACTTTTTATCAATAACAAGTTACAACAGCTGTTATAAGCTACTTCTGAAATTATTGCATTCGATTGGCTAGGAGCAAATTCGTCGTAGGAATTCAATTTTGTTTTTGTTGTTGATAATTAGTTTTATGAAGCAGGTCCCAGACGCCTTCATCAAGACGTGAAAGCACGTCTGATCATAGACTGATTGTGTCGAGTGAACATTGAAAGGAATTACCTTTCCAATACGCACTATGAATATGACTGACAAAGAAAGCGGACAAAATATACAGTTCCTCAGGTAGACAAAGGAACATCCCTTCACTGCTAATATGTAAAAATGTGTAGAACAGGTGTCACATGCATATTCACCTTTTTACATAATAGCAGTGAAGGGATGTTCCTTTATCTACCTGAGGAACTGTATATTTTGTCCGCTTTCTTTGTCCGTCATGTTCATAGTGACGTTACCTGTTGGGTCATCTACACGTAGATCGATGTAGATGATGATTAATGAGAGATACATTAGAATTCGTTTTTGAGAAGTTAGCGGGAGGGGTGCAGTAACATGTATGCACTGTATCAAACAATAATTGAAGGAAAACAGGGGGCCAATCGGAGTCAAATAGGGAGAACAAAATGTAGAGTGTCTTCCTTTGTTTTCCTTTTAACGCAAGTTAATGGATTAAACGCGATAGATATTCATGGCAGAATGTGCATTATCCATACGCGGTCAGACAATCATTGCATGGTGAAGAAGCGCTCATTGAATGGTCAAAATAATATAAGTCGTGTGCTTTCGAATGGCTAATTGAAAAAAACTGGAGATTGTTTTTTTTTATCGTATAGCGTGACTTGTATTACAAGAGTCGCTCTTTCCACTTATTTTGGAACCATCTTAATTGGTTGATTGCACAGGGGTCAGAAACACCTTTGCACATTGGAGTTTAAAAAAAGGACAGAAGTAAAACAACAACTCAACTTGCAAATTCATTTTGAATAGATATTCAGCCTTTAAAGTGTAAATTATAATTATTTGTTATTCTATTAATTTTTAATGAACCAAATGTACATGTAGTTGGAATATTACATGGGACTGAGCCACTGAGTATTGATATGTAATCATCTCCATAAAAGTAAGTCCTGGTGCGGGTGTTAAAAGAAGTGGTTTAAACGAAGCGGGAAGAGTGTTTCTGATGGTCGTTTATAGTTACATTTTGAATAAGAACAAATTATGAATGCTTTCTTACCTGCACTGCATTATTCTCATCCATTTTAATAGCATGACATTTTTCTTTCTTTTGTATGCTCAGATATGTATTCGGTTTAATCACGATCATCTTCGTAGTGGCTCTCTTCATCACTGTGACCGCCGAGAGAGAACAGACCCTGGCAGAGATCAACCCTATCGAATCAAAACGGCGTCGAAAACGAGAAGGAACGTACGGTGGCATGGACGACGAGGACGAGGAAGTGGAGCTCGGAGTCATCGAACAGAGGAAGAAGAACTACGGCTCACAACAGACGGACATCGTCCCTACGACAACGGCGGACATCGTCTCTGAGGGGACTGTTGCAAAACCGGAAGCAGAGGGGCAGCTTCCGGTCGAAGCAGGGAAGGAGGATGTCCCGAATGGTGTTAACGGGGCAAGGTCAAAGGTCAAGGGTAGAGACGAAAGCGATGGGAAGATGGGAATGTACCAGGCGTTGCCTGAGCCATCTTCTACCAAGGATTTCATCAATGGCGAACCGCCGGAGGAGGCGGCTACCATGGGAACGTACCTCCTTTCTATTGTCTTCATGCCCCCATCTCTTCGTATCCTCTGCTTCACACATCTTCTAGGTTGGATGTCTCTTCTCTGTTACTCGCTTTACTTTACAGACTTCATGGGGCAGGAGGTGTACGGTGGAGACCCGATCGCCCCGGCTGGTTCCCAGGCCAGACAGATCTACTCGGATGGGGTAAGGAAGGGGTCCTATGCCATGGCTCTCTACTCCATTACCTGTTCCATCACATCGCTCTGTACAGAGTGGCTTATCAGGAAAATAGGTAAGAATTCATAACGCTTTCTAAGAACTAATTGTCCATGCCTTTTTCCACCTACCAGATATTATTGACAGGTAAGTATGGCCGACCGGGATAAATCAACCTTAATCATGGTATCTGAAATCCATTCAACGGGCCACTTGTTGGAGATCGATGATTAATAAATGCATAGACACATTATTCGAAGTTGCTAGTTGAACAGCCTATCACTACTGCAAGCAACACACTACACTGTTTGTCCCCTGTCTCCTCTGACATAAGGTCGTATACAGAATAGATTTTAAAAAATCTGTAGTATAAATGATGGAGTGGATGTTACAATAGATACAGATAGATACATGTACATTAATAGGATGAAATACGCCTCCAAAGTCATGAAAATATGTAGTTTATCCCTTTTCAGAGATATGTGTATTTAGAGGCCTGTAGCATGGTTGCATTGACATTTAAGAAAGACAACTTTTTCCATTGAATGAAGACCTCGTAATGACGTCACATAGTATCGCCTTGATTAATTTTCTTTCATAATGTCACCATGGCATAATATGTTACATTTTACTTCACAAAATCATGACGCCTTTTCCATTACGGTTACTTGCAGCATGCTTTAATGACCTTCCCATCCACTGCCTGCTGTACAATTGATGGAGCTTTTAACTAATAACTCTGGATTAAACTGATAACAATTCACCGCGTACATTAATTAGATACGCCTCGGCCCTCCGCCTTTTGTAAATCAAAGTAACGTCATATCAGAAATAAATCTGTGCTATTTTCGTTTTGTCGAGAGAAAAGTTGAATACTATATAGTCAGGGCTCAAATTAATTTTTCGTCAACGGGGGCTCTTCCCCCCCCAAAAAAAAAGAGCACCCGTGAGCCTTCTCACGGGGGCTCTTTTAGTACTGACGGGGCTCTTTTTTATACAAATTTTCATTGAATTGGTACCTAGGACACCCCTCATTTATTTGCTATTTCCTCATTATCATTTTAATCAGCATTTACAAACTACATAGCTGTTACTGACTGTCATCCCGTGATGACATTCTCTCGATTTCTTCCCGTTGTGCACATTATTTCCTCCTCATTTTTCGGAGCAAACTTTACATTCTTTCTTTACTGAGCCACGTAGCGGCGAGGCGATTCTGGTTTTGGTGCTTTTTTGTACAGGCGCGGAGCCATGGGCCGATTTTAACGGCTGCCCCCCCCCCTAGCCTCCCAAACCGGTAAAAAATAGGATACTAACGTAAATTTAACCTTAACCCCCCCCCCCCCGACCTGCCAGTGAGATAAATGCGGCATCAAAATGTTTGTGCTTCTTTGACCGTAATTAAATGCCTAAAACCCCTGAACCCCCACACCAATTTACGCTCGCTATCCTCTACCTGATGGTAAATACTTTAGCCCCCCACTTTGATAAACGTTCCACAGGGCCTGTGTATATGATATATACGCATACAACACTGATCTTTATGATGTAGTGCGGTATGGTATGTAATCCCGCATGATTTTTTTTGACAAAGTTGATTTTTTTTTGCTGTTTTGGCTTCAAAAGGGTCCCAATTGGCCAAAAATGATGGGGTTCAAATTTTCAGACCCCTCCTTCATTTCCTGGGGTCCATATTGGGGGCCAAAATGGCTTATATAGAGCACAATATAGATATTTGGTGTATCCGGGAAAATTTGAACCCCATCAATTTCTGATAGCTCGGACCCCAATGAATCCAAAAATGCAAAAATGCAAAAAAAAAAAATTTGCACAAAAGTCCTACGGGAGCTGTTTCAGTGACATACCGTACCACACTATGACATATCTTCTTCTCCCCTTGCAAACGAGAAAGAAAACAAGGTCATTAAAAGGGATTAAGCGACAAAAAATTATTGTGATTCAAATTGATGCGAATATTTGTTTGAATAAGCACTGCTATTCACCAGAATCTTCTTTGTAAAAACAACTTTACATATCTCAGCCATGCTTACTGAGTTGAGACGTTCCATTCAATTTAGAATACACTTCTCCTAATGTGAAAGTGATCATTCAACACAGTGGCAGAATTGCATGGCTGAGATTTTTAAAAGTTGTTTTTACAAAGAAGATTCTGGTGAAAAGCAAATGCTTATTAAAAAAAAATCCTTGCATCAATTTGAATCACAATGATCATTTTGTCCCATGATCCTTTTATTAAATAACCTTGTTTTCTTTTTTGTTTGCAGGGGGAGAAGAAGCTATCAGAATGTAATTTTGGAATACCTCTGAGGTATTCCAAAATTACATTCTGATAATCAACATTTTGTTCTGTTATCAAATGTATATACGCATAATACAACTGATCTTTGTGATTTCTTAAAGTGAGGCAGCGAAGCAATGGCTCGCTCGCATATACAAAGCACTATAACGATAGCGTGCATGCAGCCTAATGGCAGGCTATGAGTTAAGATATATTTTGAGATTTTCGCACGGATAGAATTATTATGACTTTATTTTATTAACCTGAATCCGAACCTGAAGTTGCAATTGAATACAATTACTGATTAATTATGTTATTAACAACCAACATTATTTCGATGTTGAGCCTTTTCGGTGCTTCTTTAGCATGAAGTTCTATGTTGAAATTCCCCTATACATGTATGATCAGTTTAGACTATAACTTTACCATACTAATGATATAATTCGATGGGAGCATACAAGCAACGCGTGTCTAGCAAAACAAAAATCCACGTAATTCCATGAAAAGACATATACATGACTTGTATAGAATTTACTAGATGGGTTTTTATTACTTTATATCCACTATATTTTGACCTTCTTCTTGAAAAACAATTATTCGTCAATTTCCTTTCTTCAATTTTTCCTGAAACTCTTTCATTAATCATGATCAATTTAATTTTAGTAGGAAATTTTATTTCAAACCGAAATACTGTATATCCACGGACTACAAATATCACCATGTGTTTTCGTGTTGTCTTCATACATGTACCAGTAAGCTTATTAACATGAAAAAGTGTTCATTTTCAAAGAAAAAGAAGAGATTCAAACTGGTGGACAAGGATAAATCTGGCTGAAGAGATTAGGCCAATCTTTATTGTCTTGTTAAAGCTTTAAAGCTATTTGAAGAAGAACGATTACTTGGTTTATTTCTAAAAACCTATAATTTACACCTAGGCTCATTTTCTTGAACTCATAACCCTAATTAACACAATACAGCTGTGAAGTAATTATAAGAGTTGATAAACTGAACAGATTCACGATTCACGACACAAAATATTTAACCCTTTGTCTATTGGAACCGAGCGGTCTCTGTATTAAGCCTATAGGAATAAGATAATCCAGAAGTCAACAGGTTAAAAAACTCTATGGTGTGATTTTTTAAACAACCTTTATCCCATTCTTTTGTAATCAAAATATGTATCCTCTATTAATATTAATATTCTAACAACAGCAGACTTGCTATTTTTAGTGTGATATACCGAGCTTCTACGTGTGAAACTTCTAACAGTGTTTAAAAGGTGTCGTACAACAGTATTCAGTGGGATTGACTTGACACGTATATATATAGAACGGATACCAGCTTATGTGCGTAAATAAACAAATCTGGAAGTCAACACATATATTTTTTTTGGCAATACTAGCTTGGAAAAGAAAAAAAATTCCATGCTACATAGGTGAAGAGTATGGCAGAATATTTATCCAACCATAGTTCCAGAGAAGTTTATAGTAGATTGTCCATAATGTGTATGAAATCTTATCTCATTGTTATTCATTGGATCTCGCGAATGTATCAGTTAAATGTCAAAGTTAGCATTTTGCCGTCTATTTCAGTTCATTTCACTTCATACTGACATTTACTTTCCAACTTAAAGCAACGGGCTTTCTTAATATACAGATTAATATGGAGAACCTCATTTAGAAAGCCGCAATGATTTCTACTTCGATACATTTTCAAGTCATACGAGTGACTTTTTGATATTATACATCAACATATTAAACTCTTGATCCATAACCTTTTAAAATATTTAATTGAAATTGAAATCAAGCTCTTACTATCAATTAGGAAATTCGTTTTTCATTGGTAAGATTTTGCAGATCAATTTACCAAAATAAATAATCACAATCATAGCCAATTAACAGTCATAACGGCTTCAGTTGGGTAAGTTTAATACACGAAATCAGTTTTGTACGAAGTTGAAGTAGACGAAGGCAAAGGTAGACAGAAGAAGAGGAGAATAGAGCAGTACTAAAAGAAAAAAGAGAAAGAGAGAGAGAGAGAGAGAGAGAGCCAAGAGTTACATGAAGTGTAACATGTATTTTAGCTGCGCATACTGACATAAAGAGGACACAATTAATTTTTTGAGTTCAATTAATGGTTAAAGTTAACATCAGACTATTAGACGATAATAAAAAAAAAGGAGAAAAAGAAGACTAATAGAATGGCATATAGTAAACAATCAGTGCTGTATTTATCAAGAGTTGTGAGGTGAGAAGCAAGGGTCAAACCAAAAACAATAAACTTGAGTTCTGGTAAAAAAAAAAGAAAATGAATTTTCACAGAATCAAACGAAACTTACACTGAATGTTGAAGATTACAAATAAATGTCATGTGCCAACAATTTTGGTAGAAAATGTATACTGGCTGAGTAATGAGCGTAGAAAGATAAGGAAATCAAGGTAAGTAGGCCCGACACCATTTGTGTAGTCCCATATTCATCTTTCTGTGTACAGTGATTGTTACTTTACCAAGACTGGGTCAAATTTATTATGATTTTGATGACTCTAGAACCTTGCAATACACACCAATACTTACATACTACATGATCAACTTTTTCTGATCCATTCCACACCTTTTCTTTCACAATGCAATCGCATGACCAGAACTCAACTTTATCTTTAATACTGAAACAAAGTCAACGTTGAAACTGATGCTAAAGGAAAAGACACTGGTACTTAGAATGGATGAGTTGATGATCCTTGAACTTACAGTTGAACAGTTAATGCATTAATAATGTCTGAATGACTGAGTGAATGAATACTTGATAAAGAATGATCTACAAAATGGCAGAGGAATGATTCTTAAGAGAATACCAGATGCTGATGACGTCTTTCTTTCGAAGATGATTTCGACACACAGTCAGTCTTGTATAAAATGACTTCCAATGCCTGTTGTTTATTTAATGCAATTGAAAACACCTTTTCCGAGAAATATGATTTTTTTTTTCCTCGATTTTTTAAGAGAGGAACGCTTTGCATTTCAGTCACTTAAAGATGCTTGTTGAGTTGTTCTGTTTGTAAACTTGTTTTTACATAATCTATTTGAACTTGTGGTTTCTTAACAGTTCTTTACGTTGATCGAATCCGGTCTCACTCACCCGATTGACGATATTTTTTCTCTTCCTGGTTCGTACGATTGGTTCGGTTTCCCCTAATTTAAGCTAAACTTGAATAATCTCTGGAAAGGGTTTAGACATACTATTTCAAATGTATTTTTCTTATTTTAAGGCAATTTAACATTAAATGATGTAAAACCGCAGCATTTCCTTCGTCTTCATATAGCATTGCCAGACATTTACATGCCACCGAACGAGGTTTTATTTCAAACCTTGGATATATTTCAATCTTACTTAAGGTTTAAACAAAACAAATCATGAAAAGAAAAGTGCATTTCTAAAGTTAACTAATATTCAAGTGGTTTTAAGTAACTGAATTCAGTGACACAAAGGTGTACAAAGGACACATTATGACAAACCCATGATGACCTTTGTCATTATTCCGTTGCCTTCATATACGCTCCTTTCAAGAAAAAGTATCTACAAAACTTGACTAGTTTATGTGGAATTAAAAGCCATCTACATCTCATTTCTGCGCAAAATCTGGTGTTTTTCTCATGAATAATTCCATTACGCTTGTCATCAGGTGATTTAAAGATTTGTCTGTATGCGGCATATCCGAAGTGAAAATGAAAATGTCGTGTGTATTTGAAAGGAGAAGGCCTCAAAGTAAATTGAATGGATGTGGACAGCACTTTGTTGAGATGACAGATTCCAACGTAACCTTGACATTTCATCTGGAGATATGATGGATGATTATCAATGAGATGCGTGTACAAGAATCTTTAAAATGGATGTCATATAGATTGACTATGCATCTCAAATTCACTTTTAGTTGATTGGGCGTGCCGTCGTAGTGTATTCGAATCATGTTCTTATACAATTTGAAGATAAAAGCTTATCGATTGAGTTGACCTTGGAGTTGAATATTCTTCCAGGAAGAAAAAGAATAAAGGGTTCTCATTCCTAAATGCATAAAAATCTCAAGGAAATTTGTAACCACCTGTTGTGCATTAACACCGTAATATTTGTAATATCCAATTTAAAAACCTCAGATAATGTTTCCTTGTTGTAACCATATCCTGGATATTATTCACCTATCTTTAGTATCCTCCATAAACAATGTTCTATTTTGCGGCTCAGTCAATTAGAAAGTACATTTTCATGATGTCTAGAGAAAATATTAGAATAAACAAAGCGGCTGGGGCAAAAACACATTTTAGATGATTCGAGAGGAATGTATATCTAAGAGTAAAAAAAACCCTGATAACATCACTTTATCTTGTTGTTTTGTCTTTACTTTTCTTTTTATTTTGTTTTGCTTTTATCCACGCACGTTTTTTTTTATGTCTTAAATATTAGTATACAGCAGAGGTATCTTAAAAATTGGAATCTATCTAAATGGAAATAACAACCTTTTAAAAGACTTACAATTTTCCTGATCCTAGTTTATTTCTTTCCTAAACCTTCATCACGATGGCTTAAGCGCAGGAAGACTGAAATAGAAACAGATCACTCGCATGATAAGCAATTTATTCGCTAGATATATTGTTTCCGTCAAAGTCTTTGTAATATTTTCATATCTCTGACATTCAGACGTCCTCTCTACTTTTCCAACATCCCCTGACAATTTAGACGATGATATTTCCATCTCGACGGAGGGAATCAAAGATGACATTTTCGGTATCAATATTCCTCTTCAAGACTTGATGGTTGGAATGGACTAGAGTATATTTAACAAGGTCTTCCGTTTTATTCTTTTCCCATAGTTTTGATGTTGCGATGCAGAAAAGGCTTTTTGTTTAAGGTTATAGTACTGATATTGAAGGATGAAAATCATAGTAATGGTATCTCTATGACTTCTTGTGTCTCCTCGACCCCTCCCAGCCCCCCCCCCTCCACTGCCTCTTTCGGGTGCCCCCTCCTTCTCAATGTTTCTCTCTCTCTCTCTCTCTCTCTCTCTCTCTCGTCATCTCTCGCATTTCCGTTTCATATCTCCTTATCTCTTAACCGGTTCTTTTCCCTACTCCCCTGATCGTCCTAATCATTTTGGTTGATTTAAGCTTTTTGGGGGTTCTTATTATAATTTTCGCTTTATGGGCTTTTTATTAGTTTTACTTTCTATCATTGTTTTTTACAAAGAAGTTATGTAATTAAGTGTGATGTACCAACGTGAACATGAGGAACGACCGGTACGTATTTGTAAAATATTTTACATGAATTGTATAACAAATATTAATAAAATCCGTTATGTTTGTCACCAGAAAATAAGAGATACTTCAGGCGTCAAAAATGTCAAGGCTCTGGCAGCTGCACTATTTGTTTTCTTATAATAAGCACACACAACAGTGTCCAAACCAGTGGATGACATCGTTAATTGCTGATGAGCGCAGATTTTATATAAAAATATTTTAATTTGCCGTCTTGACAGACGATTACAAATTGGATATGCCATAATCTTTAATCAAAGCTGGACTTGTACAAATATACAGACTTTATGGCCCGAATTCACAAAGGAGGTTTGTCGACAAACCTTGGTTTTCGTACGTCATATGACGCGTTTTACGCGTTTTTTTACAAACCTGGTTTGTAAAGAACAAAAGGAGGTTTGGCGAAACAAAAGGAGGTTTGAGCTCAAACCTTGGTCTGAGCTCAAACCTTGCTTTGTGAATTCGGGCCCATGTATCTGTTGTCATATGTCAGGATCGACTTATGAAACCATGACATTTAACGACTCATTTTATGTTAATCAGTGCAACCGCAATCTCTCTTCAAAATCACGATTTCGAGCTAAATCCATATTATCAGCACGTTTGCAGAGAGAGAGAGGGGGAGGGAGAGAGAGAGAGAGAGAGAGAGAGAGAGAGAGAGAGAGGAAGATAGAAAGATTGTTATCAGAGTAATTGTTGACAGAGCAGTACAAAGAAGAAAATGGTAAAGCAAAGTATTTCCCTTCCCCATGAATTTCACATAAAAAAAGAGGAAATTAGCCCACATCATCTCACATCTTACATTCATAACCCAATACTACGTCATGGAGAGGGAACGAAGCTCAATGTTTATCCTCTTCGCGTTGTCATGGCGACTAAAATGATCTTCCGTGACTTTCTTCGGTGCAAACGTCTGTACGAGTATTTTGGAGATAATTTGGTTCGCTGAGAAAAAGACAGAAAAATGCATTCGATTGCCAAATTGCTTCTGTTGCTAATTTATTACTGAGGTCTATCCGTACCTTGGTATTCAATATTGGGGGCGACAGCAAAATTATTTGAATTCAATCTTTAATCACTGCAAAATTCAATGAGGTATTTATGGAATATGGGTTAAAGAGCTACTAATATAGAAAGTGAGATTTATTTTCGGCATAAAGTGTCGTATCTATGGGGGTCATGGGGTGCGTCCCCCCCCCCCCAAAAAAAAAAAAAAAAAATCGAAAGGCAAAAATAAAGAGGTGAGAGTGAGTTGAAAGATGAAGGAAACGGGAAAAGAATGTGAGATAATGAGATAGGTTGCTCGAAAACGCTCTTCATAGGTTATAATATTATGTGAGTCGTTAACATGGGGACAACATGATAAGTCCTGAATGGTGTAAGACTGAGGTGCATTAAACGATTGCTTTGGGGTGATCATTATCTCCGCCCTTGATGTAGTGTACAGCAGAGAAGAAAAAAAAATAGAGATAGAAGTGATAGATAGATAGAAGATAATTGTCCGGGAAAAGAGACGGAGAGATTATGTATGTGTGTCCGTTCCACTCTAAGGGGCACACGGTACGCCACTGTAATCAGAAATTATTCTTAACAAATGTGTTGGTGCGATTTAGTGAATATCAAACGATTGTGATAAGCAAGACATAGTTCCTCGACAATTGATCATCCAAATACTTCATGTATATGCATTCTAGTTTCTTGCCTTCGTTTTGTTCGTTTGTTTGGAAAGTGTCGTGGTGTTGTATGTTTAACTTTCAATCGTTTTTTTGCGATGAAAGTTTTTTCAGGGATGCCATTTCTCGATGAATTCATATTAATTCCGATGTCCGACGTTTTTTTGCGACGAAAGTTTTTTCAGGGATGCCATTTCTCGATGAATTCATATTAATTCCGATGTCTTCATTTCGGACAAATCTGAAATCCAAATTCAAGGTTGAAGAAATCAACATGTCCAATATCTCTCATTGGCTCCACGATTGTAGTGCGACTAGACTTATCACAGTCGTAGGGCATAGCACCATTCGATCAAAATTATGATTGTATTATATCCGATTGGCTTATAAGCATTATCAATTCAATCACTAAAGCATCCTTAAATGTATCTTTAAAAAAGTAAACGGTGGTATAGTGTTGTTTTTTCCTATATCAAATCGTTTTTGAATAAATTCCTACTTTACAACTTACTGAAAACATTCATCATGGAACCGAAACGCCGGTATCATAAAACCATAACGTCTTGATGAAGGCTAGACGTGGCGCCTAGCTCGCATGGCCTATACGCCTCACAAGCCAGTGAGCAAATAGACGCCACGGAACACCGGCCAAGCGTACGCTTCACAATCACCCTTTCCACAGGATTTATTTCACTATCGGATTAATTTCCTCCGGAGTAGAATGCTCCAACCTCCTTTGCTATAACATTCTTTCACTTTCAGGGGAAATGGGGGAAATACTATTTCATTTTTGCCGATATGGGTTGCTAGGGATATGCATAGCGGGCAAATATTGGGTCTCTCGCCCGGGTAATACTAGACGAGCTTTGGGGAATTTTCTTAAATCCCTCACCCGAGACTGGTATAATGGGGGTAACAGCAATCAAATGGCTAGTATCAAACGAAGTTGATGAAAAACTTTATTAGATGCATTAGGGTCGCTATAAAAGTTTTTTATGAGCTTGGTTGGATATCCTGTACATCAAAATAGAGAGTTCACATGCACCCCGGTAAACTTTCATGACTATACGGAGATTTGCGAAGGCAAGAATAACATAGTTCAAAGAATGCCGCTTTGTAGTTAAAATAGAGAGGATGTCTACCCATCCAACTTAAAAACAGAATACCTCGCCAAATCTTATTTTATTAAGACAGACAATTATTCTATTTTGGGAGATGTACTACAAAATAAAATGGAGAATGATATTGAATAAAGTGTGCTGAAAGAATTTAACAGTTAGAGATGATGTGACTAGTCACTTTAATAATGAGCTTGTATTATAGATGGTGCCTTTAGAGTACCTACACAGTATTCTAAGAATCCGAAGAATTCGAAGGGGGTAGAAATGTGGAAGAGACAGAGAGGTTGGTAGCCTTGATAGCAGCAGCCATAGCTATAATGGAATATGAAGTATAGGGCTATGGTAAAGGGAGATCTACCCCAAGAGGGAGAGTGGGAAAGAGAGCAAGAAAAAAATACGTTATGCTACAGGAAACATAATGAGATGGTACCAGGGTAGAAAAGGTTGGGAGAGAGGGAGAGAGATAGAGAGAGAGAGAGAGAGAGGGTGGACGGAAGAGGAGAGAGAGAGAAGAGAGAGAGAGAGAGAGAGAGAGAGAGAGAGAGAGAGAGAGAGACGCAAAGAAGAGAAAGTGAGTGCAAGAGAAAGAGAGATAAGAATAAATATTAGGCATGTAGAGAGAGCTCGAGAGAAAGCATGGGCGAGAATGAGAATGAGAAAAGAGCACGTTATGAACAAATCGAGGACAAGGCAACATTTATCTAATCAACCTATTTTTCTCTGATTAAGGGGGCATTAAAAAATTAAACATTCGTATATTTATTAAACATCCTCAAATAACTTTTATATTTCAGCACCACGTACCAACAACCTACGTCATTTACGAATTACACGTTTAGTTGCAGGCGTAAAATTCCGGCATATTAAACCTGAATTAGATCCGAGTCAATTTAGAACTCAATTACAATTGATTAATGGAAGGGAAATTTGATTTTGAGTTGTAATATTACAGCTTTGTCGACGATGATCCTCACCCACGGCCGCTTTATTAATTTCCAGTTGTGAGCAGAAAATCGACTTTCACATTCTTACTACTAGGACATATTCATGGTTAGCTTATTTTGATGTCAGTTAAGTGTCCTAATTTCTATATACCCTTGGAAGTATTTCGGTATGGTATTAATGCAAGCAAACGAATTAATTAATGTTTTGTTTTATTTTGTCTGATGGTTTAAAGTTTACAGCATGTTCAAATAGTTTCCAGCGTACAGCATTAACTCACTCGGGAGATACTTTCTGCGCATGTGCAGATAAAGGTCATTTGTACAAAACTGAAACCCATCGAGACTACTTCTGGATACATACTCATGAAAGTTATGTTGTTTTATTCGTCTATTCATTTATGCACCGGCGGTACATTCTATGATACGCTGGTGTGAGTATTCTTTTCAAGAGGGCGAACAAAGGGTTTTAATGAAGCACCTCCATCACTTTGACAGTGATTATTCTAAAATGCACAAAGTGGGACGTCTCAATGTGTAAAAGATCTGTGGATATTTGGGGTTCATTTGTAAAAGTGCTTTCTCCGATGTGGCTTATACATTCGATGCAATTTTAACAAAATTCATAATCCCGTTCGCTCGTTAATAAACCGTCTTGTCTTGTTAATCTTTTTCTTCTTCTTTTTTAAAATTCAGCTTGAAATTAAGAATTTATTCTTATAATTTGAGGAGTATCTAGAACTTAGCCACTTGCTTAGTTCTTCAAATTGGACGACATTTACGACGATGGAAAACGATCTTGTTTGACTAAGTGCGTGCAAAGTAATGAAATGCCTCCCGCTATTAGTGGATCTCGTTGTGATAAACGACTAGCTATCCTCAAATTGTGTACTCGATCCAGGCATAAAGAATATCGTCGTGTCTTGATTTTACTTTATTTTCTTTTTCAACGCAATGAACTGAGGTTCTCATTGACACACTAAGTCAGCCGTGTTAGTGGTGAGTTGTCTTCTGCTACGCTTGCTCATGCAGGCTTTGACTGACGTGAAAACGTGGTATATGATCCGTAACGGGCATTGGAAACGCTTGGTTTCAAACCAAATCACACGAAGAGTTGTAAAGAGTCGAAAGCGATTTGGAGGTTTGTGAAGGTGTTAAACTGCGCGGATTAAATGCCCATGCTTCATCTAGTACCCAACGACTGGATACCTTAATGAACTAGGTGGAATTGTGGCGTTCGAATTTTTCACGTTTGACTTTTGATACGCAAGCGTTGATCCGATATAAAGCTCATAGAATTATTTACGAAGTACAATACTGTATGTGTGTTGAATTGACATAGATTATGTTTCTTTTTTGTTCAATGAATGAAACACCAATTTTATAATAAAGTATCAAACCGGAAGAAATTATTCATGATATAATCTGGTTCTCGATGTGTGTATAAAAAATGCTGAATAAAAAAATAATGATGACAATTTTGAAATTACAGGTTTTACTTAAATAACTAGCATAAGCTGAACATGATGCACAGTGTGTATACTTGAAGGTGTGGCCTGTCACACTCTAGCGATGCGTTTGACATAAAGAGAAAAAATTAATATTAATAATCTGAATTTATATAGCGCTTGAGACGAAGTATTGTCTGTAAGCGCTTTACAGATATTATAACCCTGGTCATCGGATTCATTCACGCATAATGTGCACCATCTCCATTCCCATGCCGTGACGGCATATGGCAATTACTATTAACACAAAACTCTTTCGTCATCCTAGATCCCTGTTTCTCTCCTGGGTATGGAGTGGCAAATTTAGATTGATGCCTTGCCGAAGGGCATTGGTACCGTATTGCTATGATGAACTGTAGTCACTTGTAGACAAATAACGATTTATTTTGTATTTGTTATAAACGGTTCGTGGACACCTACCCCCTGGACATCAACCCCCGGATAACCACCCCCAGTCAACTACCCCATAGGGCAACCACCCCCTGGATAACTACTCCCAGGACAACTACCACCCAGACAACTACCCCCAGACACCTACCCCACGGACAACTACCCCAGACAACTACCCCCTATGATAGTTGCCCGGGGGTAGTTGTCCTAGAGGATGGTTGTCGTAGGGGGTAGTTGTCCGGGGGGTAGTTGTCCGGGGGTAAGCTTTCAAGGGGTAGCTGTCCTAGGGGGTGGTTGCCCTAGGGGGTGGTTGCCCTAGGGGGTAGTTGACTGGGGGTGGTTGTCCGGGGGTGGATGTCCAGGTGGACAGGTGTCCGGATACGGTTATAAACAGAAGGGAGATGTATAATACGTTCACATCTTATGACGATAACGTATACCTTTCCATTAAACCTTCCCATTCAACTTCAAACTGCTCTTACAAATTGGCTTCGATCCCCTTAAAGAGAAGGTTGAGTTCGCGGAAGAGAAGAAAAATAATTTGGGAGAATTATCATTGTTATTATGCAAGTGTGGTAGAAAATCAGATAAAAAATGTTCCTTTAGAAGCATGGCTCTTCAAATGCCTTAATATTATAAATATGGCATGTAACAGCATACAAATCGGGACGGATTTTTATGCCACATGTTCGTGTAGTCCCATATACACATTTCTGTGTACAGTGCTTGTAACTTTACCAAGACTGGGCCAAATATCTTATCATGTTGATGATTCCAGAGCCTTGCTGTGCACACCAATACTTGTAAGCTAGATGATCAACTTTTTCTGATCGATTCCACACCGTTTCTTTCACAATGCAATCGCATGACCAGAACTCAACTTTATCTTTAAGAGTCCCTTTAGTAGAATAGAACCCATTCTTTTTTGTTCTAATTAGTTCGCGAATGTAACAATAATGTTTACCTATTAATTATCAAGGATTGTGTTAAAAAGGCAGCGATACAAATGTAACCGCAGTCTAGAAGGTACTACCTATGCGTGACCACAGTCGTGTTCCTGCATGATATATCAATTCTGATATTCTATAAAAACATCGTGCTCTTCTACCAGAGTGTGTATGAGTAGATCATGATTGCGTATATGCCCCCTGGCTTGATGGCGGTTGCATCTTTCTCAAATCAGTGGTAATTGAAGCACGAGAGATACATATCTATACATCCACTGTAAATAATGAGGAGCTCAAAACGTTTTTAATCATCTCCAAATCTTTCAAATACAAATCGACTGGAATAGCAATCACAAATTGAGCGGATGAACGTCTGCTCTTATGCATAGTAGTCCTTTAGGCATGTTTGGTATATGGAATAATCTAAGTCGTAAGTTTGTATTGGTATAATGACTGTGAGCACGCTTTTCATTTGCTTCAGTAGATTCATGTACATAGATAGGTATTGAGAAAATATCGTAGCTTTGAAAATGCGTGTATCGGCACAGTTAATCTACTTTCATATATGATTGCCATGACAACATTACCAAGGGATTTCTATATGAATTAATTAAACTGTTCATCTGTTATCGATGATTATGACAAGTCAATTGCTAACGAGAGAAACATAGAGAATGAATAAAAACGAGCGTTAACTAACAATAGTTCATTATGATTCAGTGATGAGAACCTTGCAAAATACGATGACGAAATTAAGTGGGCGAAACTGGGAGGAGGGTGAGAAGAGAGGGGTTGTTCGGGAGGAAACGGTAAAGGAAAAAAAGGAGATGGAAAAAGAGAAAGAAAAGAAGAGTGTTTAGAAATGAAAGGTCTATCATTTTATAAATCACGTATCATTGTGAAGAATTGGAAGTTGGATACGCGAATGCCTTTCTGCACAGTCACAGTGGGACCATGGGACCACCGCGCCACTTCGTCAGTTTTTAGCAAACATGTCTCGTATCTATAATGCTCTGTATGCATTACATGCAATCGTACACGAATAATTAGTGCAGGTTTCGGAGGTGATTGGATTTAGAAGCATGAAGTGTTAGTGCGAGAGACATAACAACCTTGACTCGCATTCATCATAGGATGTGAGAAAAACACTTTGTTTGAGCAGTGATGGAGTCGCAGACAGATTAAAGACAGTAACCTTTTATTTGTGCCTCCTGTGCTATACTCTTTTATCATTCTTTCTTTTAATGGAACAACATTTTTGAATTATTGAATCTTCTCAATTTCCTTTTTGTGATGCATATTCTTACATAATACTTATGCTTCCGTTTTTCTCGCATTTTTCTTATTTTACTTGTTCTTTTAAATATTCCTTCTCATTCATCTTATTTTTCTAAGTCTATTATAGAAAGTTGTCTGCTTTACTGCTTTACTGCTTTCTCCACAACCCTCTTTTCCTTTCTCTTCCTGTTCCTTAGATTTCTTTTTACTTGTCTTTCTCATCCACCTCCTCCATGTTCTCCTTTTCTACCTTCTTCTTATTTCTCTTAACTTTCACAACGATCCCATCTACCATGATCTGTCACTGTGTCAGCAGTGTTGCCTTCTTAACTAAAGGCTCGTTTAGATATGAGGTGTTGGTAGCCGCGCTTTTTTTTTTGGTCAATGTGTGAATGAATGGCAATTTCGAGCAAAAAAATACGTGTATTCATTAAGCTCTGTGTTTGTTGTAGGATACAGAAATATGAAGCGTACTAGTATTACAATATAATTACGTCATCATAAAAAACATCGCCGCAGTTTACCGCGTCACATCTGAGCGAAGCTTAATTCAACCTTGACGCACACGGTAAAAAAAAGTGAATCACTGAAACACCAGTGACTGAAAACGTGATAAAATTCGTTTCATCTGATCAGTTAACAGCAGCACCATGCGACGCACTGTTTGTCTTCTCATTCGCATAAACCAGATTGGTTGAAGAAAGAAACTGGAAAATTATTCTCATTCCAAATCCCCAATTATTGCAGCAAGTGCAATACATCGAATATCAACTTTTAATGTGGATGGAAAATGAAATCTGTGTGTGTGCATGTGTGTGTGTAAGTTACAAATTCTTGTCTCATTGGAGTTATTAGCAAAAAACATCGTGTCATTTATATCTAAATATAAATTTAAATATACATCTAAATATAGTTTTTTGGTATGTTTACTTTAATTTCCCTATATGTTTTATACAACTACTACCAGACCTGCTTACTTATCCTCCTATTAATATTACATTTATTAAGAATATATTTAAGGATAACGTCTATGTATTATGTAGTACACATTTAATTAAGATTGTTGTTGCTCTTACATCTACTCCACAATGCCACATATACAAACAATATAATCTCCCTGTCCGGTCAATACAGAGAGGGTACCTTTCGAATCTTTTAGAGGTGTCTTTTTTTTTTTTTATATATATCATATGATTTGTAGATCTATAATAATTAAGAGCTTTATATTTCGTCACCTTATGAATACTTCATCCCCGATTCCTTTCGACATATACATGTACCTCTGTAAAAAGGGATGTAACAGTTTTTACGATTTTTGATTTTTGCCATCTGATTAATCTGTTTCACTCCTCTGTCCAATCTGCTATGATATACTACTCTAGACAAACGTCAATAATTTTGCCAGGGCAGGGATGGGAAGGGAGGGCTGGCGTGCCTTTCCGAATATAATTTTTTTCCAGTTTTTAAAATTTAAATCTTGCGAGTGAGCGAGGCGAGGGAACAAAATAAATTCTTTAAATTAAACGACTTGTTCTTAATTAATTACTTTACTATGAAATTATGGCACGATGAAATAAAGCTAATTTAGGTGAATTCGATTACAGCACATTCTGTAACTGCAGGGATATCTATAAGTGGGGTCTACCTCTCCTTTTACCCAACTGTTAGCAATTTACAACCAATGTAACAACCACACACACACACATTTGTCTTCTGTTTACATTTTACATGGTCTTATTTTGTGTGGAATGATGGACAAAGAAATAGGGAGAACTGTAAGGAGAGGACGGGAGGGAGAGATCGAGACAGAAAGAAATTAAGAGATGTGTGTGGGGGTGAAAGGGAGAGACAAAACAAAAATGAAAATATATACACACACTATTGAAAAAGAGGAAGGAGAGAAAGAGAGCCAAAGAGGGAAAGAGCAAAAAAGAGGAAGAGAAATCGGTAGAGGGTCACAGAGAGTGAGAGAGAGAAACAGAGAGAGAGAGAGAGAGAGAGAGAGAGAATGTGTGTGAAAGAGAGAGAGAGAGAGAGAGAGAGAAATTGAGAGAAAGCCAACAAGGAAGATTGTTTGAGAAGTAGTAGGATGATTCACGGTGGTCATTCTGGGCAAAGGTGTTAGCGGGCTCCGCTTCGTAGCACGAGCAAATACATGTTTATAAAGTACAAAAAAGAAAAACACATATCGATCTCAATTCACTAGAAATCCCACCTTACTTCCTTCCCGCCCTGCCCGGCGGTCTGCTTCTCTTTCTCCCTCAGTTCAGTTTCTCTCTTCACCCCACCCCACCCCATCTCTCTCCCTCTCTTTCTCTTTCTCTCTCTCTCTCCCCCTCTCTCTCTCTCTCTCTCTCTCTCTCCTCCCTCCCTCCCTCCCTCCCTCCCTCCCCCTCAGCGCCTATTCTGATTTGCCCGTCGCTTTCTTCTGTCTCCGATATGACTTCATCTTCGCAGACACCTGTTTCAAATATTGATCGTTGCCGTGATCGATACTGGATGTGAAATCCGGATTGGAAGTGATTTGACTTTGCAGCGCCTGAAATAATGCTCTGAATAACAAGAAGGGATTGTGGAGAAAGGAAAAGAAGATATGAGGAGAGGAAGAAAGAATCAAAAAGAGACGGATAGACAGAGAGGAAGAGAGAGAGATAGAGAGAGAGAGAGAGAGAGAGAGAGAGAGAGAGAGAGAGAGGGAGAGCGATGTTGAATCATCGCAGATTCACTTGAGAACGATGATGATTGGTCAGTTTTAATCACCGCGGAATTACATTCAGGAATCAGAAAAGTAGTTAAATTGAATTAATCTGTATTCGACTGCAATGTAATTATGGTCATAATATGTATGGAAATGCAATCCCAAGGAAATTCACTTGTATAATACAAAACTGCACCGCAATCATTGATAACTGTTGATATTTGCATTATGCCCCCCCAAAAAGAAAAGAAGAAAATCTATCTGGAATAAGTGATAAAAAGGGAGACATAGACTTCTAAAAATCTCCACGCTTCCTCTAACTATGTAAAAATGCTCTTTTGAAGGAGTCACCGGTTCTCGCATACGGGACGATGTCGTTCTGTTTAGAATTAAATGAAGCCATTGAAACTCATCAAATAGGAGCGGTAAAAATGGTCAGATTGAATCTTAGAGTTGATTCGATTTCCGCGAGACTTCAGGATATCATTTCAAGCATGCGCTCGGTGAGCTGTACATAAATGAGTCGATTGCAGGCTCCGAAATTGGAGACAATATTGGACTCGGCTTCAAATAGAGGCAAAACGTGATCCATTCACGAAAATTAGTTTTGGGGAAATTCAAAGTGCTTTTCAGCCAGCATGGTGCATTATGGTTAAAGGTAAAGACCAGTATTGGAAACGCCCCGATTTCAAAAAATGAAATGGAAGCTCTTATTACCAATCATGTGAAAGAATATATTTTGAATAATACATGATGATAACAATTTTGCCGGGAAACCGCCTACTAATTGATATATTTGGTAAAATAGTTTATCTATTGGTGTGTGAGAGATAAAAACGCATGTGTCGCGCACGTGTGTGAAGTCCCATATACATCTTTCTGTGTACAGTGTTTGTAACTTTATGAAGAATGGGCCAAATTTCTTATCATTTTTGATGATTCCGGATCACCTTGCAGTACACCTATGCTAGATGATCAACCTTTTCTGATCGATTTCACAACGTTTCTTTCACAATGCAATCGCATGACCATAACTGGTCTTTATCTTTAACGAAAGCTGGCAATGAAAATTGCTCTCTGTATATTTCTGAGCTCGATGCCAAATTTATAAAAAGATGGTTGCTAGTGGATTTCGTTTTAGTCCTAATTTATATGATTATTATAATATGTTTTTATAGTCGTCATCTTTTTCCAAGTCATTTATCAGATGAGATCAAATCAGATCAGACCATCTTTATCATCATCATCATTCCCATCAATTGAATCATAATAAAGCATCATCAATGTTTTATCTTAAATAAGTCATTCAAATTTTCTTTCTTCTATATGTCTTTTGTTTCTCCTATATATTTCCTCTCTTTATTTCCTAACGTTTCCTGTACATTCCTTCGATTTATTTTATTTAATTTATTTATTGTAATATAATCCAAAACGATATTCTGAAAAACGATACGCGATGCAAACCCCAGTGTAACCATGACAACGTACATTCAGTGCTATGAATCATAGTACCATTACTTTTGGGGCTACTACTGAAGCTACTAGAGATGCTGTAGTCAAATAGTTTAAACACTACTATCCTATGGTTGTGGTTTTGAACCGCGGCGGGGCACTATAATGTCCTTTGGCAAGACATCAATATTTATTAATTTGATATTTTTCATATAATCCAAGTATTTTAGCAGCAGGAAATGTGGAATGCTGTGAGCACCGGAATTGGTAGCCTTTATACCTAGAGCCGGGGTAAATTTAGTACCACTGCCACTGCCACTACCACTACAACTACCACTCCCACTCCTACTACTACTACTACTACTACTACTACTACTACTACTACTACTACTACTACTACTACTACTACTGCTACTACTACTACTACTACTACTACCACTACTACTACTACTACTACTACTACTACTACTACTACTACTACTACTACTACTACCACTACTAATACTACTACCACATTATACTCCTACTACTACTACTACTACTACTACTACTACTACTACTACTACTACTACTACTACCACTACTACTACTACTACTACTACTACTACTACTACTACTACTACTACTACTACTACTACTACTACTACTACTACTACTACTACTACTACTACACTACTACTACTCCTACTACTACTACAACTACTACTACTACTACTACTACTACTACTACTACTACTACTACTACTACTCCTACTACTACTACTACTACTACTACTACTACTACTTCTACTACTACTACTTATACAACTACTATTGGAGTAAGACAAGTTAAATCAAACAAAATTTTCTCCACAGTAACATTCATCGATTCGGTAGAACAACTGGTATAATTAAAAAAAATAGTCTGACTGATATTCATATTTCATCGACCCCTCCCCTTCCCCTTCTCACTTGCTGATGACATATCTACATCATTTCGTTTAATATCGCTATGTTTTCTTATCTTGTCATCCATCCATGCAGGTGCCAAGTGGGTCTATGTTGGTAACCAAGCAATCTACTGCGTTAGTATGGCTCTGATGGCGGCTATACGAACTCCTTGGGCAGCCTTCCTCTTCTCGGCTACAGCAGGCATCGAATACTCCACTCTCTTCACGCTACCGTTCATCCTCTTAGCAAATTATCACTCTACAGATACAGTGAGTTCATTAATAATAATAATAATATTAATTATGATTATGATAATGATAATCGGCCTAATAATGATTATAATAATCATAGCAGGCATCGAATACTCCATTCTCTTCACGGTACCGTTCATCCTCTTAGCAAACTACCACTCAACAGATACAGTGAGTTCATTAATAATAATAATAATATCAACAATGATTATGATAATGATAATCGGCCTTATAATGATTATAATAATGACAATAATAATGATTGTAGTAAGGATAATAATAATAATAATAATAGTAATAGGACTAATAATAATCAAAATAATGATAATAAGAATGAAAAATAATAATAATTATGATAATGATAATTATTATTATAATAATAACAATGATGATGACCCCATAATAATAATAATAATTTTGATAATAATAATGATAACATCTATTATTTAGGAGCCTTAAAAAACGAAAAGTACCATAGCGCTTACAGAATCACAAATTTTGAAGAGAAACATAAAACTCATAAAATAGGCCAATCGTATCATATTCCTAAGGAAAAAGTACGTTTGAAGAGAACTTTTGAAAGTGGCAATACAGGTTAATTATTCTCTGATGGAAAGTGGCATACTGTAAAACGTCTTTGCAGCAGATGACAGTCTGGATTTGGAAATAATTAGTTTGTATTTGGCAGTTTTTGAGCGGAGGTTACGAGCTAGTGTATATTTTGGAGAGTGCCGTTCAGACAGGTATTCAGGTGCCATGCGATTTAAAATTTGGGGGCATACACATTTTATCTAAATAAATCCAGTCTTGATACCTCAGTCATTATTATTACTATTCATTCGGCAAAAACAAAGAAAATCATTGAATACAAAACAAGAGTACATTTGGGAAAGAGTCACATGGATGCCGGGAAAAGAAAAAGATTAACTAAATAACTGTAACCCAAAGGTCTCCTTTTCCAATCCATGTGACTTTACAGAGATGGTAACAGTAAAATGGTGAGGCACAACAACAAGGAATGAGCATAAATAAATTACTCCTAATGGCCAAACACGGTATGGCGTCGATGAAGACTATAGCCGTATTGGGTTTAGTTGTGTGACTGAGGTATGAGTCAGTGCATGGTCAAAACCGATGAACAAGAAGTGATTAGTGTCGTAGTTGGGTGATTTAGGCACTTGACTTGAAATTCAAAGGTTGTGGTTCGATCCCCGACACGGCACTAATGTTCTTTGGCAAGGCATTAAACTACATTTGCCATTCAATACCCAAGAAAGAAATGGGGACCTGCATGGTACGATGACGAGAGCATTTTGCGATAGTAATTGCCTATGCCCTCACGGTGACCATATGGCAGGAATACTCCCCAGGGAGTGGGAATGGTGCACATTGTGCGTGAATAAATCCGATGGTCGGGGTAGTAATACCAAGTCACCGAGGGATCACTAAGGGCTCGCTATAAGGCACAACACTAACAGGGGTTCGAGTTATGGGCCCCATTTCACAAAACTTGCCATCAGTGACAAATTACAATTTTTTTTATAAGCTACTGAAATCCTTGCTTCTGATTGGTTATCAGCACATTTGTCACTGATTGTTGTCAATGAAAAAGGGCCTTGTGAAACACCCCCATACCTTGACGCAGATAATCTGTGGAGCATCCTTAATTATTTTATGACGATTGTAAATGCATTGTTTTCTAATGATAAACCAGATCCGTTTCATGCCTTTGCACCAGTTAATAATTTTCCTTCTCACCTGTCTACGTTTCTCACTTTACCATTTTATCATTACAGTTCTATAAAACGAAGAGCGCCACCCTCGACGAGGATGAGTCCGATGACGAGGACATCACTGAGAGCAGTAGCAGTAAACATGCGAAGCAAGTCATACGGGGAATCGGCACCGATGTCGCCCTCCTCCAGAGTATGGTGTTCGTAGCTCAGTTCTTCCTCTCCCTCTGTATGGGGAGTATCGTCCACGCCGTGGGAAACACGACAGCTATAGTCGTCGCCGCATCCGTGTTGAGTGGGCTAGGGGCGCTAGCAGCTACCCAGGTCCTATACGCGGGCTTATGATAGAGTCATACCTATACAGTCACTATGAACATGACGGACAAAGAAAGCGGACAAAATAAACAGTTCCTCATTCTACCCTCAACAATTGCTGTGGTAGACAAAGGAAAATGCCTTCACTGCTATTATATAAAAATGTGTAGAACGGGTGTCACATGCATATTCTTCTGTTCTACACATGTTTACATAACAGCAGTGAAGGGATGTTCCTTTATCTACCACAGCAATGTTGGGGGTAGAATGAGGAACTGTATATTTTGTCCGCTTTCTTTGTCCATCATGTTCATAGTGAGTAGTACCTGCAGTCATCGAATCTCCTCTCTTTCTACTCGATCCATCCAAAGGAGTTTGAATTTAGGAATAAATGTGATTTATAGATTAATAGCACAAATATATGTGTAGAGGTGGTTATTTTACCTGACTGGTAAGAAAGCATAAATGCTTGTTAGTAAGCAACCAGAGGACCGACGGCTTTAGTTCCCCTCCGAAAAGCCTGGTAATAAGGATTAAAATGTCTTACCAAAGGGCACTAGCGCGTCGCCTTGGTTTCGAACCCGGGTCGCCGAATTACGAGACCACTGCTCTACCAACTGAGCTATCGTGACCTAGCAACGGATACAAAATATAGGTTTATCAAAAAGATTATGAATTCGTGGTTTTGCGTCACTCTGTCAGTACTATATATTAGCAAACAGACCACGCGTAAGGTCAATGGCATTTCATTTTTTTCACAAAATTAATGACTTATACTGAGACTGAGGTAAAACCATTATACCTGAATGAATTTTTAATGTGACACAAACAAAATCTCTAATTTGTAAATCAGTAAAAGATTATCATCTGCCGAATCAATCATGGCTTTTAAATGGTTATAGATTAAGAAAGTACGATTATAGAGAAAATATGATCCGCGTGGAAGTTCATTCAGACGAGTGGCTTCTGCCTTTATTTTGGATCATATAATTTCGATATTCAAACTTGATATATTTGTACAAACATGAAGTGATAATAAAAATACACCAGATGGCCAAAAATATATTTTAGATATATTCAAAATATGTTTAAGTCAAATAAAAATATATTTAAAGTATATTCAAAATACACTAAAAATATAGTATAATTCTGAAATGATTGCCAATAGCAGAATACTGTATGACAATCCTGAATCAATAGATCAATTTCGACAGAAGAAAAAAATGAATAAGTATAAGTTCTGTACAGGAAAAAGTTAAATCTCTTCAGTACTCAATTCATTGTTAATCGTGTGTTTGTATATTTTGAAGTTAACCTACCTTTTTAACAGGTTCAACATTGTGATCCTGCGGTAAGAGAATTAAGTATACTCGTAAAAGAGGTTTGGTTGTATTTGCGTATTCATATATTAGATAAAATAGTACCTAAAATGTTTTCAAAATATAGTTAACGTTCACATCGTTTCAAATGAATGTAGATGTATGATTAAAACAAAATAAGTATATCATTAGTTCACTAATGTAAATGTATATATATTGCGAATGTTGATTCAAGTGTCAAAACTACAAAGCCCAAACTCCAGAGACACACTTATTATTGCGAACTTATAATCTTTAAAAGAAAAAGAAGGGCATTACGCATCAGTGGTCCAAACAGTTTTTATGTCTGTTCATGTAATGGTTTATTTAATAAGCATTGAGTAAAATTTGTGTTATGTAAGTCAAGATAAGGGTGTGTCTTATGTTTTCTGTTACAGCATGATACTGACATGTCTGATGTATATCGTGGTTAAGGTTTTACAGAAAGGGGGTTGAGATTCTCTCGGGAAGGGGGAAGGAGGTGCAGAGAGAAAGACAGGAGAAAGGGAAAGAGGAGAGAGAGAAAAAAAAAAGGAAACTGAGAGATATAGAGAGAGCGAAAGAGAGAGAGGGGAAAGGAGTGAAAGCGAGGTAGGAAGGGAGGGATATATATATATATAGTGAGAGAGAGAGAGAGAGAGAGAGAGAGAGAGAGGAGAGAGAGAGAGAGAGAGAGAGAGAGAGAGGGGACGTGTAGTCGCATAGTGGTTCATTTACTTGACTATCAATTCAAGGGTTAACCCTAATAAGACCGGGGGGCCATTATGCCCCCCCCCCCTCCACGATTTTTCCGATTGCTCGGAAACGCATATGGATGGCGCCCCGCCGCTCGCTGACTTTTTTCTTTCGAGTCTTGCGCAACTTTTAAAAGATTTTTTTTTGAAAATCGGACCTACGGTTACAAGGTCACGTGACCTTTTGTCTTTGCATGTCAGCCCGAAAATCGCTCATTTTCGTGATTTGTGTACAAAACATATGGAAAAGTCATTTTTCCTAAAAACAGATCAAACATGGGTTATTGGGTCTTGTTTAAAGTTTACGTGGTTTTTTGGGGTGTCAAAATAGTTGAATTGTAGTAATTGATCTTAAGGGGGGCCATAATGCCCCCCCCCCCACCACGGCCGTACTAAGACCTCAAATAGCCCGGCCTTTTTAGGGTTAAGGGTTCGAATCCCAGCTTGGCAATACCGTTCTTTGACAAGATATTAATCCACATATGCTACTCAATCCAGAGGGCTGACGTCTCTTGCCATAATATTTACTTTATTTCTTTAACATAGGGGCTGACAAAATGATTTTGCCATCAAAGTAGTATCAAAATACGATCGCAAACATTATCGAAAAATCAAATCAAGAGCGAATACAAAACTATATTGTATTGCCTTAAAAATTAACATCCGGATTATGTTACATATAATGGTAATGTTCGAACGTTTCATAAGGAGTTGCACAGGCCTATTGAAATTGCACTATGTTAATTGTTGATTAAAAGATATTTTTGTTAAAGCACATACTGATCAACTCGCTGCTCGAAAGTGAAGTGGAAGCTTTCACTTCGTACACCTGTAATTCAGTTTAAAGCTTATCTGCCGTAGTTTACAGGAGGGATTAGACCGCTCTGCAAGGTCACTGGACAGGTGGTTATCTCATCAACTCAGCTCTCAGTTAACATAAGAAAGAGAGGATCATGGGGGACTAATGGTCACCGATTAGGCATTGTTTGTTATATAGAGGGCGCAAGTAGCTACCAGTAGTGCAGTGGGCCTTTAATAGCGTAAACTTCGTGACAATCAAATAATTTGTAGTTAGCATATAATGTCTGAAACACTTTGAATTGATATTGTTATAGCCCGCCAAACATAGGAAAGTACCGAATTATCCCCTCTCTCTCTCTCTCTCTCTCTCTCTCTCTCTCTCTCTCTCTCTCTCTTTCTCTCTTTCTCTCTGTGTCTCTCTCCCTCTTCATCTCTCTTCCACCCCTCTCTCTCTCTCTCTTCCACCCTCTCTCCTTTCCTCCTTCCCTCCTCTCTCTCTCTCTCCGTCCCCTATCCATCATGCTACCCCCAATCCAATCACACCCCCGAGGCCCTATTTTGTAAAATTGACTCCTGGATTCGATTATCACAGTAGCTGTATACAGCGCACTTAAACTTGTGTGTGGGGTTCGGATTTCAGGATGTGCGCTCTCTCCGTTTGATTACACAATATCGGGTTTACAGGTGGGGTCTGCCGCTCGGTGGTTCATTACTCCAGTATAAAGAATGAAAAGGTCGCTGTATGCTCTTTGTATACCTTCTGAATTATACGGATGTTCACCTCTACAAGTGTCTTGAAAAACAAGGCATTCTTCCCCCTTTCTTTCTTTCTCTCTTTATGTCTCCCCCTTATTATTAAAAAAAAAGAGAAAAGAAATTGTTTCAACAATACATTCTATATATAAATGTTCTAAACGAACAAAGGTGCATTTCTATTACAGCTACGGTCACAAAGGTTCGTACGAACGATGCGTTCGTACGAATCTCCCTTTTTTTTCTATTGTCTTTTCGAATTTCCATTGTCTGAAAATCGTTCGTACGGCGTTCGTAGCAGTTCGTAGCAGTTCGTAATGGCATTTGTGACCGAGGCTTAAGGTAGTGGCCCAAAAGCGAGTTCTTTTAAATATGTTAATTCAAATCTGAGAACGTTTGTGATGCTTTCCAGTCCGCTCCCCCAATTGGTGCTAATGTGCAATTATACTATAGGAAATACAATTCCAAACATGTTAAAATAGCAGTATACAAAGTTGATCAACTAGACGATTGAAAAAAACGTTGCTCGAATATTGGATTAAGTTGATCAAATTTGCAACAAGAGAGTATTAAATAGACTTGTGACAAAGAAGATTCGGTGACGCATGCATGCTACTTAAAGCCCCACTGCACTATATACTTATAGCTACTTGCGCCCTCTATATAGCAAACAATGTCTAATCGGTGACCGTTAATGTTATTAATGTTATCTTATGTTAATTGAGAGCTGATTTGATGAGATAACCACCTGTCAGTGACCATCCAAGGAGGTCTAATCCCTCCTGTCTAATGTAGTGCAGATAGGATTTAACTTCCTTGCCACTTTCAGACTGTCTGTCAAGACAAAAAATTCCAAGATGTGATGTTGCCGCTGATGACGATGGTGGTGGCGTTAGTTCTGGTGATGGTACTGGTGATGATGATTGTGATAAGGAAGGAGAATGAGAAAAGGAATATAAAGAGACGGAACATGGAAGGAATGTGATTAAACTAATATGCCTTAAAAATCACCGTTAACCTGCCCCATCCATGTATATTGCTAATGAGATTTTTGTTTAATGTGATTTAAAAAGGCATTGAGCGCTTTTATGTATACTCATCTCTTTTCCATGCATTCGTTTTCGTTTGGTTTAAGTATTTTGTTTGTTTGTTGTTTTAAATATATATCTAACTTTAACGGGCATAAATGACAATCAAATTTGTTATCTATGTAACGTGTTAATACACTGTATGCCCCACCCACATCTCCCTCTCTCTCTCTCTCTCTCTCTCTCTCTCTTTCTCTCTCTCTCATACACACACACTATATATAATCTATCTCTCTTCCTCTCACTCTCTCCATCATCCTTCTCTTTCTCTGTTTTATCACCCGAATCATATCTAACATACTCTGTATCGAATGTTTTTACTATGGTTCCAAATTTGTATCGGTTATATTGTTCCTCTGCAATTAAATTACAGCCAAACAGTACCTATCGAGTCATGCAATATGTACTTATGTTCTTCAGGAACTCTGTTATACCCCAGTAACACCGCCAAACCGACTCCATCCCGACTCCGAACCGACCAAGTCTCGGCTATTCGCGGTTATGTCATTTTATGTTCGTTCTGTCGCTCTTTTGTCGGTTTCGTTGGTGTGATTAGAGAGGAATGAGCCCATTCATCGCCGCAGAAAAATAAGAGAACCATATCAGAGACAAATATTATATAAATCGGGCAATTAATGATAAAATAATGATGACGACAAATTTGGACAAAGGATTCTGACTATAACTTTTTGTTGAAACTGAGAGGATAAATAACATGGAACTGATGAAACGTAATATGTGGGAGGACATGACATCATTTTCGTCGTTATAATAGGAAAATGATATGTCTCTTTCATAAAAATAAAAATAAATTATATTTTTGAAAATGGAAGTATGCGTGGCAAACGGAATAACCCACTTGCAAACACTAAGTTTTCCAGTATTATCTGAAATTTGAAATATTTGAAACTTTATCTTTTACCAATTAATTTCAAAATTGTATTAATTTTTTTTTTTTACTGATCTCTCAGCTTATACTCATGCAGGTTGAACTTCGTTTTAAAGTTCAATGAGAATTTATTCCTTCTCATCATTTGATATAAGGATCATTCAACACGGCACTGTCCTGGATGATTTCAAACCGGTGGAAGTGGGGCAGAATGCTGGATTCTGTCAACAAGATGGCGAACATGTCAGGATGTTCTTATTTATAGGAACTAAGAAACATAGACAAGGAAGCCCTAGAATAGAGCGGAACTTAAAGTGCAATGTAAGGTTGATGAAAAACGGAGTGGAAGAGGCGGGGTGAGAGACGAGGACAGACAGACAGACAGACAGACAGACAAAGAGGATGACATGATAAGAACGCGCGAGATAGAGAGAGAGGGGGTGGAAGAGAAGGATGACGGGAGAGAGAGAGAGAGAGAGAGAGGGAGCATTGAGAGAGAGAGAGAGAGAGAGAGGGGGAAAGAGAGAGAGAGAGAGCATTGAGAGAGAAAGAGAGAGAGAGAGGGAAAGAGAGAGAGAGAGAGAGGGAAAGAGAGAGAGAGAGAGAGAGAGAGAGAGAGAGAGGGAAAGAGAGGGAGAGAGAGGGAGAGAAAGAGAGAGAGAGCATTGAGAGAGAGAGAGAGAGAGAGAGAGAGAGGGAAAGAGAGAGAGAGAGAGGGGGGAAAGAGAGAGAGAGAGAGAGAGAGAGAGAGGGAAAGAGAGGGAGAGAGAGCATTGAGAGAGAGATAGAGAGAGAGAGAGAGAGGGAAAGAGAGAGAGAGAAAGAGAGAGAGAGAGGGAAAGAGAGAGAGAGAGAGAGAGGGGGGGGTGGGAGTAAGAAAGGCAGAGTGGCTCAGAAAAAAAAGAGAGTCAGACGAGCAATAGAGAGAGAAGATTAGAAAAAGAAAGAGAGAAAGAGAAAGGAGAGGGGCAAGGAAAAAGAGGCGAACAGAGGACAAAATAATGAAATACAGTAGTGAGAAGAAAAATATCGGGTACAAAAATAAGAAAACGGCAAGAATATATCAGTAGGACGTAGTCACATTTCACTTTAATCACAACTGTTCACTACTATAACGAAAAGGTTGGTAAGACAGCGATAACATGGAGACCCATGGGCCAACTAAATCAAATTCTCCTTCTCCATCAACCATGAACGCAAGTAAAATTCGTCCCCCACCCCCTCGTAATATTAGTAAAAACAATTGACAACGCATAATCCCTAAAGGTTTTTAACAAAAATCAGTTCAATTCAATTCAAATTTATTAATGTTTCCAACAAAACATTACAAATCAATTATAAGCATTTAAAACAAATGTAAGAAATACATGTTGGAAACAGAGGGGTTCACTAAAAAGCAATGCTTGTACAAGTGTGAACACCTCAAAAGATACTTACGAATAATGAGTAATTAAATTAACTAATCTGTAAATACAAAAGGAACTACAAAATAGGGGAAAGAAAAATGGGGGATGCCAACAGAGACGAGAAAGGGACAAGACAATACTTTACACGACAAAGATAGAAGAACACGGTCAAAATACAAAGAGTAGACAATGACAAAAAGAAGTGAGAGATCGAGGGTACAGAAAATAATACAAGATGATGAGCTGCAAGTAGGGTTGAGAAAAAGATAAGGAAACAGAAATGCGCGTTAGAAAGGAAATAGGCATGAGAAGGCACAATATAATATATCAAATTACATTTTGAGTCAGCGAGCGGAGAATGATCTTATATTATTAAAGCAAAAGCAACAACAGCATATAATTCAATGAGGTGTATATGTTTGTAATAAAAACAATTTCAATTTTTTTCTTAAAAGAATTAATCGATGGAGCATTTTTTATTTCACTACTTAATGAATTCCAAAACTTTGGACCTTCATATATAAATGTTTTTTGAGCTGAACAAATGTGACAATCTTTCTGTTGGACCAATATACAGTAGAAAGTATTTAATGTTATGTTCTTCCCGTGTTCTTCTCATATTTCATTTCAACACGTAAAATGAGGAAATAGAGGTTAACAACGTCGGATGGCAGAATTCGAGCGTGAACTAAATAGATTTGAATTACCTTATTCGTATCAAATGATATAAATATATCAATTCTTAATAGAGAGGAAGGAAAATCATGAGAATAAGAACGGATTATTGATACCGAGTCACAAAATCTCTAAATTTAGGCCCGAGTGAAGATTTTAGTACATATCTCACATGATAATATGTTGTGCCTTTGTGCAACGATCAAAGGAAAATGTTTCACTGTGTAGAAACAAAGCTCTATTTTTAAGTGATACTTCCCCCACAAAACCCAACGTGATATAGATCGGATAGGACTATACGTGACAAGACTATCTATGTTCCGAAATAATTTTTTGTTGTTGTAATATTGTCTTTTTATTGAATTTGGATATTATTATTATAGAAATTTTTGAAAACAAATGGTTTAGTTTCAAACACTCTTATATCTCTTACAGAAAGGAAATACATTAGGTAGTCGGAAAGAAAATATCAGTATTCAGGTTTGATCCGGTAAAATATCGCTCATGGAATAGTATTCACAACAAACTGACAGAAGATGGATCGAATTATTTGCAATCTTTCAGCGACCACAGCAATTATTGTTTCATTATCACTAAACTTTTCTCTGTTTTTACTTCTTACTTTTATTAGAAATGTTCTTCTCGTTCCTTCACGTATAACCCTTTCATTTTCACCTATGACTTTAAGTGTCTTGTAATATATTTAACCCTTTATATTTCTTCGTTCAATTTTTTCTTTCTCAATTCTTTTGGGAAACACTTTTCTTCCTCCTTTTAAGATCGATACCTTTTATTTCTGTTCCCATAATCACTTCAACGGTTTTACTAATCTCTCAAAATTCAATATCTAATTAATGGTGAAGAACTCGTGAAGGAATTAAACAGAGTCGTCGTTTGTCTATCGTATGTGAATCACATTCGAGTAGATCTATAGAGAGCACCATGATTCGTCAAATGTGTCATAAATAGGTCAAACTATTTATATCCGCTTGATACAGGGAACTTCCCGCGTTATAAAATAGGATAGGGGATGGGTAAGGGCTTACAAGGGTGGGAAGGGGGGGGGGCATCTGCAGGACCCAGATAAATGACTCTAGATTATCAGTATTTGGGCAAACGTCACTTTACATCCGGTCAACCTTTACCTCATATTCACGCAGTAAGGTGGCCTATAAATAATCTCACATCCCAAATGAATATATTTATACATTTCTTAATTACCTGGAATGATATTCTACCAAGAGAAGTTAGCCCCCCCCACACACACACACGCACATTGGCCAATGAGTTGTGGAAACATGCATTCAGGACAAACAGGCGGCGATCATGCTCAGTTTCACGTGCACTTTTAACAAGAAGATATTATGTTCTGATTGCAATTTAGATTTGGATTTTAGATCTGTCCCCTTAGCCTTTGTCAATAACCCATACCTGTATCGACTAGCCATTCAATATTTAGTCTTCATGTTTTCTCATTTGGTATAATCAGGGGGGTGAGTCTCTGATATAATATTACACTTCTCTACGATCAAATGGGGGATAAAAATCAACACACCCTTTGTGCACAGTAAATTTTGATTGAAGACAAAAATGTCCGCACTTTGAATAAGGACAGACTCGACGTAGAACGTGTTACGTAACTGGTCATTGGGCCAAATAATGGTCTTTCCTTGGAGTGTCCACTGAATAATCTGAAAGCATTTTACAAAGGACCGAAGTCCAGTGAAAGAAAAGTGTACCTTCTTTTGTTCTTTAAATGCATGGTTTCACAAGACAGTCACTCTCCGTTTTATAGACGCCCTTCTTATCTTCTCAATCGGTCCCACCCTATAGAGAGATACGTTGTGTTGAACTCGCGTACTTCGTGAGTTCTAAGTAGGAAGTGGCAGGTATTGATGCTCTCAAATGCATTGACAGATATCCTGCAAAGCATGCCGTAAGCACCTGGCCCAGACTCAAGAGAAACACCAACGATACAACTTAATCTTCGCTGAAAGACAACTGCAGTTAGGAAGATCAAACTCCGACACATTCTCGGCTCCTGCGCCTTGGATTTTAGAGTCCTGAAAATCTATGACGATCTTTAGAATCGTTGAACCCACTTTGAAATGCTCATCGCATAAGCTTGAAGACAAGTGGCGCTTCTACGGAAGAAGTGTGGAATGGTAGCATTGAGGAGCAATCCAGATTGACTAATGTGTTTTTTGGCCAGGGATTGTTGTCTGAATCGAAGGATATTATGGCGGGAATTTACGGGAATATATCGCGTCTGGCTTGGTTAATCGTCTGCGCGTTCCATATGATCTCATCAGTGCTCACACAAGGTAACATGTTTCTCTTATTGGTTAAAACTCAAGTGCACTTTCTTCAAGTATCGTTAATTTCTAAGGAATAGGCATAACTGTGAAGATGATATTTTCATTAGTCAAAATTAGTAATAAAACTCTGTTTTCTTAATGTTGAAAGAATAAACATGAGAAAAGAGGGATGATTTTCAATTTTCGATGAGTACAGAAACAGTACGATTGTATCATTTATGTCTGAGTAATTGTTTAGTACCAGATAATATTATTAATCACGCACTAAAAACACAAATTGTTGTCGTCATTCAATTCTGCCCTAAAAGTAAAGTGAACACAATATTAAAGAATGACTCTACACTGATTTAAAATCTGTCACTGTCAGTAGAAATTGAAGAAGGGACTAAAATGTTTTAAATTCTGCAGGATAAATGTATTACACCATTCCTTCTTTCCCAGTGTCATCAGCAAGCACTTACTAGAGCAGCCCCCACCCTTTAATATGCAGTTCAAAAGGGGGCTAGAACGAATGACACTAAGGCCAGAGTGGACAGTACACAGGAGAACTTTTTACTTGCACCACCACACTTTTCACTTACTAGATATTTAGAAGGACAGTTTCACCGCCACACCCCGCACACGGCACAAAGTACGAAGATACCGAGGCCGGTACTGAAGAAGAAGAAGAAGAAGAAGAAGAAGAAGAAGAAGAAGAAGAAGAAGAAGAAGAAGAAGAAGAAGAAGAAGAAGAAGAAGAAGAAGAAGAAGAAGAAGAAGAAGAAGAAGAAGAAGAAGAAGAAGAAGAAGAAGAAGAAGAAGAAGAAGAAGAAGAAGAAGAAGAAGAAGAAGAAGAAGAAGAAAAGAAGAAGAAGAAGAAGAAGAAGAAGAGGGTTTCAAATTTTTATTCTGGTTGTATGGCTATTTTTATTTGAAAGTTTGATTACCTATTTGTTGTGAGTAACATTTACAGACCACCCTGAAACCATGCGCGATCAACGTTCTATTCTTATCCTCCTGGTTGATCTGCATTTATTTCATATAATTCTGTTCCCTAATATGACTTGGTCACAAACGGCTAATCTCATTGGGTGTAAATCTCTCATCCAATCCGCACTAATCTGTGAAATGTCATGTTCAATTTCTCCTGTTTACCGTTTGAAATGCAGATCCCTGCGCTACCAGTCCTTGCCTGAGTGATGCTACATGTGTTGCTGTAACTCCCAATCAGTACTCGTGTGTTTGCCCTGCTGGCTTCACCGGTAGCACATGCACCCTAGGTAAGCTTACTGATTACCATTTGGTCCAAAGCCATTTGGTCCAATTCCCAGATTGTCTAACTTCATGTAGTCTTCTCTCAGTTGGCCACTATAGGCCTACACCACTGATCCAATTTACATTTCGTCTAATCATCATTTAGACTAACAACCAGTGTAGCAAACAATGCGTAACATCATAAGTTTGGAGGTGTGGTCACAAAAGGCCAAATTCAGTAAAAAATATAGTCGTAAAGACTTTCAAGAAATCAACTTAGGCAATCGTTTTTTTACAACCTGGTATATTGTAGAAATCATGCACGAATTGCATATGTCTACCCGAAATTGACTACTTCATAGGGAAATATACGGTCTTCATGTTGATCTACCATGTCTAGAATGACACAATCATGGTGATTGCATCCCGATATAATATAACGCTAATTAGACATGTGATTACATCCAGTTGCTCATCCACAATTAATAATTAATGATTCATTATCTATTCCGGTGATTTGACCTCAAGAGGCAAAAACATTGACCGGGGAGGAGGTGAGAGTCTTGAAGGCATTGTAGGGGCTGTGATAAGGACATGGCCACACAGTTACTCAGCAAGATCAGAATCCAAATGTATCTTGCCCCTCGGTCAAGGTTACATTAAATTGTGAACTTTAGTACTCTTCTTTTTAAAATTAATCTTTCTGGATCTTCCTTTCCTTGGTTATTTTGAGATGCACATTTGCTTGTTCTGATTTCCTGTTTGACGTATCTAATGTTTTTCTTGTAAGTCGGCATCCTACATGCCTGTAACCACAAATCACTCAGGATTATGTTCAGGCAACATGACTGTCATATGAAGCTAAACAGGTACCACGAAATTACTACATAGTCCGCAAATGATCCACAATACCGAACAACTTTCACATTACTTTCCATGTCTCAAAAATCTCAAATCTACAGTTACAAATAAAAAAGGAAAATGCTTCTGTTAAACGTGATTTTAATGAAGAAAATTCACAGCTTTTTGTAAATAAAATTATGAATGTATGTTGGTCTGTTGAAAATCATGATGCTAATGAAGCCTATAATGATTTTTTGCAAAAGTTTTTAAACATTTATGAGTCATGCTTTCCAATTAAAAAGTCAGTTAAAAAGAAATTCAAAAATAAATCATGGTTTAATAAACCACTACGTAAGCTCTGTAATAAAAAATGTTACTTATACAGACGATATGTTAAAAAACCAACTCCAGAAAGACATGAAAAATACAAGAATTTCAGAAATAAGATAACTGAAGAAATTAAAGAAACAAAGAGAGCATATTTTAAAGGTAAATTTCAAAATGCTGCAGGTGATATGAAAAACACATGGAAAATAATCAATGGAGTACTGGGTAGGGGTGTAAAGAAGAAGGTGCTACCAAGTTCAATTCAGTGCAATGATGCAATGATAAATGAGACAGCAGCAATGTGTAATGCTTTTAACAAATACTTTGTAAATATAGGCCATACACTGTCTTCTTCTTTTGTAAATTCTGGGGACTGTATGCAACATGTAATAAAAAATAATTCATCTGCATTTTTTACTCCGTGTACACCAAAAGAAGTTATTAATATTGTTTCTAAACTTAAAAATGGCAAGAGTCCTGGTTTTGATGGAGTGGATATCACATTGGTTAAAAATGTTATTCATATTTTATGTTACCCTTTATGTGATATTATCAATTTATCTTTAAATACTGGTGTTGTCCCAGACAAACTTAAAATTGCAAAGGTTATTCCTATTTATAAAAATGGATCAAATGATAATTTATCAAATTATAGGCCCATATCTATTCTTCCTATTTTTTCAAAGATTTTAGAGAAATGTGTATATAGTCGTGTATATAAATTCTTGGAAAAGTGCGATATTATTACTCCCAAACAATTTGGTTTTCGAGCGGGACACTCTACTTCTTCTGCCATCACTGATTTTATTCATAAAGTTACAAATGCCTTTGATAATAAAGAAATAATGATTGGCCTGTTTTTAGATCTTAGCAAGGCTTTTGATTCTCTTGATCACTCAATATTATTAAAAAAATTGGAATGTTATGGTTTTAGAGGTATTGTACTGGAATGGTTCAAAAGTTATTTAAGTAATCGCAAACAATATGTTGTTCTAGAAAAATGTGAATCACAGACAATGGCGATAAGATGTGGAGTGCCCCAGGGCTCAATTCTTGGGCCATTATTATTTCTTTTATATGTAAATGATATTTGCAATGTTTCAAAAGTGCTAGAACTGATATTATTTGCAGATGACACTAGTGTGTTTATGTCCCATCAAGATATTGTATCTCTTCAAAATATTTTTAATACAGAATTTGCTAAACTGGTTGATTGGTTATATATAAATAAACTTGTAATCAATATTAAAAAAACACACTTCATGATTTTTACTAAAAAACACATTGATGTTACCCAAATAAAGGTTAAAGTTAAGGAATCAGTTATTGAACACGTTACGCATTTAACGTTTTTAGGGGTCACAATAGACGATAAATTAAATTGGAAGGAACACACTGGTGTCGTCTGCAATAGATTGGCTAAACATGTTGGTATATTTTATAAATTGAAATTTTTACCTAAAGAAATATTGATAATTTTGTATAATACATTAATATTACCCCACTTAAATTATTGTATTCTTGTATGGGCATGCTCTAGTATGCAAAATACAAATAGGCTTTTAGTTTTACAAAAGAAAATTATAAGAATTATATCGCACAGCCAATACCTTGCTCATACTTTACCTCTTTTTTACAACCTAAAGTTTTTAAAAGTAAACGATATTTATGTTTATCAATGTGCAATTTTTATGTATCTATGCTTTAAAAAACTTTTACCAAATACTATTTTACAATATTTTCAACTTAATAAGAATATTCATGGCCACCAGACCAGGATTTTAAATAATTTTCATATTCCAGGAGTAAGGACACTAGTTTCCCAAAATACAATTTTTTTCAGGGGTCCAAAAATTTGGAATGACATACCCATAGATATTCGACTGAGTCCATCACTAAATAGTTTTAAAAGAAAATTTAAACTGTACTTGTTAAGACAATACTCAATAGTGCAATAACCTATATTCTTAATGTTCATCAGACAGAAAAGTGTGTGTTTGTGTGTTTGGGAGAGAGTGTATGTGTGAATGCAATTTTTTATTTCCCCTTTTTTTTTACTTACTTTTTATAACAAATACAAAATTTAAATAATGTACTTAGTTTTTTATACAATTACTGGAGACAGACTTTTATATAAGGCCCAGCCTTCCTGTCTAGTCTCCAAATACTTTCATTAATGTACATGTTTAAAATGTTTTTCCCTTGTCCATCATGTCTTCTCCACTTGTGTTATCCTCACGTTATATATTGATACATGTATTATATTCTAACTTTTATATGTTTGTTTTCCTTGTATATTTTTAATGAAAGTATTGAATAAAGTGAACTTGAACTTGAATGTCACTGGTTCGGACCTCCGGATCTTTAAGAATTTTCATATGTTAATGATGATGATGATTATATCTAAATGTTTATGGCCCGTATTCTACTAAAGATTTAAAGCCCTGCTGTACTACTTGTAACTTCTTGCTACCTCTATATAGAAAACAAATAATCGGTGACCATTGATCCCTCATGATGCTCTTTTTCTTATGTTAATTGAGAGCTGAGTTGATGAGATAGCCACCTGTCATTGACCACCATGGGTGGTCTAATCCCTCCTAGCCAAACTAGTACAGATGACCTTTAAACCCTCCGCTGAGCCTAAGTTTTTTCTTCAAAATCGAGTTTCCAAAGGAGGTTAGTTTGAGGTATAAATTTTCCGTTTGTTAAACTTATACACAGTGTCGAGGATTAACTGAATAAATATAGTACGGACCATAATCTGCTTTAGCTTTAGATTGTTCTGTGCATTCTACTATTTATCTATTTATTTATTTTTTCTTCTTCATATTTTTCCTCCAACAGACACACCTTGTTTTCCAAACCCATGTCAGAATGGCGCTGGATGCATCAATCGAATAGACACCTTTCAGTGCGCCTGTTCCCCGGGCTACTCTGGACAGCTCTGTGAGATCGTTGGTAAGTAGTGGTGCAGGGCGATGATGACGACGACGACGTCAATGATGACGGTAGTGAGAATGATTAGTGATTATAATGAATGCAATATTGAAGGCAACTGCAATGCTTTAATGATCGGTACAGAACTTGGATTATTAACGTCGACGTTGTAAATATTTGTGATTGTCCTACATGATGTTGATGATGATGACGACGATGATGATGGAGGCGATGACGACGATGACGATAGCAATGATGACATAATAGAATGTGAGCATGATGATTACGATGACAAATATTTTATTATGATGACAGTCTGCTTATTTCAGCTATATTTGTACATTTAGATACCTTATATTGTGTACCTCAGATATTAGCAATACTATTTGTGCTATTTGAGTATAAAATCCACTAAAAGCTCGAATATAAAAACACAGAGACATAATCACCAATGATTTATGGAAATAGCATGCAAGAAATATTTGATCGATTTCCCGCAAAGAAGACCTAAATGCTGAGGTTACATACGGTATCGTATACAACGCTATTGAATCCACTTCATCATGAACCTTTGAATATAGCAACGTTATTAGCCCAACAGCTGAAACTGGGAAGACTTCTGCCAAAATATCCCATTTCCTCCAAAATTACTCAATAACCAGCGCACGATCATAGCGTAAAATTATTAGTAATCTCGGAGTTTTTCCCCCTTCACAGTTTCACCTTACAAGACGTAACAAGTCAGGTGATGTGTGAAGGAACATGACCTTCCGAAGATTTCTCAGAGCACAGTTTGTCTCTATTTTAAGATTTAGTTTGGTGCTATAACGGGTCCAGGGGGTACAGGGCCACGTGCCCCAGTGTAGGTTTTTGGGGGAATGTTCTTTACTACCCCACCCCAGCAAGTCTGGGAGCACTTCAGTAAATTGTCACCAATTGCGTGACTGCTAAAGCATGTGTGTGCTACTATGCTAATCAACTAGGGGACCTACGTCCTTAAATCAAAACTGACAGTAATGGGGATTAATGCCTCATAAAAGGGCACTAATATAGCACATCAACACGGTTTTGATCCTGGGGGCTCACAGTAATGAGGCCTTTGCTTAGCCAATGAATCATGACTGTACGCAGCGGGCGCTAGGGTACGTCGACGCCCCCACAAAAAAAAACACAAAGAAAATGCAATAAGTTTTCAATAATTCATTGCATTTCCCCCAGTCCCCAACAGGAAAAATTCCTCTGTAGGGCCATGCATTATTGATCAAGGCATACCCACATAGAAGATTTTGTTATGTTGAGGGTCGGGACAAAATGCAATGAATTATTGCAAATTTATTGCGTTTTCTTTGTTTTTTTTTTGTTTTTGTGGGGGCATCGACGGGCCCTAGCGCCCGCTGCGTACAGTCATGATTTATTGGCTAAGCAATGGCCTCGTTACTGTGAGTCCCCATGATCAAAACCGTGTCGATGTGCTATCTTAGTGCCCTTTTATGAGGCATTAATCCCCATTACTGTCAGTTATGACTTAAGGACGTAGGTCCCCTAGTTGATTAGCATAGTAGCACACATATTCTTTAGCAGTCACGCAAAACAAACACTCCCCAATTGTCATTCAATAAAATCTGAGAATGTATACTATTATCTAGATCTGTTAGGAATAAACCATTGTCAAAATCATTCAATAAATTGGGGTAAAAATAATTATTCCACCATTGTGACCAACAGTGTACATCACCCACCCCCCCCCCCCCACCCCCGGTGTCTCGATCTTACTATGAGCATCCAATTTATGTTTTCGACATCAACGTTTATCTTTCCTAGCTAATTCTTGTGTTCGAGGACCATGTAAGAATGGTGGTGCATGTATAGCTGATGGAGCTGATTTCGTTTGTAGGTGTGCTTTCGGCTGGATGGGGGAGACTTGTGAAGAGCGTGAGTAAAGCCCCTAAATACTCCTTAGTTTGTACAATCTTTCTCATTTTACCTTGTAAATACTCCATACGTAAAAAACGTTCTCAATTTAGTTTTTGAATATTCGTTACTTAAAGGTGAAATTCAAAGAAGATCAAAAATATGTCAACTAATGTATCACTAGAAACTGGTAAGCTAACAGATGGCCATCGGACAAGTTTTAGGTGAACTACATATCGGGTGATTTATAAAAAAATAAAAATACAACCACCTCCATAGCAGCTGGGATATACGAGAGATTCGCCGGAAAAATAACGATGTTTTAATGACGTCACTATATGGACCAACACTGCCCAAGCAGACGACATCCCATAGAGAATTAACATAATTTCAAAGCTATTATTTCTCAAATTATAATGAGTTTAGTGTATATAAATGTAATGGCATGTCAAACCATTCAAAAGGGGATATGACCCGATTCTGATAACTAAAATCTTTTGCTTGTAAATACACAGGATAGGGGTTAATTAACAATCAAAGAAACCAGACTTTCAAATTGAAAAGCCCCGGAATGATATTAAGGAATTTTGTTCCCTCTTAAACTGCCGAACATACCCCGGTGTGTGCAGCTGAATATACAATGGCGTCTTATTTTGTTTACAAGCAACAGATTCCTTTATTTTTGTGTCGCTGCATTTGTCATCAAAATAAAACCATGCGCGGGGTTTAGAGTGAGGCAATAGATTATACATTTAGCCTGACGGTAGTGAAGTAAGAGAAAGAACTCAAGAGAAGATGAAAACATAGGCACTGAAAATGTGTGAGATGTCATGGGACATCGTCTGCTTGTGCAAGTCAAGTCCATACTGTGATCTCACACATCTCAGCAGCGTTCGGAGAGCTCTTCAGGTGCTATGCCGGGGCTGTATTTAAGCGTTTTGTAATTTATAATAATCATTACTTCGAATGTTTCCAAGCATTGAAATTTGATAAACTTGTCGAATCAAAGTTTCAACTTTGCAATAATGAAAATAAAGTTAGTTTTTAAAATCAATAAATATCTACTTTAAGTCTTTCTCAATTTAAGCGTTATGATCTTTCTTCAAAAGTTCATCGTATAGAAAAGTTAACTTATGACACACACTAAGTCTGATGTATTATAAATAAAGCACACTGGTAAATCTTAGGTCTGCATCCACAAGAGAGAGACGGGGAAATGTACGCAACTGTTTTTTTTAGCTTGTTTGTATGGTTGCGTAAGTCCGTATTTTCTTTTCAAATAATGCACTTTGCATACGAACTACAGTATTGTATAAACATGACAAATAAAGACATAACTTGGAAAGTAATTGGGGACGAATATATAAAGCTATAGTTTACATTAAAATTTGTAACACTTCTCTACATGTATTTTCTTGATCTGATTATTATTCATAGGTATTCCGCCCCCCTTTTGTTTTCCTCTCTCTCTCTCTCCCTCCCCCTCCACCCCTCTCTCTCTCTCTCTCTCTCTCCTTCTTTCTTTCTCTTTCTTTCTCTTTCTTTCTCTCTCTTTTTATCTCTCTCTATTTATCTATCTTCCTGTCTATCTACGTATCTTTTAAAAAAAAGTCTTTTTGTCGTCTCTATGTCTCTCATTCTCTTTCTCTTCCTTTTCTATTTGTTTCTGTCAAATGCATTCATATGATTATTACATTTTGATTAAATTCTACATTGCAGCCGATTCCTGTAACAGCCAGCCGTGTTTGAATGGCGGTACATGTATTACGGCCCTAGGAGGGTTGTTACATCACTGTCAATGTCGTACAGGCTTCACTGGTAGTGAATGTGAAATTAGTAAGTCAATCATCTAAATCATTCCTCTGTCATTATACCAAAGGATAATTATGAATTATGTGTTCTAGTATAAAGTTATGATAATTATTTGTATAAAGTTCCATGTTAATTTATAAGGCAATGTTTCTCTACGACTCTATTCCCTCCTTGCCCTACATAAAATTAATGTCGTGACAATTTGTGTTCACTCTACATGTTCTAATGAGACATTTTGATATTGGAATTAAGTAAAATAATCATAAGCAAGTATGTACATTTATTTTACACTTGAATGTGAATGTAGAGCGTTGATTAAATGACAATAAATAATTAAGCCTTCTCTTGAAGGAGCTATAGTATTCCAATGGGATTTAATAACAATGTAGCTTAAGGAAGTATAACGATGTATTTTTTATGTTTGCATTCGAATTCGTATATCAATATTTTTTTTGCATCTGATGGTGCAAATGTTTTTATACTAAATAATTGCTTAGCAACCATGGAATGTAATGACAAGTACAAGTTATTTTCAAGGTCATGTGGTAGCATATCAGAATGCATGGTCTTTATAAACAGTTTGCTGACCGATGACTCACATAGTTATTTTGGTCGCTCTATATTTCCAATTCCCCGGCCAAGTAAATAGTCGATAAGAATTTGTTTAATTAAGGAAACCGGGGACAGGTGGCAATACGATGTGAGGAGAAGAGAACAAATTAAGGAGGAATAAGATAAAGAAGGGGATGAAAATATGCAGGTAGAAAATTACATGGCTCATGATTATGAATATTCTATTAAAACCTTACCTGTAACGTATCGCAAAGATGCGAGAGCATAAAACAGAAAATTTTTGATGATTGTTTTTTTCTTGGGCAAGGTGCATGGAACTTGCCAAACTCCATCTTTATGAAGCATATTAATAAATTGATAATTTTCTAAAAGAGACTTGGAACTACTTTCAAACTCAATATAGTTTACTTGAGTCTCCAAGGACTCTTATTCATGTGTCATTCTTTGGTTTATAATTTTCCTTTCACTTGCTTGTTTGCTGCTTGTTTCCCGCCCAAACGTCTACCCATTACCTCCCACAACCTAGATATGATCCCCTGCATCAGCGATCCTTGCATGAACGGCGGTGTGTGCCTACAGCCTCAAAATACCTATGACTACAGGTGTTTTTGTGAGGGCGATTTTACCGGAATCAATTGCGAGTTCAGTGAGTGATAACACGCCAAAGGTTTTGCCATATCATCATTGTTGTCGTCTAGAAGCTAATCCGGTTTTCATGGCGTTGGCGTGCTTTGTTGTGCCTTCTAATATATTTGTCATGTAACATAATTTGTTAACCATTTCAAAGTGTTTCTACATCCCGTCTTCGTCTGTTTTCCGCATGGTCCATTATTCATTTTTGAATGCTTAATACTGTGCAATTCTTTAGCCTTGTTCCACTTTTACTGTTTTCCTCGTTTATATTCTTTGTATGCGTATTTACTTGTTGTTCGATTTTTGTTCATCATCGTATTAACCATTTTGTAAAATTTACTCATATTCCATCATGACTTAAATGCTATCATCATTTACTCTCATAATGTCAGATTGTGCATCTTCAGTATCAACGTTTATAGCATTCTAATATATATATTTTCAGACAGATACATCTACATAGCTTTATCTATTATGTTACAGTCTAACCTGTCTATAGCAACTGCCCAAGGGAAACACAAAAAGTGGCCTTTGTAGACAGGTTCCTTTAGAACATGTTTTAAGGAGAAAAGATTTTCAAGGGAAACAAAAAATTTGGTCTTTCTAGACAGGTGGTCACTAAAGCAAGTTTGACTGTATATCCATATCATGTTAATGGGGCTGTGTTTTTTACTTTAAAAATATGTGACAAGCAATGGTTTTCAGTGAGTCATTTTGGGCAGATTGACAGATCCAAAATCATCAGGGCATGCATATGTGATATTATGCACCCCCCCCCCCGCATTTCCTAATGTATTACAGTCGGAAATGGCGTTTCCATAGATTGAAAGTGGCTCAATCCTGTAACATGTCGAAGGAGGTGGGAGGGGCGGGATGTATCAGGACCCTGTTTCATAAAACTTTATATCAATAACAAGTTACAAGCTACTGTTATAATCTACTGAAATCATGGCATCTGATTGGCTGAGAGCAAATTTGTCATAAAAATTTAGCAATTGTTTTTTATAAAAAAAGTTTTATGAAACGGGCCCCTGGTCAGCCCAACGTAGCCGTAGACATGTTAGACCCATTTGAAGTTATGTTGAAACCCCCCCTGGACTTTCTAGGGGTTGGGGAGTGGGCTTACGCCAGCTGCATAATTATGCCGCTGGTTAGTTTACGCTGATGAACGTAGAATTTTATTTTCAAAAGGGTGAATTGTAAATCGTAATTGTCTCTCTTGTTTGTCTACTGGTTGAATCAAATTTGAGGTGTGAATATTTCACCCTTCCTGTTGGTAGACAGGGTGTGCGTGGGGGGGGGGGGGGAGGCGATTATGCCATGTTGTCACGGGAATGACTGTCAAAATTCACCAGTAGACCGGAGACAAAATATCCTGTCTTTACGAAATCGGTGACAGGTTAAAGGGTCAATACCAACTTGAGGGTCAAACTGACTGGGGGCAAAGACATAGCTGGTCGCTGCCAGATGTGTGTTGCGTTGAAAACAGGAGAGGATTCTAGTCCATCCCCTTTCTTCCTTCACATAAACTTACCATGGACATTGTCATCACATTTACTCATCTCCATTCATGCTAACAATTCTCAACATTGTATCACAATATTATTCTCTCTGTGATGTATTTTACTTTAATAAGGGCGCGTCAAAAATAAAGGGACATTTGAGGGAACTGTTTAATTTATTAAAAATTATGTGAACTAAAGTAATACATGAATACATATCTGCTATTTTTAGAACATTTCCTTTATCCGGATAGGTTAATTAAAAGATATTAGAACAAGGCAAATGTGCATGTTTACTGATTCGGTTTTTATTATATAGACTATGTCACATTGTAGTGTCAGTTATTCTGTTAGTGTCGATTAAGTAAATTGCAAATGTAGATATTTGCCTTATGTATTTGATATAAAATTCTCTTAATCATATAATATACATGTTCTACATATAAAATGATATTTTGTTAACAGTAGGCCTATTCGTGCAAATGCACTTCTTGTACCTGGTCTTAAACCAGTAGATTGGCACTTGTGGCTTTTTCTCTCATGCATTACCCATCTAACATGATTACAAATATCTGTATGTTCGGCGACTTCACGTCAACATAAATATCTGTCTTTCTTTAGCCTTCAAGTCATTTTTAGCTCGTCACGAGTCACTGTGTGTCTCATCCAAATTTTTTACAACAACGAAGTTGTACCTTCTTCCTTCACGTATTAAAATATAAATAACTTTTGTGTTATTCATGTCGATGTTAGTATCACTCGTTCCACACATGTTGCAATACTTTGGTGAGACTTAGAAATTATCATAACAAATCCCCTTAAATTCGTTCCGTATGTTTCTCGTCTTCTTCGTCATGGTTTCCTTTCCTTCCAATCGTATCTCTCTTTGTTTACTGTCCAGGAATAAACCCGTGTTTGAGCAACCCTTGCCAGAACAGAGCTTCGTGTTTTAGTCGACAAGATAGAACTGGTTATATCTGTAACTGTGCCGATGGATTTGAAGGGATTTTCTGCGAAAACCGTAGGTTACCCGATACCATACGATTTATCTATGATAATTTTCTATGGATACAATGTAGATAGACCGTTTACAAGAAACACTCTCTAATAGATTGTGCCTTCAGATGAAATCATGATGCATATATCACATCGACAAGTCTGTGGAAAGGGAGTGTTGAAGTGCTTATAAAGAATATCACAAAAAGAGTAAAACATAATTTTTAAAGAACAATCTCTATAATTAGTGTCCGGGATTCTTGCAATGAGACCTAAGTCGATAGACAATTATTTATCTTGTAATACCACTTGAATAGGTTAGATGCCAGTTTTTATTGCCACGCAAGGTATTGAGTGAGGAAATGTTTGAAAGAAATTTAACATTTATATTTTTACAGTTTGCAGATGTCTATATTTTTGTATTCGTTATTGTGTTTTAAAATAACGCCTCACTTATAGAACTATTTCGAGTATATTCATAGGTTTTCATCCTCCTGTTCTTAATGCAGGTACCCCAGCATGTAGTGTCAATGCCTGTCAGAATGGAGCGACTTGTATGGAAATTAACGTGAATACTTACAACTGCACATGTCCAAATAACTACTACGGAAGTCGCTGTGAAATAGGTAAAGAATAGATCTTCGCCAATATGATTTGTAATGACACATTGAAAAGAATTATGTGATGCAATAAGAAAGCAATGAAAAACCGAGTGAGTGCAGTGGTTGTGATGTGTTAACGCTTTGGCAGTGTTCCACTCATTCGCTGTGGTTACAAAGGGGTGCGTATACATACACTTGGAAAACAGTGTAAATACAATGCTATGTTCGCATTGCACATTAATATGATAGTGTTCCAAGTCATATGAACATGGCATAATATCGGCTCATGTATTATGCACAATTCTAGCTCTCATTCGAGCAAATAATTTTGAATTTCCGTTAATTTCAAACAATGTATAGTAATAGTAACTATATCCAATACAATATGATCTTTTCCCTCGGTAGTTAGAGCATTTCAGAAAGCTTTTAATTTTCAATTATTTCTTTACAAATCCAGCCTGAATATCACTCTCCGTATATTTTTCATTTCAACGTCGTATCTTTCCACATTGAGTTTTTTGTTATATTTAAATTATCGTAAACTTTGTATTTTGTATTTGTAGCTGGTGCGTGTGTCACTAATAACGATTGCAGAAACGGAGCGACCTGTGTTGGAGGACCCAACCCTTCTGATCAATCGTGTCTGTGCAGGCCGTATTACAATGGTGAACGGTGTGAACTTGGTGGGTATACACAGCCTTTCATTCTCCTTAATCCAACTATATTTTGAAAGAAATGTTAACCTGAACAATTTGGTTGACATTTGTGATATTCATTCATCTTTAATAAATGAAATATCTCAGGAATTTGATGCACTTTGTTTTAATATGGTCGATAAGAATCTACTCTTCCAATATGAATATCATTTAGTAAATTCTGAACAAGCATGACTCAACAAATTAATTTGTATCGATGAGGAAATTTTACATAATCATCACTCTTCCTTCATAAGGCCTACAGATGACAACTTACTCTATTTATTCAGTAGATACCTAAGGCGTTCAATATTAATGTCACAACCGTGAATGATTCAGCGAACACAGTAGAATCAAACATGTTACAAGCACATTTCCCTTCTTCATGTTCTTACTTGGTTTTCCCTTATCCCTTCAAAATATTAGTCTATCTACATGCACATATGGCAAGGATTGTTTTGAGGCCTACATCTTAGAAATATATCGTTTGTTCTTTAACATCTTATACAGATGAACGCAGTCCATGTTTGAGTGACCCGTGTATGAATAACGGATCATGTTATAGTTCAGATCCCTCGAGATTTGTATGTACATGCCCTGTTGGATATGAAGGCCCACATTGTGAAACAGGTGAGTAACCAGAGTAGAATAATGATGATGACGACGACGATGACGATGATGATGATGATGATGATAATGATGACTATGATGTTGATGGTGATGTTGATATGGATGATGGTGGCAATGATGATGGTGATCATAATAATGGTGATCATGATGATGTTGATGAGGATGATGTCAGGATGATAATGGTGATGATAATGATGATCATGACCATGGACATGGCCACGATAGCGGTGACGATGATGATGATGATGGTGGTGATGGTGATTGCGATGGGATGATGATGATTGTAATGATGCTGGTGATGATAATGATGATGATGGTGATGATGACTTATCATTATGAGCTTGCTGATGAGGATCATGAAGATGGTACTGACGATGACGGTAAAGATGACTCTGGTTATGATGGGGATGATGATAATTGTGCTCGAAGGAAGATAATGGTAATGATCTAATGACAACGATGACGATGAATATGATAGATTTTAAGGATGATCTTCAAGATTAGTCACTGTCGAACGAAAATATAACCGATTTACTGGTTAATTTATATGAAAATTTGCCTAGACGATAATACATGTGTACCTCCCCTAAATGTTCATACTGAATATGTCAAAAGTAAAATAATATGCCTTTATAGTTGTAATAACTAAATGGTATTGTCACCTAAAATTAGTAATTTTGCAGTATACCCTCTTAAATTTGGTGAAGCCATCGCCGTCATTTTCTATATCCGGTTAGAGAACTACGATAAATAGTAGTCCGTGATTTCATACGACGCCTACAAGCCATGTCTTAAAAAATACATTCACATGTATACTACATTTCCTTGTGCACGAGGCCCGAAGACTTAATCCAATTGGCTAGGAATGTCTTAGTGAATTAGAGAAAGTTAAGTGGACAGTAGTTGAAGTGTGAAATCGGGTTCTTACTAGGATTAGGTGTCGAGACATGTCGAATCTAATTTGGATCACAAGGTAATTAGAAAGAGTAGAACAAAATAGATTCATGGAGAGGAGCAGAGGGGCTTCCGGGGGTTTCCCGCTAACGCTTTCCAGACGTGCCAGATTTCATTTTTGTTTGTTTAGGGTGTATCGTAAATATGTATTTGTCTTATTGATTCTCATTAGGAATCAATGCAATGTATGCACATTGTTCTTCTTCTTTGGCTTGTTTTGTACTAGTTCTTCTTTTTCTTCTTCTTTTTCTTCTTCTTTTTCTTCTTCTTCTTCTTCTTCTTCTTCCCTCCCCTCTCTTTCTCTCTCTCTCTCTCTCTGTACCCCTCTGCCCCCTCTCTCTTGCTCTCTCACTCTCTTTCTTCCTCCTCACCCCTCTCATCCCTTCTCCCTCTCCCCCTCTCTCTCTCTCTTTCTCTCTCTCTCTCTCTCTCTCTCTCTTCCCCCTCTTTGTTTCGGTGAGTTAATTATTTTCTTTGCAATATTTTGTTCTCTTCTCATAATAATATATAGGCCTATCTCTCCCTTTATCACATTGTTTTCTTTAAATCTTTCTGTGTGAAATTCTCAATTAATCTCCGTTAAAAATAATTATAGTATTCAGTGGTGCGTTAAATATGGTCCTCGAAGGTATTTCACCACCTGGGTCACGCGCGCCGGTAGCAATTATTTTGTATAATTATCCGTTATTATAACACCTGTGTCATGCAATCGGGTGCTAATAAGCACACTTCCGCTATCACTGTGGATGGGTTAGAGGAAGGGGTTAATTGCGATCCACTCGCATAACGGATGTCGTGAAAACACCTTCTTTTGGCGAATGGCTCAACCAATGAATGTAAAGGGGTCATATTCACACAGTTCTGGGTCAGATGATGTAATCGGTCCAAATTCGACACGTAAGAATCTTGTTAGTTGTCGGTCATAATCAATAGATTTTGCCTCCAACATTTTGTTTGTTCGATATGTCTCGGTGTCATGCAGTGGTAAGCGTTATGAACGTAATAAGTATGTAATAAGTATCTATATGATTCTTTTGCAAACATTCCTCTAAATTTAAACGTATGGACTTAAAATATTAATCGCTAATATCTCATGTGGTATAATGCAGCTGCGGTTATTTTCAGGCATCTTTAATGTTACTTTATATGTAATATTGAAAAAATGTAAACCAAAGAAAGGATAACGTTACATTTGACAATTTTAGAATATGAGTAAATACAAATAATGGCTATTTTTTTCAGCTGAACCGACGAAACCCAATTTGATGAAATGATTTACCACCAAGTTGTTAACAGGAAGCACATTGGAATAGCCAGTCTTACATTGTAAATTTTCCCTTTTCATTGGCGTACATGAACTATTCCGCCCGGAGTGACTTTCTTAATATGTATCAAAAATTGTAACACATCTAATTTTTGAGTGCATTGTATTTATGCGTATTTTCATTATGGAAATACTACCAGATGAGATATTAATATTTAAAAGGGACCTCTCTGCCAAATAATAAGATGACGGTTGCCCTAACGGTAATATTTGAAGCTTCAGAATGATGCGATCTACAGCCAGTGTAGCCCCAGCCCCCCCCCCTCCACCCGCCCCCTAGTCGTGGGTATTTGGTAGTTACCCTCATTTATGGGCTACTCGCACTCTAACAAGCGATTGAAACTTTTGAGCTTAAAATACTCTTGAGGCATAACGACGGATATCCGTTAATGTTCAAGATGCCTTCAGCAAAGGATTTTTCTTTCGTTTAAAACTCCCATTCCTACGACAAATGCGCTCTTCCCTTCAAAATACGATCAATCGTCGTATTATGCTGCCACTGAACTTTAACTTCAACCATGGAGTTACTGGTTAGTAACTCCATGCTTCAACAGATCAGGGGATGTTTGAGAAGCGTGCCTGGCATACATGGGAAGCAGCAATTTACTGTTCTTGCTCGTCTCTGAACTATCTATATATGTGTTAAAATATGTTGCGGAATTATAATCAACGCTTGTAGATATTATTAGCACTGGCAGAATCGGGCACCTTGTTCTCTTTAAGCAATGAGATTCAGAATAAGCTTTTTAGACTCCTGTCGTTGGGTAGGGATTAATCCAAACAAGTGGGGATTAAGGGTGGGATCTAAGTACCATTATGTGCTTATCCCGTGGATGGAGATTGAATATTTCTCGTTAGGTTACTCATCGATGTAGTTCCAATAAGCTCTCGCTCGAGCTATAAAGAGTACAATAAGATTTATGCGTGTTATATTTGTAAACCATGGGTATTATCTGGGAGGTGATAGTCTCACTTCCCTGGTATTATGCTAAGCTTTATTGGTATTGCTTTGTTTCGATCAAATACAAAATTACGACTATTACACTTCGAATAGCAGTACATTATGTGTCAAAGAATTACATGTACTACACTCTTAAAATAGGTGGTCAAAATGTCAACCAATTCTTAACCAAATATGGGTCATATATGCTAAATTTGGGGTATCTAATGCCCAAGTTGTGTTGGTTAATGCAATTTAATACCAAATTGTCTCATTTCTGATTAACCAATAATTACCCAGTCCTACTTCACGAACCTTTTATTTTACCAACTCCATTTTGATATTCATTTTACCAAACAACGGGTAACATAACCTATTATTCTTCTTATTCTACAATTTTTTTCCAGAGACGTGTCCTATAGTTGAGTGTCAGAACGGTGGATCATGTGTGGAATACCAACAGAGTCGATACTGTGTGTGTGCTGATGACTGGACGGGTTCATTCTGTGAGTTAGGTAAGTCATGATTATACAATGCGTCCCAGAAAAAACGAAACCGAGAATTATCGATGTTTCATCATAACTAACTCTCGACTATGATTAATAAATAAGGCAGCCAATGAAAACGAATTCGTTTACTAAAATTATGGAAATGCAAGCATTACTTTAAACAACAGAGCTTTGTTATTCCTGGCTCAATTTTTCTGATTAAAAGGGCAGAAAATGAACTTTGTAGAAATGTGATTTTCTCTTTGAAATTCGGATACCGCCCGTCAAATGACTTTTTGGTTTCCTCTCTTCAAATTGTTTTTAATCATTGATGCGTGAAATATGCATCATATGAGTTGCTTCAAATGAAAGAGTAGGATCTAAGCCTTACAAACATTTGTCATTTATTAAATATAATTGTGCTTAAGTTATGATAACACATCAATAATTCTCGGTTTCATTTTTTCTGGGACGCACTATACAATGAAAGTCCACCTCATACTTTCCCGCTCCTATGATTGCCTCTGCCAGCCAGACCATATAAATTGATATTGAAAACTGTCCTCATTTACGTATTTGATAAGCGTAATAAAACAAACGATAGCACGTAACCTGTATATTCATGGTGTTCGTCATTTTGATTTTTCGCTTGAAACTTTTTACATACAGTACCCATTTCACTGATTTCAGGTTCATGTTCATCTACATACAGGTATACCGATGTAACAAACTGATACAAAGCTCGCGACCATATATTACGAATGATGTGAAGTCTTTGTTGTCTTGTATATGAAACATAATTATAACACTACATGGTGTAAACCTTAGCGCCATGACAAAATTGTAGGCATTAAGAGGAAAACATTTCTTTCTTTGGTTTGCATTATCATCTGGCTACATTTTATTCACAATGAAAAAAATGTCTACTTTTTATTAGCACTATAGTAATGTAGAATATCATTCATATCATTTCTTACAAAGTTAATTATCTAAAATGCACTTTTATCATTTCTACCGTGAAAATGTGCAATTTATCACTAAGTCCAAATTATAAGATGACAGAGCTTTGCTATTTTATAAGTTTCTGTCAGCTTTCCTTTGTTTTTATCTTGAAATTGTAATAGATTCTCATCACCATTCTTTTCATATATTATTTGTTTCCAATTCATATAGGCATTCAAAACTGTGATCCCAACCCGTGTAAGAATAATGCATTTTGTGCAAAGATTGGAGGCGAGACCACGTGCTATTGTCCACGAGGATTCAGGGGAGAAAGATGTGAAACCAGTAAGTCATCTAATAATAATAATATTTTATATTTATAAAGCGCTTAATACTAATGTTTCTAAGCGCAAGAAAAAGAAGAAACGAAAAGGAAGGAAAGTGAGAGATATCAAAGAAACATGTTCAAATATTAAATTACAAGTAAACGGCAAAAAAGAATATGACATTACACAAAATAATGACTACATCCAAATTAAATGAAATTAGAATTCTAGTAGCTATGATGATAAAAATAACAATAATAATGACAACAATGATAATTATGATAATATCAAAATCAATTATAATATTAATAATGATAATAATGATAATATTTAGAACAACGATAATAATAATAATAATATCATTAATGATAATTATATCAATAATATTAATAATAATTACAATAATGGTAATGTTAAAAATGATTTGATGATAATTTTGTTTTTGTTTTGTAATGTTCTTTATTGTGTTCATTCAATACATCAAATCAATTCATACATGTACATCTGTGTTACATTATATCATTCAATACATAACATCGAATCATACATAATGATAATAATAACGATAACGATATTTACAATAATAATAACAAAAGTTGGTTCTTGTTTAGCGCTAATGTCTGTCGGACTTGACACTCTTTGCGCTTTACAATAATTACACCCGGCATGGTTGCCATAAAAGCAGTAGCTTCTGCAAGGAGTAAAGGAAATTTATGTTGAAACAGGGGTAGAATAATTTTGATTTCTACTACGAAAATAATATCTCATACAATATCTTGTGTCAAAGACAGCAGAACGGAGAATTGTGTTTATGCCTTAAAAAAGACAAATTTCAAGTTCAAAGCAAAGATACGCGAATATCTCGTATAAGGTAAAATGTGTTTTTCTTTCTAATTGTCCTCTTTTGATTCTTCTTCTTTTCCCTCTCCAGTGATCATCAATTTCAACATATTTAACTCAGCGAATCACCAACGATATGGACTGTATCTAATTCTCTCAGGAATCTTACTGAACTTGGTGGTATTTTTCTTATAAACCTTGATCTATAATCGATAGTCACTGACTGGTTTTATTTAACTAACTGAAATTTTAGAAAGAAATGAATAAATTAATTGAGATATTGTTTTTGTTATGAACTACGATTATATCGACCAAAGTTTGAGCCCCAAATTGCTAAAGCCCACAAGGCCGATAGCCCACGAGACCGATATTCTATACAGAAGACCCGGGATGTAACATAATAGGCCTATTTTTTAAGTTAACTCGACCCATTGTCTGTATTTTTTAACCTGCCTCTGGAGCAGTGTTGACATTGTTCCCACTTATTGCGACAACCTCTGGATAGTAACTGATGTGAAAGTGGCTTAATGACTAATGGCAATTCGAACAATCCATACCGGAGTTTCTAAAGGCACAATATTCTACTCATCTCTACACCATCACGAATCGAGGAAAGGGTATCAAGATTTCGATCATTTAAACAAATGTTTAATATAAAAAGAAGAAGCTTTCTATTCACGTGAGTTTTATATATGAAGCCTATGAAGAAATATATTCTTATTTTAATATTAATAAGAGATAATTGATTATATTAATTATATACGTGCTTGCGTTTTTTAATATTTTACAGTGGTTGATTGATTTTTCTACATATATTTTCTATTCTGAGAGGAAGGTTGTTGGTGATTGTAATATTTTTTTAAATAATAAATTGTTCATGTATATAGCAATATTTATGAGACTTTCATTGTTATAAGTTTGATTATCCGTTTGTGTTTCTTGATATAGGAAAGATTCTGTAGCAGAAACTGATCGGATCGGGCTAAATTTGATACCTATAATTGTAATACTTCATCATTAGAAAACAATAATTTTGGTGCTATGTTCATAAGATTTTTTTCTATATCAATAACTGTTCTCAACATGAGAATAAAAATTTATGATATGGTATTGATCTTTACAAAAGAATATCCCTTGGTGGCTGTCAATTGAGTGTTTTTATCAAATGTTCTTTATTATAGTTGTACAAAATAAAAGCGTATAAAGTATTTTTTGTGAAATGTATAATAATTCCTTTAAAGTCTTTTCATTTCTATAACAAAATATTTTTTATTGTGGTTCTGTAATGTTTGAGTTTTAATAACTCTAGTGATGAATCATATTTCATGCCTTATTTTATGTATTCTTGAATTTTTGAATAAGTGTAGTAGTTCTTTTAACTAACCAAAGTCATTTCAATCGCGTTTTGTTTAACATTTTCAAAATAACACACAGTGTAAAGATTAATATGTAATTTCAAGAAATTACTTAAAACAATTTATTAAAAATATATCCAAATTAATATTGATTAGTTTCGGCCACTTTTATTTTCTTGCTCCATCATACCTTTTTATTTGGCAATTTCACATTTCTCACCTTATTTTATTCTACTCTTTTGTATTAGTAATTTTAAATTCTATAATTCTAATCATTTCACTAATTTGTATCATTTTTCTATCTATTTAGGCTTTATCCTCCTGGGATCTGTGTTATAAAAGAGAAATAATTTGTAATTGATATCACCATTATCTCCTATCACTATTTAGTAGAGTTGTGATTGATATAGATTCCAATTATTTGTAGTCAATCGCGCTCTTTTTGGGGCAGGTTCCTGATTTTTACCAAACTGGTGATAATGTATGTAATTTTAATTGACTTGTGTGAATGTACAAGTTCCTAATTTGAATGAAGATTGTGAATAGATGTAGATTTTTTAATCAACGATGTGTCGATATTTTGATAAAAGAAACTTTAATCTTAGATAATGCGTTTAAGTGTGTTCATTGTCATTAACTGGTGCTATACGGATACATGTTGGAAAGTATGAAGAGAGTGTCGATTTGTTAGAACAAGTATCTTTACTGTATGTAATTTCCTTGTTTTCCCTTTATCCTCGTGCCCTCTCGTTTTCTCCCTTTGTTCTACCCCTGCACGTCTCCCCTTCTCCCCTCTCATTTGATCTCATAATTGATACTCCCTACTGATCTCTCCGTCATTCCCTTCCTCTCTCTATCTCTCCCTCCTTCCCTATGTTTCCCTCTCAACCCCCCTCTCTCTCTCTCTCTCTCTCTCTCTCCTTCCCTCTGTTCCCTCCCCCTCTCTCTGGGCCTTGCTGCATCTTTCTCATCTTGTCCCATTTTGCATATACATCATTATAATTGCTTTGCCTCAGACCTCCCTTTCTCTTTTCCCCAGTACATTTTTAGAGCTAAGAATACTATTCACACAACAGCGAAGAGCAGTTACTGAAGGACTAACACACAAAAAAGAAGAGAGAGAGAAGAAGAAAATATATCAGAAAACAAGACAAAAATGACAAGTAGAAAAATACAAGAAAAAGAAACACCAAGAGAAAACATCAGGAGGAAGAAGAAACTTGAAAACAACAGTGATAAAGGCTGTCAATGAAGTATATGACAAAGAGAAAAGGAAAGAAATAAGAGATTGAAAGCAAAAATAGAATATACCTCTTGCAATTTTTGTCATCCATTAAAACCAATTGCAAATATTTCAGCCACTAGGATCGCTACACCCAAATGACCCAATACTTGGACATGTTTTGTCTTCATCTTTTTTTTTGGGATCCTTTATTGCATCAACAGACATACACACAATCAGAAAAAAACGCCATGAGAAAGGTCCGTTTCTTGTTTCTATTTTAACTTTATTACAAAATGCAACGTTTCACCCCCTCACAAACTTGGGTCTATGTACATAAGGAATACCTTTGGCAAGTCCTTTCAAACTTTCCTTAAGGAAAAGGATACAGTCTGGAATTACAGATGTGACATCTGCAATGTCTTGCTCTGCTCAGTAGATAGGTGAAAATGGAAATGGGGTTTTGTAACCATAATTGAATTCAGAACAAATCTGATTGGGCAACAACAAAAAATGTATGTTCTGTACGATCAAGATGACAATGCATAGCCATTCTGGTTGATGGTAGGTACTGGAGTACTGTACAAAAGATCATACAAGAAAAACAAAATCATTGGTTACACCACAGACACAGTATTCAGCACCATCTTCTGTTGTTACATTATTTTACACTTTTCTACAAAGAACTTGTCAACGATAAAGTGTTTTTGGTTTGTTTTTGGTTGGAATCATTAATCACAATAAAAAATAATGTGAAGAAAAAGCCACTTCTGAGATACTATCTAAACATGGGAAGATAAGGGTTGTTTGTACAAAACTGTAAAACCCATCAAGACAAATGTTGGATGAACTTATGTAATCATTATTCATTTATGCACCGGTGGTACATTCTATGATACACTGGTGGAACTCTTCTTTCAAGGAGGGAAAACAAAAGGTATTCATGAAGCACCTCCATCACTTTGACAGTTATTATTCTAAAATGCACAAAGTGGGAAGTCTCCATGTGTAAAAGATCTGTGGGTATTTGAGGGTCACTTGTACAAGTGCTATCTCTAAAAATGGCTTATTGTATTTTACAGTTACTACATAGATATAGCCAACCGGTGATTAGAAGCTGCAAGATTATTATCCTTGATGTCAGCCAGTGGAATTTCAATGTACTAGTATGTAAATGAGGAGAACTGATGGTTTTGGTAGAGGTTAGGAATGGTCATTATCAGCAGAAATCTAAAGAGAAAGCCTTGTAACCAAAGTTTGTGTAGACATCAATCTTAGAACTCGCCCCTGATGAACACAGAACCTGAATAAAGGAAGATAAGAGAAACCATTACATACATTAGAGAGTTATGATAATAATCACTAATGATGAATACCATATGAACATGTGGGTCGGTATTTTATCAATTCAGTTAAACCTGACCCTGGGTCTAAGATCATGTTTTACAAAACGAAAACATAGACCTCAAGACTGACTTCCTTTGTAAAATCAAATTAAAACCAGCATAGGAGTAGAATATGGAGAGAAGTTATTCGGCAACTTGTATAAGATTGTGTGAAAAAAAATATTTCTGTTATCACCAGGGCCCTGTCTTATAAAAAGTTGATCAAAAAAGCTGATCAAAATCAATCACAAGTTTGCAGTCCCCCACCTCTTATGTAAATAGTTGCGATATATATCAATTGCAAATAGGTTGCAATTAATCACAACTGTTCATAAGATGGTGCTAAGAACTCTAGTGTACCTTTGATACATAGCGGGACAATCACAATCAATCCAAAAAAAATTGATAGGTTGGTCATTTCAATGCATTTACAATATAAAACCACAGTATTCTCAATACTCCTGAGCTCATCCTGGGCCCCATTTCACAAAACTTGTCATCAGTGACAAATGACAGTTTTTGTTATAAGCCACTGAAATCCTAGACCGAAAGCTTCAGTCTCTCTAATCGTCGGTTGTTCCACTGAGACTACGTCTGGCTCCACTAGACCTCCGATTATAGAGACTGAAGTCTGGGGACCTCTTTCTGTGAGGCACTGTACGGAACAAATGGTTCGGTTCAACCGGACCGCGATGAATGAGATATGCAACGAGATTTTCACTCTTTACATCCTCATAACTGCTGCAATTATAACACAAATTAAAAATAACATATATATAGCTTATTTGACTTACGATAGCTTGCTCATTTAGATCCTAAATTAATGATTAATCCGAGAAAGTCTCGTCGTCAACATTATACGTCTTGGTGTTAGTTGATGAATATTCATTTTTTCAGCTACGTAGGAGTAAGCCCAGCTTGACCAACGAACTCCCACGAAACGAGTGCTCTGATTGGCCATTTGGCTATGTTTTGGTAGGTTGACCCGGAAATATTTTGGCCGCCGGGTCATATAGCCCTATGTTCCGAGTGCATGAACGTTCGGAGATACAAATTGGATAATTCATATAAGTAAGTCCGTAAATTATCCATTTAATATTGAGTTATCAAATTTTGATAACTGTAATTAGGACAAATGACATACCGACCTAATTTACATCTGATTTAGAAATCAGGAAATTAGATCTAAATAAAGAAAATCGGGGAGAAAATGTCGTGGACGAAAATATGTACATAGCCTGCCCCACGGTACGAGATCTCTGGGTTGCCATCTGTATTGGGGAATGACAACAAATGTCAGTTTTATTAAAGAAATGACCCAAATCAGATGGTTATTGCTGTCTACTGAAATCCTTGCTTTTGATTGGTTATCAGCAGATTTGTCACTGATTTTTCGTCATTTGTCATTGAAAAAGGGCTTTGTGAAACGGGTCCCATGTTTCTCAGAACCCTGGCAGTGAGGTGAGATAGAGCCTTACCTTGTTAGCCTCTGACTCTGTATTGATGACTACACTGTAGACATCCATAGCTGTACATGGTGTGGTTAGTTTAGAATCACCGTTCACATGCCAATGATAGATGTTTGGAGACGTCCCTGCAGAGATTACCTGAATTCAACAAAAAACCATCATCACACATGAATCATATACTCTACACAGAAATGATGCTTTGCAGCATTGGAATGAACATTCATTGAAAACAGTGCATTCAAATTTATTTTCATTTCACATGCATTTTGGAGGATTTTATGATAACTAAGCTCTGGTTTAGTTTAAGACTTCATCATGAGTTGTGTCTGGTATAGTTTAGGAGGATTTCATAAAAAGTTATCTCTGGTTTAGTTTTTTAGAGGATTTCATAATAAGTTATCTCTGGTTTCAGACTTAACAGGTTAACATTGAAGCCAAAATAATATGAGGGGATGCGTCGATACAAGTTTATAACAGATATGAATAATTGACAAGTGATATAGTTGAAATTATATTTGTTTACAAGAATATACAAGAATCACTTCCAATGTGTTACGAAAAAAAGGAAATTACTTCCTGCCTTGAAAGTAAATTAAGGCCTTTAGGAATTTGACATAAAACCTCAGAGAATGTGTTTATAGTATACTATTTAAAAAAAAATTGAACTCATAATGAATGGTGTAAAAAGAGACTAAGACATTTTGGAATCTCATACGTGTTGCACAAAATGAAGCCTGAAAAAGCCTAATTTGGGAAGTTGTCACAGCCTAAAATCGGGCTATGGCATGAGAGCTGGCATCACTGATATTACAAAAATATAATGGCAAAATTAAAAGGTTCCTATATAGCTCAAAATTATAAAAAAAGAATGTGATGACAATATATGGATAATATTTCAGCATCTATACAATTAGTTATATCATAGTTAATGATTACGATATTTGTTATAAGCCATATAATAACAATAATCATTTTTATATAGACAGAGTAGCCTCATCATTAGTATTACTGTTCTCCCTGAGGGCCCTGCAATCATATTATTACCCCGGCTTCCAAGTCTATTATCGAAAAAGAGTGTTTGACTTACAGCATCATCATGGTAGAGAACAACGTGTGGCTGACATTTAGGTGCCTCAAAGACAGTGGTAGGAGAAAGAGATCTCAGATGCCACAGACTCAATGATGGTCCACCACCACAAATCTAGGGGAGGAAAAAACACATCTATGTTAAACATCAGGAACATGTGTCGTAGGGTCTATGCTATAACCATCATGACCACATTTATCATAACCCTCCATCTATGCTGCCACACCAAATCTACCAACACAATTTTTGACATAACCATTGTCATTATCATTATCATCATCATCATCACGATCATCATCATCATCATCATCATCACAATTACTACCACCATCATCACCCCCAGCTCCATGCCCTAAAACATCATCACCATCAATACCAAATCCACAATCAACATCATAGTGATAAACCTTTCAGGATACTTCTGAGGTGGGCTACATTTCAATTTTTATTTAACCTGAAGTTGTAACCATATTCCCCATACCTACAATTTGAACTGCCTTGCAAATGCCTCACATCTCTACACACCTTTTGGGGGAACTTGTTTGCAAATTAACAACCATCACAAGAAGTCTGATATGTACCAGGTAATAAAAACTCACCAGCCAATCATCTGCGGGATCCACTGCTACACAGCTTATCCATTTATCTCTTGGATTATTGATGCATTCCTGCAAAATATTTACAAAAATATATTCATTTCTTAGTTATGTGTAGAAGTTTATCACAAAAAAAATCAATTGCAGATTGCATGAAGAGAGGGGGAGAAAGAGAGAGGGGGAGAAAGAGAGAGGGAGAGGGAGACAGAGACAGAGACAGAGACAGAGACAGAGAGACAGAAAGGGGGGGGGTAGAGAGAGGAAAGAGACAAAGAAGAGACAAAGAAAGATCAACTAATATAGTCCTGTTCACACATTACACAATCCTTATTGAATAACAGCAAAGTCTGGAAGACAATGAAAACACATACATTACAGATTTAATGATTACAAGGTAATCATGTAATACATTTTACTCATCTTCATATTGATATGTCAAACAATGATAAAATTCAAGCTAATATTGTTTAAGGATAGAGAGTGGTTTTTTCACATACAATCCTATCAATTGCTCTCTAGTACCTTTTAAATTTGAAACTCTCACATGTATATCAGGATACATAAAGCTTTTATTCCATTCACTTCAGTTTAAAAGAACAAAATAGGCAAAACAGCAAAGAAATTAATGAGAAACGGATATAATTATTAATAATAACAATCTGGATTTATAAAGCGCTAAATACAAGATGCCATCTCTAAGTGCTTTACAGATATTAATTTTCCCGGTCATTGGATTCATTCACGCACAATGTGCACCATCCCCATTCCCTCGGTAGTATTCCTACCACATGGTGACCGTGAGGCATATGGCTATAACTTACACAAAGGCTTTTGTCATCCTACCCGGTCCCCATTTCTTTGCTTGGCATGGAGTAGCAAATGTAGATTACTATTTGCCAAAGGACATTAGTGCCATGTCAGGAATCAACCCACGACCTTTGCATTTCAAGTCAAGTGCTTAACCACTCGTCTCTGACACCTCTACATATATCAGACTCACCTCATGTTTGCTTGGTTCCAGTATGGCTACAGGTTCTCCTGACGTTCTTGTATCTGAGGAAGCACAAGAAGAAATCCATATGCATAACCCTCATAAATTTGATGATTTTTGTGTTTTTCATAACTCAAGAATGAAAGTGAACTGGTTGAATTAGGGCCTCTGTTGAATACTTTTATATGTAAGCTTTAATATATACCATTCTCAAGAAATATAAATCCATTAATATGGGCCTCAGAGTAGAAGTGCTGGTGTTTTCTTGGAATGCGTGATAAATTTCCTTTGTATAATTTTTATGACAGATGTCACTGTTATTCGGAGAACCATTTTGTTTAAAATTGGCAGTCTTGTTTTCCTCAGCTTCTCTTCCAAATCTAATCTATTTAGAGAAGCCAACAACCTGGGCTTGATAATCAAAAGTCTGCTGTTATACTGGCAATGGTAACATACCTGCTATACATATAGATCTATCTTGAAGAAAGAAAAGGGAGGCACTCTTTGTTTCTGAAGGTTTATAATTCTGTTATACAAATTTTCCATAGTAGAGGGGCCATAATTCTGAAAATGAAATGGTGTTTATTATTCTAAACGTTTTTCTTGCGGGTTTCCGAAGGTTCGTTTGTCCGAAGGTTCATAAATCTGGAGAAAAAAAATAGGATTCATTATTCCAAAGGTTCATAATTTCTAAAAACAATACAGGGATTTTTGTCACTTTTAGAATTTTGAACTTTCAGAATTATGGTCCACATTTCATTTCCGAGAATACAAACCTTCAGATTATGAACCTTTGATGTAACGAACCTTCGGAATCACACATCTTCAGAAACATGAATATTTGGATAAACGACACGTAACAAAAGGAAATGTGAATGTTTTGCTCACCCCATATCCTGACTGTTCCATCTTCTGAACCTGATGCGACCTGTGCTGATGTATTGAACAATGCTACAGCATGGATGTAGTCAGTGTGGTCTGTATAAGAATGCTGCACACAAATGAAAATAGTAACAGTACATATTTAGAAAAATGTTTCCTCCTTTATAGAGGCATTTGGCACCTAAAAGTATATATATATTTAGAATTAATTTTCCCCTTTTAAGAGGCATTTGACAACTCAATATCATTACTTCGCAATCAAAATAAGAATGCTGGATAAGAATGCTGCACAAAAATAAAAGTTATAAACAAAATATTTCATATTTAGACAAACAATTTTTTTTCTTTTATCGAGGCATTTGAAAACTAAGAACAAGTGCATATTAATTCACATCTTATACGAGTACACTTTCACAGATATAAAGAGTATATATTTAGAATTCATTTTCTCCTTTACAGAGGAATTTTACAACTTCAAATTATAAACTCACAATTGAAATTATTAATTCACATCTGCATAAGAATGTTGCACAAGTAAAAAGATTAAAAATTTAGAAAAACATTTCCTCCTTTAAAGAGGCATTTGAAAACAACAAACTAATGCATTTTAATTCATCTTATATATCAGTAATACTACAACCACATATAGATTGTCAAGTACACATAGATGATGCACAATTTATAGGCCTCTTGTTATTTCATTTACAAATAACATATTTATTTGTAGTAAACTGTGGTTAAACTCCATAAATGCAATCAAGATTCAAGGCAGCTGGTACATTTATTTAGGATTGATAAAAGAGACAGACAGACCAAGAGTGGTAAAGACAGAGCAATATATGAGGAAACTATAAATAAGGAAGGAGAAGGAGAAACAAGAGTAGAAGTACATGAAAATCAAATGCTTACCTTACATGTACCGGACTCTAAGTCCCACACATGTAATTCACTGTCACCTCCACCTGAGTATAGAGTGTTGTCCTGTTCATGAAAGTTATTCATTAAATAAAGCATTAAAATTCATACATGAAATAAAAACATATTAAATATTATGTCCTTGTGTTCAATACAGAGTGGTGTCCTGTTCATAAAATTAACAGATTAGATTAATATCAAAAGAATGAAATTACATTTGGTGGGCATTAGGAAGTTACAAAAAAAAGTCAAGATGTATTTTCATTCATTTCATCTTTTTATTTTTGTTTATTCGTTTTGTTTGTTTGTATTTCACATGTACCCGTCAAGTGAATGGCAAGTGAGGTACAACATAGTCCTAAGTGTATTATCTGTAAAATTAAGAGATACTGAGATGAAAATACTGTTCACTCGGCATTCCTTGCAGTACATGTGAACAAGGCTTAAACAGTGTGAAGGGAAAATGTTTTAAAGCCCGTCTGCACTAGTTTAGCCAGGAGGGATTAGACCAACCTGCAATCTCACTGACAGGTGGTTATCTCATCAAATCACCTCTCAATTAAGATAAGAAAAAGAGGATCATGGGGGACCAACGGGCACCGCTTAGGCATTGTTTTCTATATAGAGGGAGCAAGTAGCTACAAGTAGTGCAGTGGGGCTTTAATAGATGTTCTCACCTGACGGCTGTAAGCAAGGCCGTTTGTTTCCACCGCTCCAAAGTTAGCAGAGTGGGGCACAGACAGTGACCAGGCTACCCTAGGTGCCTGCAATATAGATACAACAGATCAAAACATTACAATCAACGTTGAACAGAGTGATTCAAATCATGCTGCAAGAATCGTACATTGCTTTCCTGAAAACCAGGGTAAATATAACTTTTGGGCCCCGTCTTACAAAGAGTTGCGATTGATCTGAATCAATCGCAAGTCCTCTTATCAATAGCAAGTGTGCAGTCCCCTATATCTTATAAACACAGTTTTGATTGACATCAATCACAACAAAAAGTTGTGATTAATCTATTTCTTAAGGAATAGCTTGAAAAAGAAATGATATGTATATTCAATAAGTGATTTGGTTATGAGGGTTTATAATATTCTTAATTATGACTTATTGTAGGTGATATAGTCATTAACATTTAAGAAACTACCTCAAATCTATGAAAAACTGAAACAAAAATTGAAAGCACTTAAGACCTCATCAACACAAAATATTGACCATAGCTTTACAAAATGTTAAATGAAAATTTCATGATTATACAGGCAATGAAAGATAGACTAGATGAGGCTTGAATCTCTGACCTTCTGTTGAATGTCCTTCCACTTCCAAGCTTTGATATCTCCACTTCCACCACTTTAAAGAGAGAACGGAGGGGGGAGGGGGGGGGGGGAGGGGGATGAAACAAAATGATAAATGTTGAGGGTTTTACTTTCAACTATCTTTACATTGTACTAACAGCAACCACACAAACACATATAAAGAAGGAGGAATAGAAAGAAATAAAGAAAGAGAAGAGGGAAGATGATGAGAGGGAAAGAGAGATAAAAGAGACTGAAGAAAGAAGCGAGAGATAAGGACACAGAAAAATTAAGGAAAATGTGATTACTGTCAGAAATAATAAGTGATCTAATCTATAATACCAGAAATATAGCTTTTTTAACTGCAAAATTTAAAAATATTAACATTTACTTCTAGAATTTACATTAATAAGGGGCATTGGTTTCTATTTTAGCAGATCTGATAGGAGTTCCTACAAAATTACATTCTTCTGATTGAATTTCTCACGCTGCCATGGCAACCAATCATGCACTTTTAGCGTGTTTTGTCTGTCATAGTTTGCAGGCACAGAAACAAATTTTGACACAAAATTGATAGCAACTTAAGCCTAGCTGAGATTGATCAATCACTGGCTTCAAGGAACAGCTACAGGACAAATCCATAGACCTATTATGGGTATCACAAACTTCTACCCAGTACACCCCCCCGATCATAGTTATGTTTTCTAAAGGTGACCTGACTTTTGTATCTACCGTATTTGCTCCAGGCTTAAGCATCATTCAGAAATTCCATAGTAAACAAATGTGGATTTTGTTTTTTTAATGATGTAAATGAAATGCACTTCGCATTTGTATGATCTTATAACAAAGAGGTTAGTTGGACCTGCTGCAGTTCACCACTTCATATCTAAATGAGCCTATATTCCATCAAAGGGTTAGAGTTGCAATTGGGTTTTTGTTAGGTTTAGGGTTAGGTTTAGTGCTGAGTCCTGGTTTGAAATTAAGAATTTGTTTAGAGTAGGAAATTGAAAAGGAGCATTGTCACAGATGCAATTGTTGTACAATCTATTCCAAATTACACAGAAGCATTTGATCTTATTTCAAGGAAATTTTGGTTTGCTATACATGATTGGTGAGGTTCAGAATTATGTTTTGTTATAATTCATTTTTATAACCTGTTTTTCCCACATTGATTTGTTCTGTTAGTACTCCAAGTTCTTACCAAATCAAAAAGTTTTCTGTTGACAACAGAGCAAAAATAGCACCATCAAAGGCTGAAGAAGAAAAGAAAGACAGAATTTCATGAAAATTGATGTAATTAGTATTACTTGATATTTCCTCCTAACATGTTATATCATAAACATTAATTCAAAAGATGTCCAATTAAAACACACTGTCACCAACATATCATGAACAAATTATAGATGTAGCTGCCTTTGTTAAAGCATATTTATAGAATTCAAAATTTGAAAATAGACATTTTTATTGTAGCAACTCTTCATCTCTTATGGAATTTCAACCACAAAATACATTACATCCTTATAATTTCCTCATTTGTCAATGATTTGCTTTATCATTCTAAACACAGAATTACAGATAAATTGCAAGATTGAACATGGAATTACCTTTGAATGTGAAGATGGGTTTTCTGCTGTTCTCATTTGCATCTGAAGCCAGTGCATTACGCATACTAGATAAACAAAAATACAGAAAGAACATCAGTTTATTAATAGGTAATATATATTATGAAACATAAATATTTAAAAGCCCCTAATGTAAAAATGTGATACTTAAAGGGATTGAGTAACTTTGCATCAGATTCTGAAACAAAATCCATAAATTAGCTCATGCTACAATGACAATTGTATGACTTTTACAAGCCGATCATCTCATCTGTCTGATTACCAAGATATTTATGATTGGAAATCAAAATCAAATTTTGCGTTTTCCTAACGGTTTTCATAACACAACAGTCTATTGGGGGAAATGAGTATGGTAAAAACATGATGTGTTGCTGTGTATGACAAATAAAGTTAAAATTGCAATTTTTCTTAATTTTTTTTACTACCACCAACTTTTTTATGTTTGCCCAGATCAAAATACTTTTCGACACTTTACTTGTATGACTTCATAATGGTAAGAAGTTTTTGCAAGTTGCAACCATTCATCTGCTAAACTGAACAAGAAGAATTGCATTTGGAACTGAATGTATAGGCTTTAAAAATCCTACGTTAAGGAGAGTCCGTAGTAAGTATCATTAGTTTCAACATACACAATGTATTTCTTCAATATTCTGAAAACCAACCCACCTGAAGACAGCAATTGTTCCATAGTTGTTACCAGCTAGTAAGTACTTGCCATCTGGTGATATACACTGTGCAAACACTGACATGTGAAGCTGCTTCTTCTCCTTCAAGATTTGTTCCTACACAGAGAAATATATAGCCATAAATAAAATACAGGCCTATTTTCAATTCCTTAAAATTGTTACAATTACAACAGACTTTACCAATAAGAGACTTTAAACAAAAAAATATGTATACTAATGAACTGATGCTAACAACTGAATTGCATCATATCAAATTGCAGATCCTTTAATTAAGGCTGTCAGCAATAGACAATCTGTTTATTTTACTGTCATTATATTGTGTAGGATTTGTCAACTTAGATTAGAAAATATACATAAATAATGAGAAAAGGAAGTAGAAGAAAAACAAAAAGAGGAGGAGGAGGAGGAGGAGGAGGAGGAGGAGGAGGAGGAAGAGGAGGAGGAGGGAGGGAGGAGGGAGGAGGGAGGAGGAAGGAGGGAGGAGGGAGGAGGGGGTGGGAGGAGGGGGAGGGAAGTGGGAGGAGGGGGAGGGAAGTGGGAGGAGGAGGGAGTGGGATGAGGAGGATGAGAAGGAGTAGGAGGAGGAGGAGGAGGAAGAGGAGGAGGAAGAGGAGGAGGAGGAGGAGGAGGAGGAGGAGGAGGAGGAGGAGGAGGAGGAGGAAGAAGAGGTGGAGGAGGAGGAAGAGGAGGAGGAGGAAGAGGAGGAGGAGGAGGAGGAGGAGGAGGAAGAAGAGGTGGAGGAAGAGGAAGAGGAGGAGGAGGAGGAAGAGGAGGAGGAGGAGGAGGAGGAGGAGGAGGAAGAGGAAGAGGAGGAGAAAGAGGAGGGGAGAGGGAGGAGGAGGTGGAGGAGGAGGAGGAAAAAGGGGGAGGAGGAGGAAGAGGAGGAGGAGGAGGAGGAAGAGGAAGAGGAAGAGGAGGAGGAGGAGAAAGAGGAGGGGAGAGGGAGGAGGAGGTGGAGGAGGAGGAGGAGAAAGGGGGAGGGAGGAGGGGGTGGGAGGAGGGGGAGGGAAGTGGGAGGAGGGGGAGGGAAGTGGGAGGAGGAGGGAGTGGGATGAGGAGGATGAGAAGGAGTAGGAAGAGGAGGAGGAGGAGGAGGAAGAAGAGGTGGAGGAGGAGGAGGAGGAGGAGGAAGAAGAGGTGGAGGAGGAGGAAGAGGAGGAGGAGGAAGAGGAGGAGGAGGAGGAGGAGGAGGAGGAGAAGAGGAAGAGGAGGAGGAGGAGAAAGAGGAGGGGAGAGGGAGGAGGAGGTGGAGGAGGAGGAGGAGAAAGGGGGAGGGAGGAGGGAGGAGGAAGGTGGGAGGAGGGAGGAGGGGGTGGGAGGAGGGGGAGGGAAGTGGGAGGAGGGGGAGGGAAGTGGGAGGAGGAGGAAGTGGGATGAGGAGGATGAGAAGGAGTAGGAGGAGGAGGAGGAGGAGGAGGATGAGGAGGATGAGAAGGAGTAAGAGGAGGAGGAGGAGGAGGAGGAGGAGGAGGAGGAAGAGGTGGAGGAGGAAGAAGAGGAGGAGGAAGAGGAGGAGGAGGAGAAGGAGGAGGAGGAGGAAGAGGAAGAGGAGGAGGAGGAGAAAGAGGAGGGGAGAGGGAGGAGGAGGTGGAGGAGGAGGAGGAGGAGAAAGGGGGAGGAGGAGGAGGAGGAGGAAGAGGAGGAGGAGGAGAAGACATATTTTTTATTTCGTTGTATGGATGAAGGATGAATTATGTTTCGGCTCAATGAGAGAAAAAACAAGTAGAACTAGAAGTATAATCTATCAATTTTTTTGTTAATTTGTTATCAAAATCTAATGTAAAGTTTTCGGGAATTTTAAAAATTAGATGGATAGTGATTCTTTACAATTGTGATATATTTACATGTAGACGCCCCTGTGGATGTATTACATGCATAAGCACTAGAAAATTTAACCCCTAAAGCACTTTTGCTTTTGAGTAAAATTAAATATTAAAATTTACCGGTGCTCCCGGTAAATTTTGATAAATTTCAAATAGCGATTATGGTCATACAATTGCAGCTGCGGCCATGAACATCTCAGAATATGTAGATGTGATATATAATTTCTAAACGGAAATAGTCAATCGGTCGATTTTAGTCAAGAAACTTGGTTTATTGGCTCAATTAATATCTTGACCTTGAGAGGGAGCTATACAACATAAGGAGTTTATTATTTAAAATTTCATAACTTGAGACTCGATTTGAACCGCGACAACGATCACTGAATATTGTAGGATCGCTATATGCTTCCAATCAGTTCATTTGAATCAAATTCATGACCCCATACCAAAACTTTGTATTACCTTTAAACAAAAATAACAGGGTAAAATCCACATCAGCCATACAGTCACCCACACACAAAATAAAGATTTAATATCCAATTATCCTATGATTCACAGTTCACACAAATTTTCAAGAAGAAATGCAAAGGCTCAATTAGATCTTATGAGTTATGTAGATTCTATCTAGAACTTAGAAAGCCTTCAAAGAATTAGAATATTCATGGCGTTTACAAACTTTGAAGTTTGATCCAAGAAGTGAAGCCCAAGGCAAGATGCAACCTAGACCGAATTTTCTGTCTCTTTCGTTCATTAGCCTCTGATTTGGGTAGGGTCGGCTCCTCTCTAAACGACCCTACACAAATCAGAGGCTAACGAACGAAAGAGACAGAAAAATCGGTCTAGATGCAATCCAACCCTAATGGAGCTCTCACACTCTGCCGTGTAGGCCTACCGTCCACCTGCCGGGCTATTAAAAAAACAGAGTACAGAACGTTGGGTTTTGAGCAAACTTGTCCCCGGCCGCAAAAAAAAATTCATAAAATTAATCTTTTCACCGTTTCGTTGCCATCTTCTGACCGTTCTCACCGGGCGCATAGCGGGTGTTGAACGTGCTTCTACCGTCTTCACCGCCCAGATTGACTTTTGTTGAAAATTTTGGCCGTTTCCATACCGGGCCCATACCGGGTCTCGAACGTGTTCACCGGGTTTGTAGCAGCCACCTACCAGTCACTTAGCGTCCCCTCACCGCTCGGAGCGTCCTGTGAGCGAGTCCCCGGACTGCTGACGTCATGACACGACTGCCATAAATACCCCGATTTGAACGGCAACGGTCAGTCCGCTCTCCATTTTTCATCACCGTTCTGTAACAGGTTATGAGCGTGTTGTGAACGTGTTCATACAGTGTGACCGTTTTCATAACGTATTCATACCGTCCTCATTCCGTTCAACACCATCCTCTTGCCGCTTACTTGCGGCCGGTGCCAGCCGGCCAAAGTTTTGAACATGCCCAAAACTTTCGCCGGGTCCCACCGGGTGTAAATAAGCGCCAACGCCCTATTAACGTGTTGCCCGCTTTGATAACGAACCACCGTGTGCCCTCGCCGTTCTCCACCGTCCGCAGACATTTTCGCGCACGGTGGCACACGGTAGGCCTACACGGCAGAGTGTGAGAGTCACTTAATCCAATTATCCAAACCCATATCTACTAGGCCTAGACTCTAGTCTAAATGATCAACATTGATTCATTTAATTTTAAGAGCATGAATAATTATGAGGTGGTCGTATATTCGTTGCATATTATAGAATCTTCAGTATTGAAGGAGGCAGATTATCTTGAAGAAGAAGAAGAAGACCAAATTAATCCGTCTACCTCAATGCCATCCTACGAGCCCGACGATAATAATATTCGCGTGCATGCCATGCCAGATCTACATACAGGTTCGCTCGGCGGAGGCCATGCGCCAAGGATCTCCACGCCGCCAGAGCTCCGTAAGTTACCGCTGTCTGATCGCAGGCGATGCTACAGCTGACTGACATCTAAATTAATTTTAACAACGATACCCAGCATAAAATCACACTTTTCAAAAAGATTAGAATAGAATTAGAAAACAAGGTATGAAATGCATTCGGAAATACAGGGCATTACCTCATACGACATAGCCATTTCCGTGACTTTTGGCAGCACTTCAATCAGAAAACCCGTGCACTCGTCTCGTCTAAGTATTTGAACCAGGGCGGAAAACAGAGAGGGCGTGAATTTTTTCACTAGAAATCCATTTGTGGCACAGTGGGTTGATGAAAACCCAGGTATGTGCACCTTAATTATTTTTTAAATTATTTAAATCACTGTGATATCATGAATCACTGATTTCTAGCTAAAAGAAATCTCAATTTAACAGAATTTTACTTTAACAATAATTGAATCGACTGATTTGACTGACTTGCAGTCCCACATGTTAAAAATTGTGTCACTCCTATCAATCTTGTAACACTTATGACATGTAGTCTATTTGGGTCTTAGTTAAGCTTTAACATGTATGATTGAGCTATGTCTGTGCACCTAACACTTCACCCGAAATTGATTAGAATTTTCTATCACATTCCCCTGGCTATTGACCGTGTATTTCATCTTCCGTATTCTAATTTCTAGATAGTGAGTTGCGATGTCGTGTGTAAAAAATCTCATCAAATTTGTTACAACAAATTAGTAAGAACAATGTCATTTTCGAAAGGCAGTGTGCCAATTTACTTACTTACTTGGGTATACTTCGTTGTAGAGACTGGAAGCTTTGCTTATTTGTCCCTCTTTTATTTTTCCATCCTGTTTTACATTGTAAGTGGTTCAAACTTAATTGGGATGACTTGCATGGCATTGGTTAATTTGACATTGCAAAAAACAAAGGTTTCCATGTCTGCACACTCACTCACTTTACACGCAGTTCAGGATTATTTACGTGAAAGATTGCATCTAGAGCCCTGTGAATAAAATTACTTGTATGAGATTTTCTCCTGAATTAGTTTTTACTTGTTGTTTCCATGGATATGTACTAAATTAGATATTAAGATTTAATGTTTGCTGCATGTTTTGTTATGTTAGAACTGGGAACTAGTTATGTGTAATTGCAGATATGGGCACTCTGGTCATATTTAGAGTCTCTATTAAAGTAGACACCTATCTGTATGTCCTGCACGCACAAAATCAGGACTTTTGTCATTCTTGATACAAACAGATTTTTTGGTGGCTGATTTTTTAAATTTCTTTTTTGGCAGAGTTGCAAATTTTCCTTCAGAGATTCAAGTGCTTGCCAGCCTGCTGCCGCCTCCTGTTAGGTTCCATATGCTATAAACAAAAAGGCACTTTTTACCTGCATGGTGCATGCTCATATTATAATGTTATTGTGCATTTGTGAAAATGCAATTATTTACTTCACCGTGGCACCTTACACTGACGGCGTCCAATGCACAGCATGCAGTATCATCATCCCATTATAGATTCTAGGAGCTACTGGAAGTGAAAAGGAATATCATTTCAAAGTTCGAGGTTCTTCTACAAGCCATCAGATTGTCAGAATTCCAGGACATATCAGTTTAAGTCTTTGGGCAACAGAAAAATTACAACTTCCTAGAAAATTTGCAGTGCTTATCCCAACCAGATTTTGAAAATTAGTTCAGACATTGGTTAGTGGAGCTCAGTGTATGAATCTGCACACATTGAACTCTATGCTATTTGTGCTGAAATTAACCCCTTGGCTACTGAACTCTCATTTTCCCCATTGATTTGATACAGGTATCACCATGTTCCAGAAAGTAACGGGTCAAACAGTTCAGGAGTTTGCAGCAAGCTAGGAAACCTCAATTTAAATATTGCATCTCTCTTTTGATTTTATTTGCAGTTGTAAACTTGGTTTGACGTGCCATCATGTCATCTCTATTTGATCAGTACGAGCAGGCTACTGCCCGGGCTGCGTCCAGCGTTCCTCATCCTCAACCAAGGGAGTCTGCTCCGGTGAGTAAGACTTACATGTACAGGGGGTGTTTCACAAAGATCCTAAGTTGAACTTATCTCTCTAAGTTGAACTAAACAATTATGGATAACCCGAAAGCTAAATTACATTGCAAGTTTTACAAGCTTAGTTTTAAAAAAGCTGTTAGCATTTTTGAAAATATTTTGTAAAATTTATTTCAAAAGACAAAATGTTGATTCAAATCATTCATATTTTCTATTATCATGGGAGACTTCATGTTCTTGATGTGGAATTTATGAAAAGTCTAAAATACTTGAATTTTTGCTTTTGAATATATTTAATTTTAAGGCTACAAATGGCTCTCCATAATTTTTAAGTCCAACTTAGAGTTAAGTTCGACTTAGGATCTTTGTGAAGCACCCCCCTGAGACAGGCTTGGCATCGTCAGGTATTCAAGGCAAAGTTACTTGTTTTCTAGGCCTTGGTCAAAATATGATATTTCTTAATATAAAAGGGGTAGGATCTTGTAGTATTAGATATGCATCTGATATATGAAATTTTCTAAGATAGCTGCCACATACACATGTACATCCATTCAAAGACCTATCAAATCAAATAAAGAAAGGTTATAACTTATACAGATATTTGAGAAATGATTCCCCCAAAATTGTATTTTGTATCTGCTTTTTTCTTTAGACTTGAAATTCAGTTATTCAGTTACCTATACAGTTACATTACATATTTATCTCTAAGATTTCTCAGTCTATGGAATGTTTACAGGCGTTAAAAAAATATGCATTTTACTATTTTTCCCCTACTCGCTTTTATCTAGATCTCATCTGGTTATGTCTCGGCTTCTCTGGAGGAAGATGTTCGCATTTTCTCAAGGAATAGGATAAGCTTTACGTAAGAAACTTTCTATAATTTTGTTTAAAGATTGTGATAATGTATGTCAGATGTTTATCAGCCAACTTTTAAATATTATTTTCCAAATTGCATTACAAACATTTAATTCTGTATAATTTCTTATTCTGTTAAGGATATTCATAATCTTCAACTTTTATTCAAAAAATCTTATGGCTGACAATAACACTTGGATCATTGATAATGAAATATCATACAGAAAGTTTTCCCATCTGCAGGAGGGGTTTAGTAAAATTGTATCAGATCGGAAATGTTCTGATGAGATATTGACACGTTTGCAAACAAAGAATAACAAGGAACAAACTTTAACCAAAAACAAATGGGCATTTAATAAGAAAGTAAAAGAAATGTTTTTCTTTGGAATAGTGCTCCGTTAGTTTTGACTGCAGTTTTCCTTTTCCTCTCCAAAGTGATTACAAAAATTAACCAGCTTTTCGGGGTTTTGGGGGGAGGGGGTCATTTTATCCCTTTTATGTGCAATGTCAGGACTATTTCCTATTACATTAGTATTAGAAATTACATGTACATATCATACTCTGTATAATTATGGCAAATTTGTTTGACTCCCCCGACCAATCTTGTTTATCTCTAGGCCTCCTAAACCGATAACTCACATGGTGGTAAACAATAATATCCTGATCATTGCCATGAAAGATCATTCGATACTCAGGATTGATAGAGAACACCCAGAGCAACCTGATGGTAAGCTTTATCTTCAGTAATAAATACTCTTCTTATGTACCAGGTTGTGTGTTTGTTTGTTTGTTTTCTTCTATTTTATGTTTGTACTTGTAGTTTTAAAGAAGAATAAACAGCTCTCAAGAGCTTTAATTTAATTGCTCATTACATATTTCATTGCTTTGTTTGTTTGCTTGTTTGTTTTCTGTAATGAAACTCTGTTTTTTCTTTTAGAGCTAAATCACTCTCAATGCCAATTTTTTCACTTTTTCAATCATATATGTGACTGCTTATTTCCTGCAAATTTATTGATGGACTAATGTATTTAACAATCAAAAAACAATTCAAATCCATTCATTAATTAATTTTGCTAGGGATCTGTTTAGGACAAGCCTGTAACAAGGTTTGTAGGCTACCAAGAGCACCATCTTTCCTTGAACAGTATTGTACTGGTCTAGATTAAAGCTAATCTTGAGCTCGGATATGTGCATCGTATCTCGAGAGAACATGGCTATTCATTCTGGATTGTTTATCTTGCGTACATTCATTTGAACCAGTAAAGTGAAAAGAACCTGACAAAAACTTACTGGAAATCATCTTTAATAAAAACCACAACTCTCATTTTCACATAGTGACTTATGTTATAAAGCACATTATGTCGGGCCTACTTATCCTTATCTTTCTATGCCCATTACTCAGCCCCTATACATATTCTACCAAAATCGTTTGGTACATGTCATATATTTGTAATCTTGAACATTCAGTGTAAGTTTTGTTGGATTCTGTGAGAATTTATTTTCTATCATTACCAGGACTCAAGCTAATCTTTACGCTCCCCTCTTCAGTACAGTATCATGTATGAGATGCAATGCGTACAAAACTAAGACACTGTAAGAAATTGCTCATTTGATTGTAAATCAGTAGAACCATATCACACTTTGATGCTTTAACTCCACAGAGGTCAAGGTAGGGGACGACCCGGTCCATCGTCTGTTCCTAGACCCTACAGGGCGCCATCTATTGATCAGCACTGAAGCGCAAGAGGTCTTCTATCTGTCTAGGAATAGCAAGAAATGCAAGAACCTTGCCAAGTTCAAGGTATTTAATACAGACTTGCACTCCTTCGTGTTTCTTCACAACAAAAGTAGAGGGCATAATTTGGTGTGGAGTGCCAGGAGTGTCAAGTTTTGACAGACATGAGTGTTATACAAGAACCCACTGTTATTATTTTTATTATTATTATTATTATATTTCTATCTTGCAGTACTTTGATACTCAAAACTAACATTAAAGATTGGTAAAGAGTGAGAAGATATTCTGGAAAGAAACTTACTCTCAGGGGGAAAAAAAGAAGAAAAAAAATTCAAATAAGTGTATGAGAAATGCACATGTAAATAATTTTTCCGCGAAAAAGCAAATCTGAAGTCTACAGCTAAACCATATTATGTTTTTACATAGAGAAATTATCTTTTATGTTGTTCATTTGAATTGTTTGCCTCATCTTCAAAATTGGAAAGGTCCCATTATTGAAGGCATTATTGATGTTCCAAATGATAGTTTTATTTAGCTATCTTCAAGGAGGCACTGTTCATTTTGTTCTTCATATTCTACCTATACCTTTTTGTCATAAAATACTGAAATTTTTTATATTGAATTTTTGGTATTTCCTTTGATATTTTCCTTGCAGGGTCATTTGATTGATTCAGTAGGCTGGAACAAGTCAAACACTAGTGATACTTCAACTTCTGAAATCCTTCTTGGCACAAGTCAAGGTAATGTTTCTCACAAATTTGGCTCTTTGGATAATTTTCAAAATCTATTAAAAGTAAAATTTGAATGGAGAAGTTTTTTCTGTGGTATGACAAATCTGTGATGCTTTGGTGATGATTGTGATTGTGATGGTAATAGTGATAGTGGTGATAGTAGTTGTAGTAGTGGTGGCAGACGATGGTGATGATGATGTTGTTGAGAACATAATGATAATGATGAAAGGACAGTTTCGCCTGTACAAAATTAATTAGTTTCTTAGAACTAAGTGTATATACTGTACCAATGCAGCATAATAATGAACTCTGTATGCAGTGCTTGATTGATCATTGATCTATACATTGCTTTAATCATACCTCATATTATGAAGTTTTTTCTTTTCATCATTATCCAATATGCTCCTTACTGATTGTGTAATTATTGCAGGAAATCATTTGACTTCAAGGATAAGTTGATAACGTTGATTGTCCATGGGTGAATGACCTAATTGATATTGTTTTGCTGTTTCAGGTGTGATTTATGAAGCTGAAATCCAAGCAGGAGAGGACAGTAGATTCTTTCAGCAGAGCTTAGATCAGTATTTCAAACAAGTAAAGATACCCTACATTTATCTCACATTTGATTCAGAATAAGATGTATCCAGCCATATGTTGATGTGTGTACAAACAAAAAATGATGGGCACAGCTCAAAACCACAAATAATTCATAAACCCAGTAACTACAAATAGTTCCAAAATGAATTGTCTTAAAACAATCAATTATCTATACAGTAGGCTTGCGGATGCACCATGTGAGAGAGAGAGAGAGGGAGGATTGAGGAGTCCTGAAAAGGACTCTTGGTAATCTTTCTCGAGGGTATGTAGTCCTGAAAAGGACTGTTTGTGTAGTCTTGAAAAAGACTGTTGGTTATCTTTCTTAGCTTTTGTTCTAAGGAGAACTATAGCGCCGATTAGAGAGGATGGGTGGCGGGAGTGGCTCGACGTTTGAACAGGTTGAATATCAGTCTCCTGATGACGGATAGTCAACCTGTTCGAAATTACCAAGAGTCCTTTTCAGGACTTCTCAATCCTCCCTCTCTCTCACGTGGTGCATCTGCAAGCCTACTGTATATCTACATCACCATGCAAGCCGATACTTACAAGCAGAATCAATTATCTGTCTGTTACAAATGTGTATCTATGTTAATTATCACTTTATCACATCCTAAATTTTGGAATCCCATTGCCTGAGAAATATCAATGTTGTTTATTTAAAATAACACTTCAAGAGGGATGGTCAATAATATTTCAACCTTAAAATTTGATAGCAAAATCATTATAAATGCTGCCCCTTTCAAACAGAAGAGAAAACTGTTTATTTTCATCATCTGTGTGTATTATTTCATCACTTTCTGTTGGGAAGATAACTGAGATATATGTAGAATGGTCTGAACATACTGGGCTTTCTTGTTTCTCTGCCAATCAACAATCTAATTAGTCAGGTGGCTTGGCGTCAAATTTATCGATTATCGTTAATTGCCAGATAAAAGCACCATTTTTGGTACAGAGCTTCCGTAGGACCTACTAAACGATATTAGACTAGGAGCCCCCAGCAAGAATTTCATATAAGGGTGTGGGGCGGGGCGTTGCCTCATAGCCCACAAATAATTAATAAGGTAATATAACATTGAGTTTTTGTTGTACAAACGCCATGGGGTTCCCAATCACACATATATGAATATTTATGCCGGTAGCTCCTACCCTACCATTATTCAGCAGGTCCTAATGAAGCCCTGTACCAAAAATGGCGAGTAACGGTAATTTCACTTAGCCACTTGATATGCTTTCATGAATGCGTGCTATGATACCTCTACAATAAGCTATGCATAAGGCATCAAAATTCATTACCTAAACATGAATGTTGATTATCCATAATTTCAGGTTTTCAGTCTTGGTAAAGAAGGTACTGTCCCAGTGACAGGGATTGAAGTAGAACGTATCCCAGCAACAAAAGCAGGAGAGGTTGCTAGGTTCTTTGTCATGGCAACCACACCAGGGTAAAAATTATTCACCTTTCTTCTGATTTTGGGAGGAGATTGACATCTAGATATATTGTGATATCTTTAACTTATATATATACTCAGGAATATAAATTCTAATATTCAGGGGCATTTTTTATTACAAGGCCACCATGGGCTTTTCCTTTGTTCTCCTATTTCATTTGAAGTTATCGTATGAACTGAACATTCTCTGCTTTAGTATGTATATATACTTGTATGTTTATTTGCTTTTGCTCTGTGTTTTATGAAAATGAAATGAATAAACGAACGAACGAACAAATATAGCAGCAGATGTCAGAGGCACTATCATCATTTATTTTTTTATTAGGAGAGATTGAAATGGAAATAACTGCAGATATCAGAGGCACTGTTTTGATTTATGTTTTTTTTTAATGCACATCGGGAAATCAATCAAAAGGTTATGGAAACAAGATGATATGGGTGGTATTAGTAATCTAAAACCCTTTTGGAAGAATACCTGTAATTCTGATTGTATCTGTGATTTTAGAGTAATCTGTACTGCAGTTGAATAATTCTTGTTATCACCTTTATTGAACTAAAGATCTATTTTCCCCTCAATGTTAATCATTGTTCTCTAAAGTTTGAGGAATATTTTAATTGAAACAAAATTGATAAAATTTAGCTACTTTCACAATATTGAAATGTTTAATAGTGTCTTAAATCAGGGGGGTGAAGCCTGCTCATTTATTTTCAATTATACTGTAAATATCATTTTAAATGTAGAATCAAATCAACAAGCTTTACAGTATCATGGTTAAGCTTGTTATTCACAAGGCATACACCTCCTTCACTTCCAGGGGAATACTATCTGAATAGCACAGGAGAGGAGATGAGTGTCATCTCAAAGGACACTGATGCTTTGGATGTCATTTGAACCAAAGCCATTTTAAGTCTGATGACCACTACAATATGTATATTAAGTTCTACGCTATTCACAAGATAAATTTGTTACTGGGAAATTACAAATGATCTTTGGTAGAAATTGCAGAGAATTGAAAAAGGTAGTCCAAATCACGTGGCTTCAATCCATCTTTCTCTTGACACAGGCGTTTGTACCAGTTTGTTGGAACCGTACCATCTCAAGCGGATACACCCATCTTTCTAAATGTTTTCCAGAAGTATGAAGACATCACACGTAAGTCAGACCATCATCAAAAATCTATACTTCTCTAGATAGAACCAGGAGGTCGTTTCTCAAAACCGTCATAACTACAAGATTAACAATATCTCAACGCTGTCGCTCAACTTGTTCAAACAGATTGAATTAGATTAAGCTTCATAATCTCTTTTGCTAATTCAGGATAAAATCTGATGGATCATGACAAAGACTATATTTTTCTAGCCAATAGTATCGAAATCATGAATTTGTCACTGGTCATGGTTTTGTAAAACTGGTTGTCCGATTCCTGACATCTCCGTAGGTCACGGACAAAAATATGACTGTCATGAAGTTGGTTTCATGAAACGACCCCAGGGGTACAATCGAAATTGCAATTTTTCTTGAAAAAACTGGGACGATTCAAGGAATTAGAAACAAAGTTGCTATCTTCACGCTTTTCTATTTCACACATGGTTTCTTTTGATGTCTTGCAACCAATTATTCTGTGCTCAGTTTTATCCAGAAGGACTGAAGATCATTCCCAATTGCTGTACTTCATACACATTGGTGATAGCTGGGTGTTAAATGGGCACCTTGCAGGGTGGATATGTGCGCTATACAATTATATCAAATATTATTATTATTATTATTATAGCTGTGACATGATTATATGTGAACGATGAATTTCTACTTCTTTTCTTAACTACAGCCAGTTTCTTGGAGTTGCCAGGCAACTTTGGTTACAGTAAGCTTGAACAGTACTGTCCCAAGGCTCGAGGACTACCCAAGACGTTTGCATGGATGACAGGTATGTTGTATCCAAACAGTAATATTGTATATCCGTTACAGTAGAAACAAAAATATTAGTGAGTTATTTTGAACAAATTCATGTACAGTATATTTTAGTAATTGACCTATTGAAATGAATAAGGTAGAGAAACTCAGGATGAAATGTCATCATCTGCAATAGGGTTTAACTGGAAATAGCAACCCATATAGAGGTGTTCATGGAGATATGGATATGGAGTTTGCAATATCATTGCTAGTTCACAAACTAAGCACTTTTATTTTTCTACTTATCTTGACACCATTTTTTGTCTCGCCTGCGTAGCAAAAAGCGAGACATACACAGAGCTGCCAACTAGTACGGATTTCCCGTAATTGGTACGGAAATTAACGACCATTACAGAATGTTGTCTCAAATTACGGATTTAAAAAAAAAAAAAAAAAAAAAGATTTTTTTATTTTTTTATTTTTTTTAATTTTTTTTTTATATTTTTTTATAATGAATTAAATATGATTTATCGTAGCGAGTGCTGTGAATAGGAGCCATTTTTCATGATAAACTGTGTTGTGATGACCTGAAATTCAATACTTAACATCTTTGTGTGAGTAAAATCACCAAAAATTTCAGATAATCATGCGTCCGCGCAGTGTTGGCGTGTCGTTTTTTTAGATTCATAGCGCCGCATAAGAAATTACTGATTTATACCCCAAATTACTGATTTTGAGCCTTGTGATTACTGATTTTCTGTTCTGGAGGTTGGCAGCTCTGCATACATGTAGGCGCCGCTTTTCCGGTGACGGCGGCGACGGCAGCGGTGGCGTCAACATCAAAAACTTAACCGAAGGTTAAGTTTTTGAATTTTTGATATAATTTTGAAAGTATAAGTCCTTAGTCAATGAAACTTGAACTAAAGAGTTAGCAAGTATCCCCAATCATGTGAGTTGAATTTCAGGTCACAAAGTCAAGGTCAAAGGTCATTTCAGGTCAACAGACTTAGACTATGTTGTGGCATTATCATCGAAAACTTAACCTAAGGTTAAGTTTTTGAATTTTTGATTGATTTTGAAAGTATAAGTTCTTAGTCAATGAAACTTGGACTATAGGGTAATCAAGTATCTCCAATCATGTGAGTTGAATTCAGGTCACTATGTTAAGGTCAAAGGTCATTTTAGGTCAACAAACTTAGACCATTTTTGTGGCATCAACATCAAGATTTTGAATTTTTAGCATATTTTCAGAAGTGTTTGTTCAAATTCCATGAAACTTGTACCCAAGGGTTATCAAGTATCACAAATCATATGACACAAATTCCAGGTCACAAGGTCAAAGGTCATTTTAGGTCAGTAGACTTGGATTATGTTTTCACAACATAATATGAGAATAAATGAATCAATTTTTGTTATTTGTTCATGATTCTTAGTCAATATTCACTTCAAAATGCTGATTATATTCAGAGGATTTCATTTTTTGAGGCCTGATAATGGGCCACCCTGCCTATAAATAATGTTCCAACCTCAATTTTTCATCATTTCAAATTACGTAATGCAGGCGAGAATGCCGAGAGCGTTTCCCTTGTTTAGCTTTCATACTAGAGTCATGTAAGACTTCTTTCTAGGCTATACTAGTATATGGGTTGTTTGATTGAGCAAATACAAACATTTCTGAGTATTGTAATATTCTCTGAAATTCACATTAGATCTGTACAAACGAATCAGTACTGGCAATACTGATAAATTTTCTTTTCTCTGCTTCAAGGTATAGACCAATTTTGGAAACGCACCTTCTCAAAAAATTAAATGGAAGCTCTTATTACCAATCATGTGAAAGAATATGTTTTGACTAATACGTGATGATACAAATTTTGCCGGGAAACCACCTACTAATTGATATATTTGGTAAATTATTATATCTATCTGGACCGGGTAGATATCGCGCACATGTCGCGTAGTGATCTAGTCCCATATACATCTTTCTGTGTACAGTGCTTGTAACTTTACCAAGACTGGGCCAAATTTCTTATCATTTTGATGATTCCAGAACCTTGCAGTACACACCGATACTTATATGCTAGATGATCAACCTTTTCTGATCGATTCCACAACGTTTCTTTCACAACGCAATCGGATGACCAGAACTGGTCTTTACTGACCTTTAACCAATATTAGACCAACTCTATCTCTCTCTCTCTCTCTCTCTCTCTCTCTCTATCTATCTATAAATCTATCTATATCTCTCTTCCCTTCTTCATCCCATTCTCTCTTCCACTTTCTCTTTCCTCCCCTCCCCTCCCCTCCCCTCCCCTCCCCTCTCCTCCCCTCCCCTCCTATCCTCTCCTCTCTAGGTCCTGGAGTGTACTTTGGTAGTTTTGATTTCAGTAGCCAGTCCAGAGACAACCTGACCTGTGACAGTCATCTCTTACCTTACCCAGCCAGAGACCAAGAGAGCTTCCTAAGACCCATCTCAGTCGTCCTTACTGAGTTTCATGTTCTTCTACTCTTCCAAGACAGGTATATTGAAAAACCTGTCTACAAAGACCACCCAAGGGAGACAAGAAAAATTGTCCTTATGGGCAGGTGGTCTTAATGCACAGGTTCCTTAAGTACGTGTTCTTCCACTCTGCCAAGACAGGTAAACTTCATCCTGGCATGTTATTGATCTTTTAGTACAGCGAAACCTGTTTATAAAGACCATCCAAGGCAGACAAGAAAAGTGGTCCTTATAGGCAGGGGGTCTTTAAATTATGTACAGGTTCCTTTAGTACATTTTTCAAAGAGAAACTGTTTTCAAGGGAAACAAAAAATGTGGTCTTTGTAGACAGGTGGTCACTAAAGCAGGTTTGACTGTACATGAATGAAGTGTCTCTGTTGCTCTCATGAATATAAAAATCATGATCAAGTTATCATAAATGTATCTTTTTCTTCCAATATGCTCACATCTGATTTTAATTTCTTGAAAATGTCCTTTCATTGCCAATTACCATCCAATTCAAATTTTAGTATTCACACTTCATTTGTTATATCCATTTTAAGGTTGAAATTTATTTGCTTTTTGAGAGAGATAGAACGGGAGGAATATGCGAAGGAGAGAGAAAGGAGGCAGAGGAATGATAGAAAAGAAGAGAAAAAGAGAGAGAGAGAGGGGGGGGGGGGGGGGGAGTGAGATATAAAGGAAAAAGGGGATAGAAAGATGGAAAGGACAGTTGCCATGCTTTAAGTGTTTTGTATGCAAGATGGAGATGATAAAATTTAGAATATTAATGAGAGGGTATTCCCATCCATTGTTTAAATCCACTTGCCTATTTTTAGAGTTAAATCTACATTAGATATTACATTCATGGAAAGCAAATCACATTTCGTCAATGAATACAGGAAAAGCAATATTCATTCTTGATAAATTTGAGCTCATTTTATAAAAGTTTTCTCAAGTTAATTCTGTGCAGAATGCTGTACTTTACTTTTATTCTCGACAGGATATAATTCTTTGTGATATATTGGTACAATCATTATTACAATCTTAATTTATTGTTCAATTCTTTTTACAGAGTGAAGATCCTGTGTGTCCTGAATGAACAGCTCATCGATGAAGATATCTCTCAGTCTGTAAGTATATGTTTCGTATTTACTATGAAATCATTAGAAATAATGAGAAATAATGACATCCTGCAAACTTGGAAAGATTTAAAAATGTCATATTGGCTTCTCTACCTGTACATGTACATTGACCTTTTGAAGTAACAAAGATTAAGGCAGCATTTAAAACGAAACAATCCTGTGGTACAAAGTACTTTATTTCATTCATTTATTTCCACATCAATATAAGAAACCGTATCAGGACAATTACCCCCTGGGCAATCACCCCCCCGGGCAATTACCCCCCCGGAAAACTACCCCCGTAGGACGATTACCCCCCGGAAAATCCCCCCCCCCGGAGAATTACCCCCCGAGGACAATTACCCCCCAAGGACAATTACCCCCCGGAAAATTACCCCCCGGAAAATTACCCCCCGAGGACAACTACCCCCCGAGGACAACTACATGTACCCCCGAGGACAATTACCCCCATGGACACTACTGGGCATGGTGGCTCAGTGGTTAGAGCGCCCGCCTCATGATCGGGAGGTCGTGAGTTCGAACCCCGGCCGAGTCATACCAAAGAATTATAACAATGGGACCTTCTGCCTTCTAGCTAGGCGCTCAGCATATTAGATTGGAGAAGGGTGGTAATAACATATAAAGTTATGCAGGGCCCGCTGGAAGAGCAGTTTCCGCTGGAAGAGCAGTTTCATAACTGAAGTGGCTACGCTGGGTAAATAAAACGTTATTATTATTTTTATTATTATTATTATTATTATTATTACCCTCGAGGACAACTATCCCCCAGGAAAACTACCCCCGAGGACAACTACCCCTCCCCCTTCGAGGACAATGACCCCCAATGACAATCACCCCCAAGGAATTTATAACACTGTGACGTATAACGCAAGCTTCTCTCCAAATTGCTATTTACAGAAAATTGCTTAAAACCTTCATTTTCTTTGTTATTTACACTGTATGAAGTTCATTTCAGTCTTTTCAAATTATTCAATTCGATATGGGGGGTGGAGGTTGCCTAATTCCCCTGTAGTTTTGCTACCGAGTAAAGAACAGAAATTACATTTCTTAGAAACTGAACAATACAGCGCGCAGATGAGTACGCGTTACAGCTTCTCTCACCATCAATGGCACAACAAAGAAATTAGGATGTAAGATTTCCTTTATGCATCCTCTGTAACTTTTTTAATCAGCTGATCGTGTATTTGTCTTTGTTTGTATAATGGGCCCTCGTCCATGCCATGATCCATAATTAAGGTTTTCTTCACGTTATCCATTATTTCTGTTGTCGTGCTGAAGTATAATATGTTTTCGTGTATGTTAAATTATTTTGAAATAGAAATTGCCTTCAAGTAATATGTACGGTGCCATGTCAAAAGATAATAAATATCCGCTCTCTGGTAATTTATCTCATTTGATTTTGTAACGCTAGTACAGCGTTTTTCAACCGGGGTGCCGCAAACGAATGATTTGGAAAACGTTGATTTTGTAAAAAAAAATCAAATACCAGAAACGGTTAAAATATGTAATTACATGAGAAAATAGATTTTGAAGATACTACAGTGTCTTCCTTCCTCGCTCGCTGACAATATCCTAACAGCAAAGCAAATAAGGGCAACGAGAGGCCCGAATATCCTCAAGATCATGACCGAATATATCACTTTTTATTTATGTACATTTGGCGGCAAGGTGCCCGCATACAGTGCTTTAAATAGTTTCTAGTTTGTGGATTACAAACTAATTTTTTACCAGTTTGAAAAAGTCTTCTCCTATTTATTCTTAAATGTGCCCATACGTGCAGGCGCGTACGCAGGGGGAGGGGGTGTTTGGGGGTTAACCCCCCCCTTTGGTATTTTTATGTGTATAAACCCCCCTAAAAAAAAAAAAAAATATTCCCATGGCTGACCCAAAAAAGACGACCTTACCCCCCCCCCCCCCCCCCCCCAACGGTCAAATTTTCAAAAGTGTCCTCTTCCCCCCCCCCCCACCCCCCCCCCCCCCCCCCCCCCCCCCCCCCCCCCCCCCCCCCGCTTATTCAGCGGCTGGCTGAGTCGATGCGAAATTTTCGGCCCGATTTAAAAATGTTAAACCCCCCCCCCCCTTGAAAAAATCCTGCGTACGTGCCTGCATACGTGTGTGCATAGCACTTGACGAGAGCCAGAGTCATGCAAAATTAATAATCTGTAAAGACTTTGGGATTAGGGAGAAACTTTTCATTTCTTAAGAGGGTACCGTAACTAACAAAAAGTTAAAATAACGCTGCTCCAGAGAAATATATTTCTATGCATTTTGAAAAGCGCTGGACAATTACCTAAAACTTACGTCCTTCGTGGAAATTAGCAACCGCACTGGCGTTGCATAAATTATAATAAAAGTGAAATGGGTAGTAATGAGGAAGACAACATGATAAAGTATTTGAATGCCTATGGGTTCATCCAGGGGATCTTATGGGCTCGAAGCTATCTCTCAATGTGTCAGATCGTCTTTTGCTATTGAATCCTGATTGTCCACGGGGGGTAATTGTCATCGGAGGAATTGTCCTCGGGGGGTAATTTCTCGGGGGGTAATTGTCCTCGGGGGATAATTGTCCTAGGGGTAATTGTCCTCGGGGTTAGTTGTCCTCGGGGGGGTAATTGTCCTCGGGGGGTAATTCTCCGGGGGGTAATTTTCCGGGGGGTAATTGTCCTTGGGGGGTAGTTGTCCTCGGGGGGTGATTCTCCGGGGGGTAATATTCCAGGGGGTAATTGTCCTTTGGGGGTAGTTTTCCGGGGGGTAATTTTCCGGGGGGTGATTGCCCAGGGGGTAATTGTCCTAGAACCATAAGAAACAATATCATATAATCTTCAAAATTCAAACATATATAATGACATCTGGAGTGGGAGAATCATGAAAAGAACATAAATGGCTCGTTAAAAATGACCCTCACAAAATATACTAAATAACAATAACTTTGGTACATAATTTACATAAAATCAAGATTACGAAAAAGGGAAAATAAAGAAAATAGAGAAAAGAAGGAGGAAACATTGCATAAACATAGACATTGTAAAGGCAAATTAATTATTGGAAATTGTTAAGTAGTAGTACAGTGTGGCAGTATGGAGCTACAGCAACAAAGTAGTAGAAGAAGGCAGAGCTGAAGGAAAATTGGCATGAAAGAAGTATGTGATGTGTAATATGTAATGTAATATTGTGGTTATGATTGATATTACCACATTTGTTGATATAAACGGTGCCCATTTATGTTTTCTTTCAGAAGTTTGGTCGTCTGATGGGGCTGTGTAGAGACAGAATCAAGGGTACTATCTGGGCTTTCACTGACACGTCAGTCTTCATGTATAAGATAGTCAGAGAAGCAAGGTAAATATAATGCTTGAAGGTTAAAGTTCTGGTAATGGTAATGGTTTCGGTATAGATTTGAGTGATTTAACCCACTTATTGTTCAGGTCTTAGACTGGCCTTTTAACTCTGTTAGAGTGTTTGTTTTGATTTGGTCAGGATTTACTTTGCCTGTTTAAAGTAGATATTCATTGATTTAAAAAACTAACTTTATTTCATTATTGCAAAGTTGAAACTTTGATTCGACAAGGTTATCAAAATTCAATGCTTGGAAACATTCGAAGTAATGATTATTATAAATTATAAAACGCTTAAATACAGCCCCGGCATAGCACCTGAAGAACTCTCCGAACGCTGCAGAGATGTGTGAGATCACAGTATGGACATGACTTGCACAAGCAGACGATGTCGCATGACATCTCACACATTTTCAGTGCCTGTGTTTTCATCTTATCTCGAGTTTTTTCTCTTACTTCACTACCGTCAGGCTAAATTTATAATATATTGCCTCACTCTAAACCCCGCGCATGGTTTTATTTTGATGACAAATGCAGCGATACAAAAATAAAGGAATCTGTCGCTTGTAAACAATTTAAGACGCCATTGAATATTCAGCTGCACACACCGCGGTATGTTCGGCGTTTCAAGAGGGAACAAATGCCGTCCTTAATATCATTCCGGGTGTTTTCAATTCGAAAGTCTGGTTTCTTTGATTGTTAATTAACCCCTATCCTGTGTGTTTACAAGCAAAAGATTTTAGTTATCGGAATCGGGTCATATCCCTTTTGAATGGTTTGACATGCCATCACATTTATATACACTAAACTCATTATAATTTGACAACTAAAAGCTTTGCAATTATGTTCATTCTCTATGGAATGTCGTCTGCTTGGGCAGTATTGGTCCATATAGTGACGTCATTAAAACATCGTTATTTTTCCGGCGAATCTCTCGTATATCCCAGCTGCTATGCAGGTGGTTGTATTTGTATTTTTATAAATCACCCGATATGTATTTGACCTAAAACTTGTACGATGGCCATATGTTAGCTTACCAGTTTCTAGTCATACATTAGTTGACATATTTGTGATTTTCTTTGAATTTCACCTTTAATAAATCTATGTTATCTGTATTTCTGTCATTGGCATTCTTATCAATCATATATGTAGATTTCATACAGAGCTTTGCTACATGTGGGTCTTTCCCTCTCAAAATCTTACCATATTTGATAGATAGGATAAAGATCATTTTAAAGAGATGATTGGTTCTGTAAAATCACAGAATAGTAACAACGCTGGTATACTAAACCTTTATGTACTGCACTTATCACAGGGAATCGCAAAAAATGACTGAATGACAGAAATTTGAAATCGGACAATATAAACGGAAGCTAAAGGAAAAAAGTGCACAAAAAAATAATGGGCTGTTATTGCCTGCCGTAGTAGTAATATAAGTAGAACTAGTACATGTAATACCAACTTTTTAATCAAAACAGGCTGTCCAATTTCGGTTTTCTGTTCATTCTTGCGATTTACACTGATGACTGTAAGACAAAAAACTTTAGTATGTCTCTAGTTGTTGCTATACAAAGATCATTTTTGAAGGGATTCAAAGTCCAATTGTCTGATGGTTACCAGACTTGTTATGAGCATGTTATAAAATGATTTTCTACGTGTACCCACTAATTGTAGGGTGGAGGTGACGCAATAACATTTTATAGTGCTTGATACATCGACGATATCTCTAAGCGCTTTACAGATGTATTATTACCCTGGTCATCCAATTCAAGCTTACCCACACACAATGTATGCACATTCTCCACTCCCTGGGGAGCATTCCAGCCAGGCATACCACTTGACTTGTTTTTCACGAAAGAAGTATTAATTGAAAGTACAGTGCAATGAATGAATATCGCAGGAATGTTTACATTTGACAAACTGACAATATTGTATTATATTCTGTTGAATACAGGGATGTTTGGAGGATCTATCTTGATAAGGGTGACTTTGATCGAGCTAAGGAGTTTGTCAGGGACAACCCTGCACATCTAGACCAGGTCATGAGCAGACAGGCGGAACACTTCTTTGAAATGAAAAAGTAATTATTAAAGCGAGTTTAATGATGTATGGTTTGAATATGAATAGTTCTATTACATGTACTACATGTATATTGATAGTTTTTTTTCTTTCTTTTCTTCAATTTTGTCAACTGGTTGCCTAATGGAACCAGGCTGTTCCTTTAGTAAGCCTATTGGAATGATAGAATCCAGTAGTCAGTGGGTTAAATTGATAGCAGTATCAGCTCTGTCCATTATGATGATGAGGGAGATGAAGATGATGTTGATAGGAATGATAAAGGCAGTGATCCTAATCTTGTGCTATTAAACCGTGATATATATTTGCTGTGAAAAGTTATTGAATTTTCATTCTTTGGTGTGAATAGTTATAGGATCTTCATTCTCTGTTGTGAAAACTAATGGGATTTTTTATTCTCTGTTGTAATAAACAGTTATTTTGCTGTACTCACCAATGCATAACCTGGAGAAGAAACAGATGAGATAGTTTGTTTGATAGCAAAAATGAAGAGTCAGGCCCACAAAACATTTATTGAATATTGTTACATGCATTTTCATCTGTCATATTCTTCATGTATTACACCAGGTTTAGAACTGCTGATATATCATTTATCATGATAGCAATAGTTGCTGTGCACAATGACGATAACCCATCAAAATTTCATCCAGATGGGAATATTCCCTGAAGATCATTACTCATTCTGAAAGGAAATTTCAATTACACACATGATATTTCTGTTCCTCCACAAATAATATGTGTACATGTATGAAGTCATCCATACATTAATGTAGCATTTCATCGTTTCAAAAGGAGCATCGCAGCAAACTCTCTTGAATTTATTTGTCCATATTGAAGCACCTTCTTGTTGCTTTGGATAAATAAATCGGTTTAATTTGAAGGTAATATAGCAAGTGTCAATAATTCAAAAGGAGGTCGTGTGACTATCATTGATTGGCTGCTTATGTTACACAAGTTCTAAGAAAGCATGTATAATATGTTGGTCAGTATGCTCCAGAGGACATACAGCTTAACATCCTATCCAAGGGACTAAGTCAATCTTCAAATACAGTGAAACCTGTTCATCAAGACCACCCAAGGGAGACAAGAAAAGTGGTCTTTATATGCAGGTGGTCTTTGTAGACATGTGCCTATAGTAAATGTTTCAATGAGGAACCATTTTCAAGGGAAACAAAAAAAAGTGGTCTTTCTTTGCAGGTGCTTGTTAAAGCAGGTTTGACTGTATAAGTAATGGCAGTAACATCCTTGGTTTGTTTTGGGTTGCCCCATTTCAAGATCATCGTAAGTGATTGAATCTTTAATAGTCTTAGCATTTTAGGTTACAGCATGTTGTGATTTTTACTTGAAAGGTATGACAAGAGTGCCATGTATTACGCCATGACGGAGAAGTCTTTTGAAGAGATCTCCCTGAAGTTCATCGAAGCCAAGCAGACGGATGCTCTCAAGGTCTTCCTCATGAAGAAGCTTGGTGCTCTCAAGGCCGAGGTAGGTTTGAGAGCAGGCTTATTTTCTCATTCATTCATTCATTTATTGTTTACCAAATTGTCCAAGAAAAATTTCAGAATAACAGTGTTTAATAAGTATGCAGTTGGCGAATCGAGCCAACCAATAGCAAAAGTTCAATCCACCATAACTTATGACAATAAAGTTATCTTAAATGATAATCACTGAATCGTAATTTGTTTTGATTTGCATCAAATTCAAAGCATTTCTGTGTAAGCAAGTATGTTTATATACACACAACAAATATATAACTCTAAAATGTATACACTATTCATATTTGAATTATTAAACACATTTCAATAATTTTCTTCATTTTTATACGTATGTAAAATTGATTTCAGTGGTGGTCATAGTTGTGTGAAAGTCAATTGAAATGATTGTCCTTGCTTAAAATGTACACCCTCAATCTCAACCAACTAGAAGCATATATTGGAAAGGCAAATATCAATTTTTATTGTATTCTTCTTTTCTCTGATTTCTCCCTAGGATAAAACCCAGCTGACCATGTTAGTGATGTGGCTGATTGAGCTCAATCTCAATCAGCTCGGAGCAGCGAGGGGCAAAGCTGATCAGCAGACTAGGTTCAAGGAACAGCAAGAAGAATTCCAGAAGTTCCTGGCTACCACCAGGGTCATGGTATGTACATTCTCTTATTAGTTGGATCATTTGTAGTGGGCTCTTATGAGGAATTTACCCAATATACCCAATAACAAGTGTTCTCAATCACCAGGATTAGCCTTCAGTTTTCTGACCAACAAGCCTTATGTTAATGCTCTGCATTTCCCAACTATTGCCCAATATGGAAAAGTTGTTATCTTACATTTCCCACACATTTCCCTCACCTGAAGACTCTCTGATAGACTAGGGGGTATTTATTGATGGGACCCCATGTTGCTGTGTGCATAACTTTTACACCCATTAATAGTATTTCTGCCAAGTCTGGTGTCAGTGAATTTTGACCTACTGCACAACTGACTACTATCTCCTTTTAAAATGTAAAGCCAAAGATTATTCTTTGGCTGCAATATAGTGGCATAAAGTAAGTACATTGTTCAATTTTCCCTGCATTACTTCAGATTTCTGAAGAATGGAATGTGGTCACTCGACTCTCTCACAGTGGTGGAGATGCTCCAGGACTAGTGTTTGTTTCTGCCTCAGAAAAGAACCCTTATACATATTCCTGTATGTTAATTATGCGCATGAGCAGAATGAGAAGGCAAAGGGGTGTGTGACCACATCTATTCAAGGAATGCACCATGATTGCCTATGGGGATTACATAACATTTATGAATATGTATATTATTTTTTAACTTGAGTTTATTCCTCAATATTATCTAAATGGACTCATCTGCATATTTGCAGGACTACCAGTATGTACAGTATGAACTGGCCATTCCGCCCACTTATTAAGAATGATAATATATACAGCATAGTAATATAGCACACTTCTTGTACACTTTTCTGAACCACAAGACGACATTGACAAGAATGGTATAATGATAAACTTATTAAAAGTTACCTATATTTGAAGACATACATTTATGAAGTATTAATGCGTGTGTAGAGTAGAGAATGTAGGACACATGAATTGTATTAATAATTGACCTATGGAATGCGATATACTTCATGATCAAATTGTCAATTACAGTTATGCAATACTATTGATTTTTGACAGGAATGCCTCAGCAGCAATGTAAACACAGTGTATGATCTGATAGCTAGCCATGGAGATGTGGAGAATATGGTCTACTTTGCAATGCTCATGCAAGGTAAAAAATATCTCATTCTCTTATTTATCGTTGCCCTTGTGTAATAACATCAATTAGTGTAACAGAAAGTATTTTGCTCACTCCTTGTAAAATGCCATCACTCAAATATACTCTGGCCAGAAAGATTGTGATATTATATAAAGTAGGAATGTACAGCATTAGATTTCATGATGGAGACATATTCCTGTAAATACTTCTGTGAAGATCAGAACAAATTTCTTTTTCTTTCTTCATTTATTTCATTGGTTTTGTCTCATCATGATGTTTATTGTATCCTTCCTTCATCCTTACAGCACTGAAGGTAGTTTTTAAACCACCAATTCTGTCATATCTAATCCTCTATTACAATAACGAATCTATTGTGTTTTTTTTCTTCTTTTGGCTTTTAACCTTGTAAATTGTGGCTTTTTATATGAAGGAACATTGTTTTTGTTAAGATTGACAGTAACAACGAGACAATGATTAGAAACTTGGTCATGGAATCTTAGTTATATATATATATATATATATATATATATATATATATAAATATACTGTGTGAGTCGAAAAAAGTTTACACCTAGAAAATTGCTAATTATTTAAAATAATCATCTATGAACAGCAAATTAATATTCATTTTATGAAAGAGTGTTTTATCCGAAATCATTTGGTATCGTTTTTGTGTGGTATGTGTTCACGCTTGGATGAACAGGAGGCATTGTTTGCGAGAGTGCAAAAATCAACTTGCGCCAAAGTGATGCCTACAGCATGTATTATATTGGGATTAGCGGAGTGAGAGAATGAATTGAATGTATCAAATGAAATGCATTGCATATGCTTTTTGTAGAAGCAAAGTCAAACACGCACATACACACGACTTATACACGTGAACACATACCACACAAATATAATACCAAATGATTAGGGATAAAATACTCTTTCATAAGATGCATAATAATTTACCCTTTCATAGATTATTTTTTTAATAATTAGCAATTTTCTAGGTGTAAACTTTTTTTTGACTCACACGGTATACATATCTGTAAACTTGTTAGCAATGTAATGGTTGAGGTTATGAACCATCCCGAAAAATCAGAGAAGACCTTTCTGGATATCTCCTTAGTCATCATGTTGTCATATTGACATTTAAACTGTACACAGATTATGAGAGAGTGATCAGGCATCACATACAGAATGAGGACTACACCGCGGTCCTGGGTGTTCTGAGAAAACCAACGAACAGCGCGGCTCTCTTCTATAAGTTCTCACCTGTACTGATGCAGCACATCCCCCATGACCTGGTATCGGCGTGGATCGAGCAAGGCAAGGCGCTGAAGGCGAAGAAACTCATCCCATCCCTGGTGCAGTGCGACAGTGGACCCTCGGAGATGCAGGTAATGAAGGGGTGTGTACTGTTGCTATGGTGATAAGATGGAGATGGAGATGAGGGTGGTTTTTTAGGAGTTGGGTTTTGGTATTAAAAGGATGGTGAGAATGAATGGATAAACAGATAACAGGAGAAAAGTGCTTGTAAAATGTGGCAGGATGTAATGGAAATGAGTTAAAGATAAAGATAAGGAGGATGATCGTGGTGGTGATGATGATGATGATGATGGTGATGATGATGATGATGGTGATGATGATGATGATACTGATGATGATAGTGATGATGATGATGATGGTGATGATGATGATGATAGTGATGATGGTGATGATGATAGTGATGATGATGATGATGATGATGATGATAGTGATGATGATTATGGTGATAGTGATGATGATGATGACAGTGATGATGATTATGGTGATAGTGATGATGATTATGGTGATAGTGATGATGATGATGATGATAGTGATGATGGTGATGATGATGATGATAGTGATGATGATAGTGATGATGATGATGATGATGATGATGATGATGGTGATGATGATGATGATGATGATGATGATGATGAGATGATTATGGTGATGATGATGATGATGATGATGATAGTGATGATGGTGATGATGATGATAGTGATGGTGATAGTGATGATGATGATAGTGATGATGATGATTATGGTGATGATGATGATGATGATGATAGTGATGATGGTGATGATGATGATAGTGATGATGATAGTGATGATGATGATGATGATGATAGTGATGATGATTATGATGATGGTGATGATGATGATAGTGATGATGATGATGATGGTGATGATGATGTTTATGGTGATAGTGATGATGATGGTGATAGTGATGATGACGATGAAATGTGCAAGGACTAAAAATGGCTTTGCTTAGTGAGTAATGAGATTAAGGAACGATTAAAGACCATAAATTTGACTTGAATGATAGCAGAGATGCTTTATGCAAGAGGGTGCCCAGGATAAGGATAAACATTATGAAGATACATGCCGATACTTGATATTCATTGACTATTCACTCTATGAGTAAATATGTGGTGGTCCATATGGTACCTCTGTTGAAAATGAAAAGCACTATCTTTATAGGTAGCTTTGTACTGCCATTCACCTATTGATTATTATTACTTTTCTTGTCCTCGTCATTGATAGGTCCTGGAAGCCATCCGATATCTTGAGAACTGTATCAAGAAGCTGGGAAACAAAGAACAGGCCATCCACAACTATCTCTTGTCTCTCTACTGTCAGCACCAGCCCTCCAATCTGATGGGCTACCTAGCAGCTCAAGGAGAGGTATGTATCTTTAGTTCATGTCACAGACCACTATACAATAGAAACATGACCATCTAAAACTTGTCTTCTCTCTCTGCACTGTGAGCGCCACCATTTTTTAACAGCCTAGGGAGAAGTGTCCTCACCTATATTGCAGACTTTAAGTTATTATTTAAATTTTTTTGAACAATAACTAAGTGCTGATATTACAAGAGGGCAATGCATATATATATATATATATATATATATATATATATATATATACACAAAATGTATAAACTATATATATTATGATAGAAAATTATGCAGTACATGCTATAATAATTACAATGGGAAATAATTATAGTAGTTTAATATACCCAGTTAAAAGAAATTCAAAGTGACAGGCATTGCTAATCAGCAATAAAAGTACATTCTTCACTAATTATTGGATGAAAAGAAAACTCTTGTCAAGTCTACCTTTTTGTCCATTGAAGTAATACATGATGGTATTGCAAATGGCTTCAACAAAATTGTCTTTTTTGGTTAAACTTATAATTTATATGAAAAAAATGTTAGCAAAATGATTCATTTTCTCTTCTTGATTTAATATATTCATCAATGTACTTTGTTGCTGCAGATTGCAGATAATGTGAACTATGACGTGAAGTATGCCTTGAGATTATGTGCTGAGCGAAAGCACTTCAAGGCCTGCGTTCACATCTACACTACAATGGGACTCTATGAGGAAGCTGTGGACCTAGCATTGCAGGTAAATAATAATATTCAGTTCTTGTATAGCGCATATCACATTATAACGTCCCTATGCGCTTCCAGAGAGCTTTGGAAGTTATTACTCTAGCTTTAGCTCTAGCAGCGGTTATCAGCGCACAGTCTATTTCAAGGAACAATCCTATCAGGTACCCATTTACTTCATTTGGGTCGAGTGTGGCAAAGGACATTAGTGCCGCGGCAGGACTCTAACCACGGGCCTTGTGATCCATATATTCACTCGGCCACGACAACTCTATCAAAACAAAACAAAATCAAACAGGGCGGTATATGGATTGATGAAACTGAGATGCTTTAAAATCGCAAATGATCATCGAAGATTGCATATATCCTTGCAAATTGTTGACTATTTGGTAGCTTGTAATTAGGGAATATTTTGGTCCTTCCGAGGTCTACAAAGTTGTTAATTATTTCTTTGTCTAATAATGCAAACAATAATTTTGTTTACCAGAAGATGTGCAGTTTGTTAGAAAAGGACAGAAATATCTAGATTCTATGTATTTTGTACAGCATTTCAAAATACATTTCTATACGAAAATGCATAATTATTACTTTGTCACCACCAGAATGTACCCTTGCCATGTATTGTTTCCTATTTGTGTTCATTGTAAACTATGTCTGAGCCTTTTCTTACATGTCAGCAAAACAAATATCCAGGGATTCCATTTGGAATAGTAATGTGCATGAATCAGTTTTAAGGCTTTAGCCAAGCCTCATGAATGAGTACAAGTCTGGAGTCATTATTTGTATGTTTGTTGAACCCTTTAGGTTGATGTAGACCTTGCTAAACAGAGCGCAGAGAAGCCTGAAGATGACGAGGCTCTGAGACGTAAACTATGGCTACGCATCGCCAAGCATGTCGTCTCTGAGAAGAATGACATCAAGAAAGCCATGGCGGTGCTCCATGAATGTCCTCTCCTAAAGATAGAGGATATCCTACCTTTCTTTCCAGACTTTGTGACCATTGACCATTTTAAGGTAAATTAAAGGATGTTGCAGTGATTTTAAAATTGCCCAAATGTTGTAAAAAATCATGATGGAAAACTTTGCTTAAAGTATTTTGGCATACATTAATTAGTATCAAAATTACATATTTTTTTTCAAATATGAATTGAGCAACTGGCAGTGCTTTAATTACCCCATTTGTTGTGTACAAATGAGGGCTTCAAATTGCACTCATATAAAGAAAGCCACAGATTCTTTAGAATGAAATTTTGCAAATATTTGCATAAACTCATCTAGCTCTCTAACAGACTATTACCAGTATGTAGATGCCCTTAAGCCTGATTTGTATTTTTTGTTTCACTTTGTTTTTAATGTTCATTTCATTGCTTAATATTTGATTGACGATTATTACTGATTATTTGTTATTCTTTACCACCTTTATAGGATGCCATTTGTAGTTCTCTACATTACTGCTGTTGATATTAAGCATCTTACTGAACTAATTATTTGTTATTCTGTACCTCCCCTGTAGGATGCCATCTGTAGTTCTCTAGCAGATTACAATCAACACATAGAAGCACTCAAAGCTGATATGGAAGATGCCTCAGAGAGCGCTAAGGCACTAAGATCTGACATCCAAGAGACTAGAAACAAGTCAGTAACAACTAATGATGATGGTGGTGGTGGTGGTGATGATAATTTTGATGATAAATGGTGATGGTGATGATGATGATGATGATGATGATGATGATGATGATGATGATGATGATAATGATTTTGATGCTGAGGATGAGGATGAGGATGAGGATGAGGATGATGATGATGATGATGATGATGATGATGATGATGATAATGATAATAATAACGATAATAATGATAATTATGATGATGATCATCATCATCATGCTTATGTTGTAGTGCTTATTCAACAAACTTGGTCCTAGCTAAGCTACTGCTTTCTGTACTCAAGACTTTTTAAGACCCATTTAATTTAACACCTGGGTGTAGAGTGGCAAATGTAGATGAAGAATGTCTTGCTGGAGGACACAAGGACTCAAACCAAAGATAATCTCATCTCCAGTCCTGTGTTTAAACCACTCAATTGCGATAGCTCTATATTTTACTTTAATTCAGTTCAGTAAAATCTGGCCCACAACCTTCAATTCAATTCAATACAATACAATTTCAATTTGTTTATTTCTAATTTGTTTCTTTAGTTAAAGCCCCACTGTACTACATGTAGCTACTTGCTCCCTCTGTATAGAAAACAATGCTTAATAGTTGCCTGTTTGTCCCCCATAATCCTCTTTTTCTTATGTTAATTGAGAGCTGAGTTGATGAGATAGCTACATGTCAGTGACCTAGATGGGTGGTTTTATCCCTCCTGTCCACACTAGTACAGGCGGCCTTGAAGAATGACATTTTTAAAGATTTGTTTTACTTTTTTCATATGATATTTGGCTTAGCCGACAGGATGATGAATTTTTTTATAAAACTCACCTGATTACAGTTTTAACTCATAGCTACTTTTTATGAGAATGTTACATTACACTGACTTTAAGTTTGACTCTTACCTCTATATCTTTCCCCTTCTCATCTCTTCACCTAGGTATGGTATTGTGAGTGGACAGCAGAAATGTGCCTCCTGTAACTACCCCCTGCTGACCCGGTCATTCTATCTGTTCCCTTGTGAGCACATGTTCCATTCAGACTGTCTGGTCACCGAGGTATGTATGTCCAATTGGTTCATCGGTCAGTAGTGGATTTTTATGAGAGGTGTTAGTCATCAAACCTGTATTCAAAGGCCACTTAAAGGGATCCGGTAACTTTGTCTCAGATTCTGAAACAAAATTCTGGATTTAGCTCATGATGCTATGATAATTATAAACTTTTAGGTCAGTCAGGAACCCCATGACTTTTACAAGCTGATCGCCTGTCTGATTATCAAGATATTTATGATTGGAATTACAAATTTTGAAAACCGTTCGCCTGACGGTTTTCATAACACTACAGTCTATTGGGGGAAACGAGTATGGTAAAACCGGTCACTCAAAGATTTTTACTTTTTTGAGGCACTTCTTGATCATTTTGAAGCGCAATTTTTTTAGGGCTTCAATATTTCACCATATCACAGACACTGATAACACGTAGGGTCGTGTATCTCAGATTTAACATTGTTAAACGATCCCTTTAAGTATGAAAAAGTTGGTTTTATTTTGTGCACTGGTGGTCCTTTAGTATAGGTTCCTTAAACTGAGAGAGACTGTCCATTTTGTTCTTCAGTCAGAAGTGGATTTTATGAGAGGCGTCTATTAAACCTGTATACAAAGGCCACTCAAGTATGGCAAAGTTGGTAATATTTGTGCACTGGTGGCGCTTAAATTGCATTATAAATAGAGGAGATGTCCAAGAATCGAATGAAATGCTCTCTCTCTCTTCTTTCGTCAGGTCCATCCTCATCTGACACCAGCAAAGAATATCCGCATTAGTGAGATCCAATCACAGCTCACGACCCTACATGGACAGCGCCCTCAGGGTTCATCCACATCTACGGAGGGCGCCACCAAGAGGGAGGAAATAGACAGGTTACGAAATGAACTTGATGACATCGTTGCAGCCGAGTGTGTGTACTGCGGAGAGATCATGATCAGGTGAGAATATTTTTTTTTTTTTTTCAAAGATTTATATTCCTCAAAGTGATTTTCAAATATGGTATTGTTTCCATAATACTGTTTACAAAGTACTCATACCCTTACCAAATTTTGTAATTATTTAAGTGTGTGAAAAATTTGTCCTGATTTATGTTTCTTGAGAATTTGACATACATATGTAGCAAATCTTACATCTGAAAGTATTCTACAAAGGACCCAATTGAACCAGTCCACCTTTCATTCTTGAGTTACGAAAACACAAAAATAACAAATTTACAAGGGGTATGAATAATTTAGTTGTTAACTGTGTATATTCATTAGTAAATTCATGTGAATCATCAATACTTCCAAGTTTTATGCCACAATTTCCCAGCACCCTGCTTATTTCTTTCATAATCTTTATTATACAACACCTACTAAGATTCTTGCAACCTCATTGGTCAATTCTTGATCACATGACATGCGCTAAAAGTACCATTAAACAGCATCATTCTCCAGCCGTGCAATTCCGTTTGATCCTTTCGCACCATTGCACTCTGACGTCACTAACGATATACAAAGTATATGGTGAGGTAAGTGACGTCGCCGTGCAATGGTACCAATGGATCAAACAGAATTGCACTCCGCGTCACAATAAACATAAAGCTTGGTACGCGAGGAGCATGGTATGCGCGTGCGTTGATGCCTGCTTAATAGTGCGTGCTCACTATTGGCAATTTCATCAATTAAAAATAAGTTTGATTATGGAGTACGTAGGTCAAAGGTCAAAGGTCATAGCTCATTAAATATGCGAAAAAATACACATCTGGTTTCTGATTGATAACTTTAGTAATGTTTGACGGATTTTAATGAAATTTGATATGAAGGTACATGGTATCAAAACACAGCCTAAGTTCAATTTCCGAGTATGTAGGTCAAAGGTCATAGCTCATTAAATATGCAAATCTGGTTTCCATTCGATAACTTGAGTAATGTTTGACAAATTTTAATATTTGATATGAAGGTTCATGGTATCAAAACACAGCCTAAGTTCGATTTCAGAGTATGTAGGTGAAAGGTGAAAGTTCATAGCTCATTAAATATGCAAAAACACCTAATTATATATGTGAAAATGTGGTTAACTTCCTTGCCTAATAATATAATAGAATAGTCCAATGGAGGTAACTTGTTCTGATGTATAAAGGCCATTTGTACCCTGCGAGGGGATGCTACGCTTTGCGTTGACTTGTTCTACTATTTTCATGTATCTGCCTCCTTGATGAAGACATGTTTCAATAGAATTCAATGTGTTGTTGTTATTCTTTCTCTCCTCCATTGTAGGTCTATTGACAAGCCGTTCATAGATCACGATGAGTACGAAGCAGTCATCAAGAGCTGGGAATGAATCACCATGGAAACCGATGAATAAGACTCTCCAAACATTTCCATAATTTGATTATCATGCTTTAAAATTAGTTCTTTTCCATATGTATCCTACATGTCAAATAGCTGCATACGTTGCATCTCTTTTGTCATGTTTAACTATTAATGATAATGAAGGTGGATTTATTAAACAATTTTTCCTGAGGATACAAAGGGCTGAATACTAGCTAGTATTTTACCCGAACATTTTTCATTTCAGGTAGAACGTAGAGGTGTTTTGGTCTAACGACACTAACGTCCTTTGGCAAGACGTTAGTCTACATTTGCCACTCTCCACCCAGGTGCTAAATTGGTACCCAGTAGGATGCGAACGTTAATGTAGTTTGCTCAGCATTGTGAGTGTCTGTAAAATGGCGCCTGGCTGGAATACTCCCCAGGGAGTGGAGAATGTGCACACATTGTGTGCGGGCGGGCTCGAGTCCGATGACCGGGTTAATAATATATCTGTAAAGCGCTTAGAGTAGTACTAGCTTAGAGTCATCACACATTAATCTCAGCTCTTTGCTTGGAGACTGGGTGTGGGTGCAGATTGTAGTGTATACACACAGTCCTAAGTTACGCAAGTGTGTAGTACAGGCTGCCATTTTGAATCCCAGGATGGTATCTAAATATTTTTTACTTCTCATTCATTTGATATTTCATTTGAAGAGGACACAACTTCACAGCAGCTTAGTATTGCTAGTATCTTCCTATTTATCATCTAAAATCAGAGAAATCTTTCATCATCTAAAATCAAAGAAATCTGACAAAAGGTTTTGAGGGCTTACCAAAACTATACATGACTTTTAAGGGTACATTTACTGAAAACATTCCTCGAATGCTCGAGCATCTTATCAGATCAATTTAGCTTAATCTTGGATGCTTTTATTGTGCTCTCTGTATCATCAAGGAACAGTGATTTCCAAAGCCAGTTATTATTATTATCATCATCATATACTTATAAAACTATATGCTAGCAATCAAGTGATGATGCAATATTGATATATGGATGCAATGAAGTCCTCTGTTTGATTGTGCTTGTGATACTACAAGTGAAGGGTAAAATGATACCCAGACATGATTATGCTTTTTCTTGTGACATTACATTTGCATCACTTCCTTCCTTTCCAATGTAATCTTTTTTATTTTAATTGTATCAACTATATTGAAATTGCATTTTCTTGGCAGACAAATATCCATGATACTTTGAGGTCATAATAGCTATACTGGCCATTTTTTTGTTTCAAAAATTGTTTAAAATTGAATGTTTGGTATGCTTGAAAAGAGTAAAAAACCTCATTCTAAAAAATGTACAGTTTTGTTATGCAATACCATGATAGAGAGAGAGAGAGAGAGAGATGAGCATTTGAAAGTTGGCATCGTGACCTTTTATTGAAAATATTGAACTTGCAAAAGTCCATGGCACAGGAAGAGTTCATTTTTAAATCTTTTTTTCATGGCATAACAAGCAATTTAAATCTTTAACAAGATAAATTCACATTGGGCCACCTTTCCATATCAATAATTTTTAATGAGATTTTCCTTGCACAATCATACAAATACAAATGTGAAGAGAAGGTTGTCAAGAATTATATTTTCTGGTATAACTGTGCTTCTTTGATGAAATTGGCCGCTTGTAAATTTTATATGGGTTCTGTAATGGTTTTTGATGCACTAATTACCTCGCTAAGGAAAGTTCCTACTATCTACTACATTATAGTAGGCCTAAATCCGTCTGATGAAGTAATTTCATCTCAAAATATGTGCAAGTAATTCGACTGTGTAGACTACTAATCACATGCGTATACTGATATAATTATGTTATTGAACCTTTGATACAATGTTATCACAAATGTGGTTATATATATATATGATGAAACTCTTGGGAGTTTGTATATAGTTTTCTTGCCATCGTTATCTGTTAATGTATCAGTGTAGAATAAAAAAATATATTGATGGAAGAAATATACATGAACTAAGAACAGGTAATACTTGAGTGTGAATCATTTTGTTGTTTAACTGTTTTAGATGATAGACTAAGACAAAAAAAGGGAGAAAATGTGTGATAAAATGAAAGAGAGAGAGAGAAAGAGAGAGAGAGAGAGAGAGAAAGAGCAAAAGTGGGATTTTTTATTTACATTAACAAGCTACAAGCTCCTTCAAATCTTAAGTCCACTGGAATCAGCATTTAGGGTTTATATTAGTTTTTAATCACACTTACACTTTCCAACTGTCTTTCTTTATATTCCTCTCTCCCTAAAGATATCTACTTGTTTCTTCCCTTCTCTCTCTCCACTCTCTTTATCTTCTTTCAAACTGAACACAGGTACTCTCTCAATGCCCTCCCTCTCTCTCTCTCTCTCTCTCTCTCTTTCCCTCTCTCTCTCCCTCTCTCTCTCCACTCTCTTTATCTTCTTTCAAACTGAACACAGGTGCTCTCTCAATGCCCTCCCCCTCTCTCTCTCTCTCTTTCCCTCTCTCTCTCCCTCTCTTTACCCTTTCAAACTGAATGCAGAATGCTCTATGTTTGCTCACTATCTTCCAATTTTCTCCTCTCATTTTTCAAGATAGGATATAGTACAATGTTTTTTTAAATCATGGGCAAGTCCAGAAAATGCTAAAAAACCAAAATTTGTAATTGTATTACTTATTTCTTATAAATTGTGATAAAACATTACTATTTACAATTGGGATTTCAAAAAATGTTTTAAAATGTTTGTCAAAATCAAATTATCTGAGGAAGATAACATATAATCTTTCACAAAATTTCAATTAATATCAACAGTGATCGATGCAGGCACCAAGAACAAAAATAAAATTGATGTCCTTTTCTTAAATTATGAATGGTTAAAATAGCAGTAGCAATCACAAAATACATCATTCAAATAACCAGGGTGAATCATGAAACACAGTGTAACATAAAATATGAAATACCTCAGCCCATATTTATATTTGTTTTTCTTCTGTCTCTCTCTCTAACCCTTAAATCTCTTTGTATGGACAACATAGGGTCATAGCTTACAGGTCAGGGTCGAAAACACTTTACAGTGCAACATTGAATACCGGTAATAAAACATAAAATTACTTCAGGCTATATCTAGACATATTTTGGCTGTCTCTCTAACCTTAAAATTTCTTTGAACAGACAAAAAAGGTTGCATGTCTCAGATTGGGGTCAATACATTTTTGTTCCCAGGAGCTTTTTGAAATTTGCCGTACTGAGAGTGAGATTTCCTCTCTGCTATTTGTCATGTATTTGTTTTTTTACAAGAGCTCTTTAGAGCTTTTCAGAGCTAAATCACTTACCGCTCCTGTGTTTTTGTAGGTTTGTTTTATAATAGATGAGTGTAGAGTTGTAGAGAAGAATTAACTTTCTGCAGATCGCTTTGCAACTTCCAAACAAACAAAAAACAAACAAAAATCACAAATCAGAAAGACAGCGAGTTCAGAGGGATAAACAAAAAAATTCTATGTAGACTCTGCCTTAAATGATACATTGTACAGAAATATACTATCAAGAGGAATTTTGTATTTCTAGAAGATACGATTTCATATTTTCATTTTTTTAATGAAAAGGTAAAATATCACATTTTAATGTATTAATTGTTAGATATCTATATGTTTGTGAAATAGGAAGACATTTGAAAAGTCTTTATACAATTATTATGTAGTAAAGTGAATAATAGCGTGTGGAAACAAGTTAGCTGGTCATGCTTCTAAAACTGATTGAATTTCAGTGGGATATGATTAGCAAAAAAGCAGCCAGTGTGTTCCTCAGAAAGCATGGAGAATAGTTGAAGCATATCTGATACAGAACTCTCTGGTGTTCTGGTGGCAGTCGGTCCACCCATGTCAGTCGAGGCCCAGCCTGGGCACTGCGATAGGACCAGGATCTTGTCTGCTTTCAGTTCTAGGCTTAGATTTTTGGAGAACATGTTGAGAGCAGCCTATAACAAGAGGAAACATAAGAGCATGATGAGATAGATAGTGAAGGGTAGTGAAAGGCAGAGAGTTTGTGAGGAATAGAGAGAGATTGAGAGGGAATGAGGAAGAATGATAGAGATAGGGAAGGCAGAAAGAAGGGGAGAGAGAGGGAGAAAGAGGGAATAAAAAGAGCAAAGGAGACAGTAAGAGAGAGACACCACAAGAAAGATATGATGGGAATGGAAAGATGAACAACTGCTTAAAGAGAGAAAATAGAAGGACTGCATCAAACTTTCAAGGGATTACTTCCAATATAATCCTGTTTTATCTGTTTATATATTTGACCCCAAAAAAAGTCTAACTTGGGTCCAGGAATTGAGATGTGCACAGCCATTCATGTTGAAAGCCTTAATAGCCTATTCAAAAAATATAATTTTTTCCTCCAAAATGCTGAACCACCCCGGCCCTTACAATTTCGGCCCGAAAGTTGTGATAATTCAAATTTTTACAATATTTGCCCCTACGCCCCTTTGAAAGGGATATGGGGGTCAGGATCCATCTAATGGCATGTACGTACATTCATTGTGGGGAAACTAGCCTAAAAAAAAAATTCAATATTTTCCTCGAAAATGCTGAACCACCCCGGCCCTTACCATTTCGGCCCGAAAGGTGTGATAATTCAAATTTTTATAATATTTACCACTACGCCCCATTCAAAGGGATATGGGGGTCAGGATCCATCTAATGGCATGTTTGTACATTCATTGTGGGGAAACTAGCCTATTCAGAAAATATAATATTTTCCTCCAAAATGCTAAACCACCCCAGCCCTTACAACTTTGGCACGAAAAGTTGTGATAATTCAAATTTTTACAATATTTTCCCCTACCCCCCTGTCAAAGGGATATAGGCATTAAAATCCATCTAATTCAATGTATGTACTTTCATTATGGGGAAACTAGCCTATTCAAAAAATATAATTTTTCCTCCAAAATGCTGAACCACCCCGGCCCTTACAACTTCGGCCCGAAAAGTTGTGATCATTCAAATTTTTAAAATATTTGCCCCTACCCCCCTGTCAAAGGGATATAGGCATTAGAATCCATCTAATTCAATGTATGTACATTCATTATGGGGAAACTAGCCTATTAAAAAAATATAATATTTTCCTCCAAAATGCTGAACCACCCCGGCCCTTACCATTTTGGCCCGAAAGTTGTGATAATTCAAACTTTTACAATATTTGCCCCTACGCCACTTTCAAAGAGATATGGGGGTCAGGATCCATCTCATGGCATGTATGTACATTCACTATGAGGAAACTAGCCAATTAAAAAAAAAAAATATTTTCCTCCAAAATGCTGAACCACCCCGGCCCTTACCATTTCGGCCCGAAAGTTGTGATAACTCAAATTTTTCAATATTTGCAACTACGCCCCTTTCAAAGGGATGTGGGGGTCAGGATCCATCTAATGGCATGTATGTACATTCATTGTGGGGAAACTCGCCTAATAAAAAAAATTAATATTTTCCTCCAAAATGCTGAACCACCCCGGCCCTTACAACTTCGGCCCGAAAAGTTGTGATCATTCAAATTTTAAAAATATTTGCCCCTACCCCCCTGTCAAAGGGATATAGGCATAAGAATCCATCTAATTCAATGTATGTACATTCATTATGGGGAAACTAGCCTATTCAAAAAATATAATTTTTTCCTCTAAAATGCTGAACCACCCCGGCCCTTACCATTTTGGCCCGAAAGGTGTGATAATTCAAATTTTTATAATATTTACCACTACGCCCCATTCAAAGGGATATGGGGGTCAGGATCCATCTAATGGCATGTTTGTACATTCATTGTGGGGAAACTAGCCTATTCAGAAAATAGAATATTTTCCTCCAAAATGCTAAACCACCCCAGCCCTTACAACTTTGGCAAGAAAAGTTGTGATAATTCAAATATTTACAATATTTTCCCCTACCCCCCTGTCAAAGGGATATAGGCATTAAAATCCATCTAATTCAATGTATGTACATTCATTATGGGGAAACTAGCCTATTCAAAAAATATAATTTTTTCCTCCAAAATGCTGAACCACCCCGGCCCTTACAACTTCGGCCCGAAAAGTTGTGATAATACAAATTTTTACAAAATTTGCCCCTACGCCTCGTTCAAAGGGATATAGGGTTCAGGATCCATCTAATCGCATGTATGTACATTCACTATGAGGAAACTAGCCAATTAAAAAAAAAAAATATTTTCCTCCAAAATGCTGAACCACCCCGGCCCTTACAACTTCGGCCCGAAAGTTGTGATAACTCAAATTTTTCAATATTTGCCACTACGCCCCTTTCAAAGGGATGTGGGGGTCAGGATCCATCTAATGGCATGTATGTACATTCATTGTGGGGAAATTCGCCTAATAAAAAAAATTAATATTTTCCTCCAAAATGCTGAACCACCCCGGCCCTTACAACTTCGGCCCGAAAAGTTGTGATCATTCAAATTTTTAAAATATTTGCCCCTACCCCCCTGTCAAAGGGATATAGGCATAAGAATCCATCTAATTCAATGTATGTACATTCATTATGGGGAAACTAGCCTATTAAAAAAATATAATATTTTCCTCCAAAATGCTGAACCACCCCGGCCCTTACCATTTCGGCCCGAAAGTTGTGATAATTCAAACTTTTACAATATTTGCCCCTACGCCACTTTCAAAGGGATATAGGGTTCAGGATCCATCTCATGGCATGTATGTACATTCACTATGAGGAAACTAGCCAATTAAAAAAAAAAAATATTTTCCTCCAAAATGCTGAACCACCCCGGCCCTTACAACTTCGGCCCGAAAGTTGTGATAACTCAAATTTTTCAATATTTGCCACTACGCCCCTTTCAAAGGGATGTGGGGGTCAGGATCCATCTAATGGCATGTATGTACATTCATTGTGGGGAAACTCGCCTAATAAAAAAAATTAATATTTTCCTCCAAAATGCTGAACCACCCCGGCCCTTACAACTTCGGCCCGAAAAGTTGTGATCATTCAAATTTTTAAAATATTTGCCCCTACCCCCCTGTCAAAGGGATATAGGCATAAGAATCCATCTAATTTAATGTATGTACATTCATTATGGGGAAACTAGCCTATTAAAAAAATATAATATTTTCCTCCAAAATGCTGAACCACCCCGGCCCTTACCATTTTGGCCCGAAAGTTGTGATAATTCAAACTTTTACAATATTTGCCCCTACGCCACTTTCAAAGGGATATGGGGGTCAGGATCCATCTCATGGCATGTATGTACATTCACTATGAGGAAACTAGCCAATTAAAAAAAAATAATATTTTCCTCCAAAATGCTGAACCACCCCGGCCCTTACCATTTCGGCCCGAAAGTTGTGATAACTCAAATTTTTCAATATTTGCAACTACGCCCCTTTCAAAGGGATGTGGGGGTCAGGATCCATCTAATGGCATGTATGTACATTCATTGTGGGGAAACTCGCCTAATAAAAAAAATTAATATTTTCCTCCAAAATGCTGAACCACCCCAGCCCTTACAACTTCGGCCCGAAAAGTTGTGATCATTCAAATTTTAAAAATATTTGCCCCTACCCCCCTGTCAAAGGGATATAGGCATAAGAATCCATCTAATTCAATGTATGTACATTCATTATGGGGAAACTAGCCTATTAAAAAAATATAATATTTTCCTCCAAAATGCTGAACCACCCCGGCCCTTACCATTTTGGCCCGAAAGGTGTGATAATTCAAATTTTACAATATTTGCCCCTACCCCCCTGTCAAAGGGATATAGGCATTAGAATCCATCTAATTGCATGTATGTACATTCATTATGGGGAAACTAGCCTATTCAAAAAATATATTTTCCTCCAAAATGCTGAACCACCCCGGCCCTTACAACTTCGGCCCGAAAAGTTGTGATAATTCAAATTTTGACAATATTTGCCCCTACGCCACTTTCAAAGGGATATGGGGGTCAGGATCCATCTAATGGCATGTATTTACATTCACTGTGGGGAAACTAGCCTATTAAAAAAATATAATATTTTCCTCCAAAATGCTGAACCACCCCGGCCCTTACCATTTTGGCTCGAAAGGTGTGATAATTCAAATTTTACAATATTTGCCCCTACCCCCCTGTCAAAGGGATATAGGCATTAGAATCCATCTAATTGCATGTATGTACATTCATTATGGGGAAACTAGCCTATTCAAAAAATATAATATTTTCCTCCAAAATGCTGAACCACCCCGGCCCTTACAACTTCGGCCCGAAAAGTTGTGATAATTCAAATTTTTACAATATTTGCCCCTACGCCACTTTCAAAGGGATATGGGGGTCAGGATCCATCTAATGGCATGTATGTACATTCACTGTGGGGAAACTAGCCTATTCAAAAAATATAATATTTTCCTCCAAAATGCTGAACCACAGCGGCCCTTACAATTTCGGCCCGAAAGGTGTGATAATTCAAATTTTACAATATTTGCCCCTACCCCCCTGTCAAAGGGATATAGGCATTAGAATCCATCTAATTGCATGTATGTACATTCATTATGGGGAAACTAGCCTATTCAAAAAATATAATATTTTCCTCCAAAATGCTGAACCACCCCGGCCCTTACAACTTCGGCCCGAAAAGTTGTGATCATTCAAATTTTAAAATATTTGCCCCTACCCCCCTGTCAAAGGGATATAGGCATAAGAATCAATCTAATTCAATGTATGTACATTCACTGTGGGGAAACTAGCCTATTAAAAAAATATAATATTTTCCTCCAAAATGCTGAACCACCCGGCCCTTACCATTTTGGCCCGAAAGTTGTGATAATTCAAACTTTTACAATATTTGCCCCTACGCCACTTTCAAAGGGATATGGGGGTCAGGATCCATCTAATGGCATGTATGTACATTCATTATGAGGAAACTAGCCAATTAAAAAAAAAAAATATTTTCCTCCAAAATGCTGAACCACCCCGGCCCTTACAATTTCGGCCCGAAAGTTGTGATAATTCTAATTTTTACAATATTTGCCCCTACCCCCCTGTCAAAGGGATATAGGCATTAGAATCCATCTAATTGCATGTATGTACATTCATTATGGGGAAACTAGCCTATTCAAAAAATATAATATTTTCCTCCAAAATGCTGAACCACCCCGGCCCTTACAATTTCGGCCCAAAAGTTGTGAAAACTCAAATTTTTCAATATTTGCCACTACGCCCCTTTCAAACGGATATGGGGGTCAGGATCCATCTAATGGCATGTACGTACATTCAGTGTGGGGAAACTCGCCTAATAAAAAAAATTAATATTTTCCTCCAAAATGCTGAACCACCCCGGCCCTTACAACTTCGGCCCGAAAAGTTGTGATCATTCAAATTTTTAAAATATTTGCCCCTACCCCCCTGTCAAAGGGATATAGGCATAAGAATCCATCTAATTCAATGTATGTACATGTACATTCATTATGGGGAAACTAGCCTATTAAAAAAATATAATATTTTCCTCCAAAATGCTGAACCACCCCGGCCCTTACCATTTTGGCCCGAAAGTTGTGATAATTCAAACTTTTACAATATTTGCCCCTACGCCACTTTCAAAGGGATATGGGGGTCAGGATCCATCTAATGGCATGTATGTACATTCACTATGAGCAAACTAGCCAATTAAAAAAAAAAAATATTTTCCTCCAAAATGCTGAACCACCCCGGCCCTTACCATTTCGGCCCGAAAGTTGTGATAACTCAAATTTTTCAATATTTGCCACTACGCCCCTTTCAAAGGGATATGGGGGTCAGGATCCATCTAATGGCATGTATGTACATTCATTATGAGGAAACTAGCCAATTAAAAAAAAAAAATATTTTCCTCCAAAGTGCTGAACCACTTCGGCCCTTACAATTTCGGCCAGAAAGGTGTGATAATTCAAATTTTACAATATTTGCCCCTACCCCCCTGTCAAAGGGAGTTAGGCATTAGAATCCATCTAATTGCATGTATGTACATTCATTATGGGGAAACTAGCCTATTCAAAAAATATAATATTTTCCTCCAAAATGCTGAACCACCCCGGCCCTTACAACTTCGGCCCGAAAAGTTGTGATAATTCAAATTTTTACAATATTTGCCCCTACGCCACTTTCAAAGGGATATGGGGGTCAGGATCCATCTAATGGCATGTATGTACATTCACTGTGGGGAAACTAGCCTATTCAAAAAATATAATATTTTCCTCCAAAATGCTGAACCACCCCGGCCCTTACAATTTCAGCCCGAAAGTTGTGATAATTCTAATTTTTACAATATTTGCCCCTACCCCCCTGTCAAAGGGATATAGGCATTAGAATCCATCTAATTGCATGTATGTACATTCATTATGGGGAAACTAGCCTATTCAAAAAATATAATATTTTCCTCCAAAATGCTGAACCACCCCGGCCCTTACAATTTCGGCCCGAAAGTTGTGATAATTCAAATTTTTACAATATTTGCCCCTACGCCACTTTCAAAGGGATATGGGGGTCAGGATCCATCTAATGGCATGTATGTACATTCACTGTGGGGAAACTAGCCTATTCAAAAAATATAATATTTTCCTCCAAAATGCTGAACCACCCCGGCCCTTACAATTTCGGCCCAAAAGATGTGATAACTCAAATTTTTCAATATTTGCCACTACGCCCCTTTTAAACGGATATGGGGGTCAGGATCCATCTAATGGCATGTATAGACATTTATTGTGGGGAAACTAGCCTATTCAAAAAATATAATATTTTCCTCCAAAATGCTGAACCACCCCGGCCCTTACAACTTCGGCCCGAAAAGTTGTGATCATTCAAATTTTTAAAATATTTGCCCCTACCCCCCTGTCAAAGGGATATAGGCATAAGAATCAATCTAATTCAATGTATGTACATTCACTGTGGGGAAACTAGCCTATTAAAAAAATATAATATTTTCCTCCGAAATGCTGAACCACCCCGGCCCTTACCATTTTGGCCCGAAAGTTGTGATAATTCAAACTTTTACAATATTTGCCCCTACGCCACTTTCAAAGGGATATGGGGGTCAGGATCCATCTAATGGCATGTATGTACATTCATTATGAGGAAACTAGCCAATTAAAAAAAAATAATATTTTCCTCCAAAATGCTGAACCACCCCGGCCCTTACAATTTCGGCCCGAAAGTTGTGATAATTCTAATTTTTACAATATTTGCCCCTACCCCCCTGTCAAAGGGATATAGGCATTAGAATCCATCTAATTGCATGTATGTACATTCATTATGGGGAAACTAGCCTATTCAAAAAATATAATATTTTCCTCCAAAATGCTGAACCACCCCGGCCCTTACAATTTCGGCCCAAAAGTTGTGAAAACTCAAATTTTCCAATATTTGCCACTACGCCCCTTTCAAACGGATATGGGGGTCAGGATCCATCTAATGGCATGTACGTACATTCAGTGTGGGGAAACTCGCCTAATAAAAAAAATTAATATTTTCCTCCAAAATGCTGAACCACCCCGGCCCTTACAACTTCGGCCCGAAAAGTTGTGATCATTCAAATTTTTAAAATATTTGCCCCTACCCCCCTGTCAAAGGGATATAGGCATAAGAATCCAACTAATTCAATGTATGTACATGTACATTCATTATTGGGAAACTAGCCTATTAAAAAAATATAATATTTTCCTCCAAAATGCTGAACCACCCCGGCCCTTACCATTTTGGCCCGAAAGTTGTGATAATTCAAACTTTTACAATATTTGCCCCTACGCCACTTTCAAAGGGATATGGGGGTCAGGATCCATCTAATGGCATGTATGTACATTCATTATGAGGAAACTAGCCAATTAAAAAAAAAAATATTTTCCTCCAAAGTGCTGAACCACTTCGGCCCTTACAATTTCGGCCCGAAAGGTGTGATAATTCAAATTTTACAATATTTGCCCCTACCCCCCTGTCAAAGGGAGTTAGGCATTAGAATCCATCTAATTGCATGTATGTACATTCATTATGGGGAAACTAGCCTATTCAAAAAATATAATATTTTCCTCCAAAATGCTGAACCACCCCGGCCCTTACAATTTCGGCCCAAAAGTTGTGATAATTCAAATTTTTACAATATTTGCCCCTACGCCCCTTTCAAAGGGATATAGGCATAAGAATCCATCTAATTGCATGTATGTACATTCATTATGGGGAAACTAGCCTATTCAAAAAATATAATATTTTCCTCCAAAATGCTGGACCACCCCGGCCCTTACAATTTCGGCCCGAAAAATTGTGATAATTCAAATTTTTACAATATTTGCCCCTACACCCCTTTCAAAGGGATATAGGGTTCAGGATCCATCTAATCGCATGTATGTACATTCACTATGAGGAAAGTAGCCAATTAAAAAAAAATAATATTTTCCTCCAAAATGCTGAACCACCCCGGCCCTTACCATTTCGGCCCGAAAGATGTGATAACTCAAATTTTTCAATATTTGCCACTACGCCCCTTTTAAACGGATATGGGGGTCAGGATCCATCTAATGGCATGTATAGACATTTATTGTGGGGAAACTAGCCAATTAAAAAAATATAATATTTTCCTCCAAAATGCTGAACCACCCCGGCCCTTACAATTTCGGCCCGAAAAATTGTGATAATTCAAATTTTTACAATATTTGCCCCTACACCCCTTTCAAAGGGATATAGGGTTCAGGATCCATCTAATCGCATGTATGTACATTCACTATGAGGAAAGTAGCCAATTAAAAAAAAATAATATTTTCCTCCAAAATGCTGAACCACCCCGGCCCTTACCATTTCGGCCCGAAAGATGTGATAACTCAAATTTTTCAATATTTGCCACTACGCCCCTTTTAAACGGATATGGGGGTCAGGATCCATCTAATGGCATGTATGTACATTCATTATGAGGAAACTAGCCAATTAAAAAAATATAATATTTTCCTCCAAAATGCTGAACCACCCCGGCCCTTACAACTTCGGCCCGAAAAGTTGTGATCATTCAAATTTTTAAAATATTTGCCCCTACCCCCCTGTCAAAGGGATATAGGCATAAGAATCAATCTAATTCAATGTATGTACATTCACTGTGGGGAAACTAGCCTATTAAAAAAATATAATATTTTCCTCCAAAATGCTGAACCACCCCGGCCCTTACCATTTTGGCCCGAAAGTTGTGATAATTCAAACTTTTACAATATTTGCCCCTACGCCACTTTCAAAGGGATATGGGGGTCAGGATCCATCTAATGGCATGTATGTACATTCATTATGAGGAAACTAGCCAATTAAAAAAAAAAAATATTTTCCTCCAAAATGCTGAACCACCCCGGCCCTTACAATTTCGGCCCGAAAAGTTGTGATCATTCAAATTTTTAAAATATTTGCCCCTACCCCCCTGTCAAAGGGATATAGGCATAAGAATCAATCTAATTCAATGTATGTACATTCACTGTGGGGAAACTAGCCTATTAAAAAAATATAATATTTTCCTCCAAAATGCTGAACCACCCCGGCCCTTACCATTTTGGCCCGAAAGTTGTGATAATTCAAACTTTTACAATATTTGCCCCTACGCCACTTTCAAAGGGATATGGGGGTCAGGATCCATCTAATGGCATGTATGTACATTCATTATGAGGAAACTAGCCAATTAAAAAAAAATAATATTTTCCTCCAAAATGCTGAACCACCCCGGCCCTTACAATTTCGGCCCGAAAGTTGTGATAATTCTAATTTTTACAATATTTGCCCCTACCCCCCTGTCAAAGGGATATAGGCATTAGAATCCATCTAATTGCATGTATGTACATTCATTATGGGGAAACTAGCCTATTCAAAAAATATAATATTTTCCTCCAAAATGCTGAACCACCCCGGCCCTTACAATTTCGGCCCAAAAGTTGTGAAAACTCAAATTTTCCAATATTTGCCACTACGCCCCTTTCAAACGGATATGGGGGTCAGGATCCATCTAATGGCATGTACGTACATTCAGTGTGGGGAAACTCGCCTAATAAAAAAAATTAATATTTTCCTCCAAAATGCTGAACCACCCCGGCCCTTACAACTTCGGCCCGAAAAGTTGTGATCATTCAAATTTTTAAAATATTTGCCCCTACCCCCCTGTCAAAGGGATATAGGCATAAGAATCCAACTAATTCAATGTATGTACATGTACATTCATTATGGGGAAACTAGCCTATTAAAAAAATATAATATTTTCCTCCAAAATGCTGAACCACCCCGGCCCTTACCATTTTGGCCCGAAAGTTGTGATAATTCAAACTTTTACAATATTTGCCCCTACGCCACTTTCAAAGGGATATGGGGGTCAGGATCCATCTAATGGCATGTATGTACATTCACTGTGGGGACACTAGCCTATTCAAAAAATATAATATTTTCCTCCAAAATGCTGAACCACCCCGGCCCTTACCATTTCGGCCCGAAAGTTGTGATAACTCAAATTTTTCAATATTTGCCACTACCCCCCTGTCAAAGGGATATAGGCATTAGAATCCATCTAATTGCATGTATGTACATTCATTATGGGGAAACTAGCCTATTCAAAAAATATAATATTTTCCTCCAAAATGCTGAACCACCCCGGCCCTTACAATTTCGGCCCGAAAGTTGTGATAATTCAAATTTTTACAATATTTGCCCCTACGCCACTTTCAAAGGGATATGGGGGTCAGGATCCATCTAATGGCATGTATAGACATTTATTGTGGGGAAACTAGCCTATTCAAAAAATATAATATTTTCCTCCAAAATGCTGAACCACCCCGGCCCTTACAACTTCGGCCCGAAAAGTTGTGATCATTCAAATTTTTAAAATATTTGCCCCTACCCCCCTGTCAAAGGGATATAGGCATAAGAATCAATCTAATTCAATGTATGTACATTCACTGTGGGGAAACTAGCCTATTAAAAAAATATAATATTTTCCTCCAAAATGCTGAACCACCCCGGCCCTTACCATTTTGGCCCGAAAGTTGTGATAATTCAAACTTTTACAATATTTGCCCCTACGCCACTTTCAAAGGGATATGGGGGTCAGGATCCATCTAATGGCATGTATGTACATTCATTATGAGGAAACTAGCCAATTAAAAAAAAAAATATTTTCCTCCAAAGTGCTGAACCACTTCGGCCCTTACAATTTCGGCCCGAAAGGTGTGATAATTCAAATTTTACAATATTTGCCCCTACCCCCCTGTCAAAGGGAGTTAGGCATTAGAATCCATCTAATTGCATGTATGTACATTCATTATGGGGAAACTAGCCTATTCAAAAAATATAATATTTTCCTCCAAAATGCTGAACCACCCCGGCCCTTACAACTTCGGCCCGAAAAGTTGTGATAATTCAAATTTTTACAATATTTGCCCCTACGCCACTTTCAAAGGGATATGGGGGTCAGGATCCATCTAATGGCATGTATGTACATTCACTGTGGGGAAACTAGCCTATTCAAAAAATATAATATTTTCCTCCAAAATGCTGAACCACCCCGGCCCTTACAATTTCAGCCCGAAAGTTGTGATAATTCTAATTTTTACAATATTTGCCCCTACCCCCCTGTCAAAGGGATATAGGCATTAGAATCCATCTAATTGCATGTATGTACATTCATTATGGGGAAACTAGCCTATTCAAAAAATATAATATTTTCCTCCAAAATGCTGAACCACCCCGGCCCTTACAATTTCGGCCCGAAAGTTGTGATAATTCAAATTTTTACAATATTTGCCCCTACGCCACTTTCAAAGGGATATGGGGGTCAGGATCCATCTAATGGCATGTATGTACATTCACTGTGGGGAAACTAGCCTATTCAAAAAATATAATATTTTCCTCCAAAATGCTGAACCACCCCGGCCCTTACAATTTCGGCCCAAAAGTTGTGATAATTCAAATTTTTACAATATTTGCCCCTACGCCCCTTTCAAAGGGATATAGGCATAAGAATCCATCTAATTGCATGTATGTACATTCATTATGGGGAAACTAGCCTATTCAAAAAATATAATATTTTCCTCCAAAATGCTGAACCACCCCGGCCCTTACAATTTCGGCCCGAAAAATTGTGATAATTCAAATTTTTACAATATTTGCCCCTACACCCCTTTCAAAGGGATATAGGGTTCAGGATCCATCTAATCGCATGTATGTACATTCACTATGAGGAAAGTAGCCAATTAAAAAAAAATAATATTTTCCTCCAAAATGCTGAACCACCCCGGCCCTTACCATTTCGGCCCGAAAGATGTGATAACTCAAATTTTTCAATATTTGCCACTACGCCCCTTTTAAACGGATATGGGGGTCAGGATCCATCTAATGGCATGTATAGACATTTATTGTGGGGAAACTAGCCTATTCAAAAAATATAATATTTTCCTCCAAAATGCTGAACCACCCCGGCCCTTACAACTTCGGCCCGAAAAGTTGTGATCATTCAAAATTTTAAAATATTTGCCCCTACCCCCCTGTCAAAGGGATATAGGCATAAGAATCAATTTAATTCAATGTATGTACATTCACTGTGGGGAAACTAGCCTATTAAAAAAATATTATATTTTCCTCCAAAATGCTGAACCACCCCGGCCCTTACCATTTTGGCCCGAAAGTTGTGATAATTCAAACTTTTACAATATTTGCCCCTACGCCACTTTCAAAGGGATATGGGGGTCAGGATCCATCTAATGGCATGTATGTACATTCATTATGAGGAAACTAGCCAATTAAAAAAAAATAATATTTTCCTCCAAAATGCTGAACCACCCCGGCCCTTACAATTTCGGCCCGAAAGTTGTGATAATTCTAATTTTTACAATATTTGCCCCTACCCCCCTGTCAAAGGGATATAGGCATTAGAATCCATCTAATTGCATGTATGTACATTCATTATGGGGAAACTAGCCTATTCAAAAAATATAATATTTTCCTCCAAAATGCTGAACCACCCCGGCCCTTACAATTTCGGCCCAAAAGTTGTGAAAACTCAAATTTTCCAATATTTGCCACTACGCCCCTTTCAAACGGATATGGGGGTCAGGATCCATCTAATGGCATGTACGTACATTCAGTGTGGGGAAACTCGCCTAATAAAAAAAATTAATATTTTCCTCCAAAATGCTGAACCACCCCGGCCCTTACAACTTCGGCCCGAAAAGTTGTGATCATTCAAATTTTTAAAATATTTGCCCCTACCCCCCTGTCAAAGGGATATAGGCATAAGAATCCAACTAATTCAATGTATGTACATGTACATTCATTATGGGGAAACTAGCCTATTAAAAAAATATAATATTTTCCTCCAAAATGCTGAACCACCCCGGCCCTTACCATTTTGGCCCGAAAGTTGTGATAATTCAAACTTTTACAATATTTGCCCCTACGCCACTTTCAAAGGGATATGGGGGTCAGGATCCATCTAATGGCATGTATGTACATTCACTATGAGCAAACTAGCCAATTAAAAAAAAATAATATTTTCCTCCAAAATGCTGAACCACCCCGGCCCTTACCATTTCGGCCCGAAAGTTGTGATAACTCAAATTTTTCAATATTTGCCACTACGCCCCTTTCAAAGGGATATGGGGGTCAGGATCCATCTAATGGCATGTATAGACATTTATTGTGGGGAAACTAGCCTATTCAAAAAATATAATATTTTCCTCCAAAATGCTGAACCACCCCGGCCCTTACAACTTCGGCCCGAAAAGTTGTGATCATTCAAATTTTTAAAATATTTGCCCCTACTCCCCTGTCAAAGGGATATAGGCATAAGAATCCATCTAATTCAATGTATGTACATTCATTATGGGGAAACTAGCCTATTAAAAAAATATAATATTTTCCTCCAAAATGCTGAACCACCCCTGCCCTTACCATTTTGGCCCGAAAGTTGTGACAATTCAAACTTTTACAATATTTGCCCCTACGCCACTTTCAAAGGGATATGGGGGTCAGGATCCATCTAATGGCATGTATGTACATTCATTATGAGGAAACTAGCCAATTAAAAAAAAATAATATTTTCCTCCAAAATGCTGAACCACCCCGGCCCTTACAATTTCGGCCCGAAAGTTGTGATAATTCTAATTTTTACAATATTTGCCCCTACCCCCCTGTCAAAGGGATATAGGCATTAGAATCCATCTAATTGCATGTATGTACATTCATTATGGGGAAACTAGCCTATTCAAAAAATATAATATTTTCCTCCAAAATGCTGAACCACCCCGGCCCTTACAATTTCGGCCCAAAAGTTGTGAAAACTCAAATTTTCCAATATTTGCCACTACGCCCCTTTCAAACGGATATGGGGGTCAGGATCCATCTAATGGCATGTACGTACATTCAGTGTGGGGAAACTCGCCTAATAAAAAAAATTAATATTTTCCTCCAAAATGCTGAACCACCCCGGCCCTTACAACTTCGGCCCGAAAAGTTGTGATCATTCAAATTTTTAAAATATTTGCCCCTACCCCCCTGTCAAAGGGATATAGGCATAAGAATCCAACTAATTCAATGTATGTACATGTACATTCATTATGGGGAAACTAGCCTATTAAAAAAATATAATATTTTCCTCCAAAATGCTGAACCACCCCGGCCCTTACCATTTTGGCCCGAAAGTTGTGATAATTCAAACTTTTACAATATTTGCCCCTACGCCACTTTCAAAGGGATATGGGGGTCAGGATCCATCTAATGGCATGTATGTACATTCACTATGAGCAAACTAGCCAATTAAAAAAAAAAAATATTTTCCTCCAAAATGCTGAACCACCCCGGCCCTTACCATTTCGGCCCGAAAGTTGTGATAACTCAAATTTTTCAATATTTGCCACTACGCCCCTTTCAAAGGGATATGGGGGTCAGGATCCATCTAATGGCATGTATAGACATTTATTGTGGGGAAACTAGCCTATTCAAAAAATATAATATTTTCCTCCAAAATGCTGAACCACCCCGGCCCTTACAACTTCGGCCCGAAAAGTTGTGATCATTCAAATTTTTAAAATATTTGCCCCTACCCCCCTGTCAAAGGGATATAGGCATAAGAATCCATCTAATTCAATGTATGTACATTCATTATGGGGAAACTAGCCTATTAAAAAAATATAATATTTTCCTCCAAAATGCTGAACCACCCCTGCCCTTACCATTTTGGCCCGAAAGTTGTGACAATTCAAACTTTTACAATATTTGCCCCTACGCCACTTTCAAAGGGATATGGGGGTCAGGATCCATCTAATGGCATGTATGTACATTCATTATGAGGAAACTAGCCAATTAAAAAAAAATAATATTTTCCTCCAAAATGCTGAACCACCCCGGCCCTTACAATTTCGGCCCGAAAGTTGTGATAATTCTAATTTTTACAATATTTGCCCCTACCCCCCTGTCAAAGGGATATAGGCATTAGAATCCATCTAATTGCATGTATGTACATTCATTATGGGGAAACTAGCCTATTCAAAAAATATAATATTTTCCTCCAAAATGCTGAACCACCCCGGCCCTTACAATTTCGGCCCAAAAGTTGTGAAAACTCAAATTTTCCAATATTTGCCACTACGCCCCTTTCAAACGGATATGGGGGTCAGGATCCATCTAATGGCATGTACGTACATTCAGTGTGGGGAAACTCGCCTAATAAAAAAAATTAATATTTTCCTCCAAAATGCTGAACCACCCCGGCCCTTACAACTTCGGCCCGAAAAGTTGTGATCATTCAAATTTTTAAAATATTTGCCCCTACCCCCCTGTCAAAGGGATATAGGCATAAGAATCCAACTAATTCAATGTATGTACATGTACATTCATTATGGGGAAACTAGCCTATTAAAAAAATATAATATTTTCCTCCAAAATGCTGAACCACCCCGGCCCTTACCATTTTGGCCCGAAAGTTGTGATAATTCAAACTTTTACAATATTTGCCCCTACGCCACTTTCAAAGGGATATGGGGGTCAGGATCCATCTAATGGCATGTATGTACATTCACTATGAGCAAACTAGCCAATTAAAAAAAAATAATATTTTCCTCCAAAATGCTGAACCACCCCGGCCCTTACCATTTCGGCCCGAAAGTTGTGATAACTCAAATTTTTCAATATTTGCCACTACGCCCCTTTCAAAGGGATATGGGGGTCAGGATCCATCTAATGGCATGTATAGACATTTATTGTGGGGAAACTAGCCTATTAAAAAAATATAATATTTTCCTCCAAAATGCTGAACCACCCCGGCCCTTACAACTTCGGCCCGAAAAGTTGTGATCATTCAAATTTTTAAAATATTTGCCCCTACCCCCCTGTCAAAGGGATATAGGCATAAGAATCCATCTAATTCAATGTATGTACATTCATTATGGGGAAACTAGCCTATTAAAAAAATATAATATTTTCCTCCAAAATGCTGAACCACCCCTGCCCTTACCATTTTGGCCCGAAAGTTGTGACAATTCAAACTTTTACAATATTTGCCCCTACGCCACTTTCAAAGGGATATGGGGGTCAGGATCCATCTAATGGCATGTATGTACATTCATTATGAGGAAACTAGCCAATTAAAAAAAAAATAATATTTTCCTCCAAAGTGCTGAACCACTTCGGCCCTTACAATTTCGGCCCGAAAGGTGTGATAATTCAAATTTTACAATATTTGCCCCTACCCCCCTGTCAAAGGGAGTTAGGCATTAGAATCCATCTAATTGCATGTATGTACATTCATTATGGGGAAACTAGCCTATTCAAAAAATATAATATTTTCCTCCAAAATGCTGAACCACCCCGGCCCTTACAACTTCGGCCCGAAAAGTTGTGATAATTCAAATTTTTACAATATTTGCCCCTACGCCACTTTCAAAGGGATATGGGGGTCAGGATCCATCTAATGGCATGTATGTACATTCACTGTGGGGAAACTAGCCTATTCAAAAAATATAATATTTTCCTCCAAAATGCTGAACCACCCCGGCCCTTACAATTTCGGCCCAAAAGTTGTGAAAACTCAAATTTTCCAATATTTGCCACTACGCCCCTTTCAAACGGATATGGGGGTCAGGATCCATCTAATGGCATGTACGTACATTCAGTGTGGGGAAACTCGCCTAATAAAAAAAATTAATATTTTCCTCCAAAATGCTGAACCACCCCGGCCCTTACAACTTCGGCCCGAAAAGTTGTGATCATTCAAATTTTTAAAATATTTGCCCCTACCCCCCTGTCAAAGGGATATAGGCATAAGAATCCAACTAATTCAATGTATGTACATGTACATTCATTATGGGGAAACTAGCCTATTAAAAAAATATAATATTTTCCTCCAAAATGCTGAACCACCCCGGCCCTTACCATTTTGGCCCGAAAGTTGTGATAATTCAAACTTTTACAATATTTGCCCCTACGCCACTTTCAAAGGGATATGGGGGTCAGGATCCATCTAATGGCATGTATGTACATTCACTGTGGGGAAACTAGCCTATTCAAAAAATATAATATTTTCCTCCAAAATGCTGAACCACCCCGGCCCTTACCATTTCGGCCCGAAAGTTGTGATAACTCAAATTTTTCAATATTTGCCACTACCCCCCTGTCAAAGGGATATAGGCATTAGAATCCATCTAATTGCATGTATGTACATTCATTATGGGGAAACTAGCCTATTCAAAAAATATAATATTTTCCTCCAAAATGCTGAACCACCCCGGCCCTTACAATTTCGGCCCGAAAGTTGTGATAATTCAAATTTTTACAATATTTGCCCCTACGCCACTTTCAAAGGGATATGGGGGTCAGGATCCATCTAATGGCATGTATAGACATTTATTGTGGGGAAACTAGCCTATTCAAAAAATATAATATTTTCCTCCAAAATGCTGAACCACCCCGGCCCTTACAACTTCGGCCCGAAAAGTTGTGATCATTCAAATTTTTAAAATATTTGCCCCTACCCCCCTGTCAAAGGGATATAGGCATAAGAATCAATCTAATTCAATGTATGTACATTCACTGTGGGGAAACTAGCCTATTAAAAAAATATAATATTTTCCTCCAAAATGCTGAACCACCCCGGCCCTTACCATTTTGGCCCGAAAGTTGTGATAATTCAAACTTTTACAATATTTGCCCCTACGCCACTTTCAAAGGGATATGGGGGTCAGGATCCATCTAATGGCATGTATGTACATTCATTATGAGGAAACTAGCCAATTAAAAAAAAAAATATTTTCCTCCAAAATGCTGAACCACCCCGGCCCTTACAATTTCGGCCCGAAAGTGTGATAATTCAAATTTTACAATATTTGCCCCTACCCCCCTGTCAAAGGGATTAGGCATTAGAATCCATCTAATTGCATGTATGTACATTCATTATGGGGAAACTAGCCTATTCAAAAAATATAATATTTTCCTCCAAAATGCTGAACCACCCCGGCCCTTACAACTTCGGCCCGAAAAGTTGTGATAATTCAAATTTTTACAATATTTGCCCCTACGCCACTTTCAAAGGGATATGGGGGTCAGGATCCATCTAATGGCATGTATGTACATTCACTGTGGGGAAACTAGCCTATTCAAAAAATATAATATTTTCCTCCAAAATGCTGAACCACCCCGGCCCTTACAATTTCGGCCCGAAAGTTGTGATAATTCTAATTTTTACAATATTTGCCCCTACCCCCCTGTCAAAGGGATATAGGCATTAGAATCCATCTAATTGCATGTATGTACATTCATTATGGGGAAACTAGCCTATTCAAAAAATATAATATTTTCCTCCAAAATGCTGAACCACCCCGGCCCTTACAATTTCGGCCCGAAAGTTGTGATAATTCAAATTTTTACAATATTTGCCCCTACGCCACTTTCAAAGGGATATGGGGGTCAGGATCCATCTAATGGCATGTATGTACATTCACTGTGGGGAAACTAGCCTATTCAAAAAATATAATATTTTCCTCCAAAATGCTGAACCACCCCGGCCCTTACAATTTCGGCCCAAAAGTTGTGATAATTCAAATTTTTACAATATTTGCCCCTACGCCCCTTTCAAAGGGATATAGGCATAAGAATCCATCTAATTGCATGTATGTACATTCATTATGGGGAAACTAGCCTATTCAAAAAATATAATATTTTCCTCCAAAATGCTGAACCACCCCGGCCCTTACAATTTCGGCCCGAAAGTTGTGATAATTCAAATTTTTACAATATTTGCCCCTACGCCACTTTCAAAGGGATATGGGGGTCAGGATCCATCTAATGGCATGTATAGACATTTATTGTGGGGAAACTAGCCTATTCAAAAAATATAATATTTTCCTCCAAAATGCTGAACCACCCCGGCCCTTACAACTTCGGCCCGAAAAGTTGTGATCATTCAAATTTTTAAAATATTTGCCCCTACCCCCCTGTCAAAGGGATATAGGCATAAGAATCCATCTAATTCAATGTATGTACATTCACTGTGGGGAAACTAGCCTATTAAAAAAATATAATATTTTCCTCCAAAATGCTGAACCACCCCGGCCCTTACCATTTTGGCCCGAAAGTTGTGATAATTCAAACTTTTACAATATTTGCCCCTACGCCACTTTCAAAGGGATATGGGGGTCAGGATCCATCTAATGGCATGTATGTACATTCATTATGAGGAAACTAGCCAATTAAAAAAAAAAAATATTTTCCTCCAAAATGCTGAACCACCCCGGCCCTTACAATTTCGGCCCGAAAGTTGTGATAATTCAAATTTTACAATATTTGCCCCTACCCCCCTGTCAAAGGGATTAGGCATTAGAATCCATCTAATTGCATGTATGTACATTCATTATGGGGAAACTAGCCTATTCAAAAAATATAATATTTTCCTCCAAAATGCTGAACCACCCCGGCCCTTACAACTTCGGCCCGAAAAGTTGTGATAATTCAAATTTTTACAATATTTGCCCCTACGCCACTTTCAAAGGGATATGGGGGTCAGGATCCATCTAATGGCATGTATGTACATTCACTGTGGGGAAACTAGCCTATTCAAAAAATATAATATTTTCCTCCAAAATGCTGAACCACCCCGGCCCTTACAATTTCGGCCCGAAAGTTGTGATAATTCAAATTTTTACAATATTTGCCCCTACCCCCCTGTCAAAGGGATATAGGCATTAGAATCCATCTAATGGATGTATGTACATTCATTATGGGGAAACTAGCCTATTCAAAAAATATAATATTTTCCTCCAAAATGCTGAACCACCCCGGCCCTTACAATTTCGGCCCGAAAGTTGTGATAATTCAAATTTTTACAATATTTGCCCCTACGCCACTTTCAAAGGGATATGGGGGTCAGGATCCATCTAATGGCATGTATGTACATTCACTGTGGGGAAACTAGCCTATTCAAAAAATATAATATTTTCCTCCAAAATGCTGAACCACCCCGGCCCTTACAATTTCGGCCCAAAAGTTGTGATAATTCAAATTTTTACAATATTTGCCCCTACGCCCCTTTCAAAGGGATATAGGCATAAGAATCCATCTAATTGCATGTATGTACATTCATTATGGGGAAACTAGCCTATTCAAAAAATATAATATTTTCCTCCAAAATGCTGAACCACCCCGGCCCTTACAATTTCGGCCCGAAAAATTGTGATAATTCAAATTTTTACAATATTTGCCCCTACGCCCCTTTCAAAGGGATATAGGGTTCAGGATCCATCTAATCGCATGTATGTACATTCATTATGAGGAAACTAGCCAATTAAAAAAAAATAATATTTTCCTCCAAAATGCTGAACCACCCCGGCCCTTACAACTTCGGCCCGAAAAGTTGTGATCATTCAAAATTTTAAAATATTTGCCCCTACCCCCCTGTCAAAGGGATATAGGCATAAGAATCAATTAATTCAATGTATGTACATTCACTGTGGGGAAACTAGCCTATTAAAAAAATATTATATTTTCCTCCAAAATGCTGAACCACCCCGGCCCTTACCATTTGGCCCGAAAGTTGTGATAATTCAAACTTTTACAATATTTGCCCCTACGCCACTTTCAAAGGGATATGGGGGTCAGGATCCATCTAATGGCATGTATGTACATTCATTATGAGGAAACTAGCCAATTAAAAAAAAATAATATTTTCCTCCAAAATGCTGAACCACCCCGGCCCTTACAATTTCGGCCCGAAAGTTGTGATAATTCTAATTTTTACAATATTTGCCCCTACCCCCCTGTCAAAGGGATATAGGCATTAGAATCCATCTAATTGCATGTATGTACATTCATTATGGGGAAACTAGCCTATTCAAAAAATATAATATTTTCCTCCAAAATGCTGAACCACCCCGGCCCTTACAATTTCGGCCCAAAAGTTGTGAAAACTCAAATTTTCCAATATTTGCCACTACGCCCCTTTCAAACGGATATGGGGGTCAGGATCCATCTAATGGCATGTACGTACATTCAGTGTGGGGAAACTCGCCTAATAAAAAAAATTAATATTTTCCTCCAAAATGCTGAACCACCCCGGCCCTTACAACTTCGGCCCGAAAAGTTGTGATCATTCAAATTTTTAAAATATTTGCCCCTACCCCCCTGTCAAAGGGATATAGGCATAAGAATCCAACTAATTCAATGTATGTACATGTACATTCATTATGGGGAAACTAGCCTATTAAAAAATATAATATTTTCCTCCAAAATGCTGAACCACCCCGGCCCTTACCATTTTGGCCCGAAAGTTGTGATAATTCAAACTTTTACAATATTTGCCCCTACGCCACTTTCAAAGGGATATGGGGGTCAGGATCCATCTAATGGCATGTATGTACATTCACTATGAGCAAACTAGCCAATTAAAAAAAAATAATATTTTCCTCCAAAATGCTGAACCACCCCGGCCCTTACCATTTCGGCCCGAAAGTTGTGATAACTCAAATTTTTCAATATTTGCCACTACGCCCCTTTCAAAGGGATATGGGGGTCAGGATCCATCTAATGGCATGTATAGACATTTATTGTGGGGAAACTAGCCTATTCAAAAAATATAATATTTTCCTCCAAAATGCTGAACCACCCCGGCCCTTACAACTTCGGCCCGAAAAGTTGTGATCATTCAAATTTTTAAAATATTTGCCCCTACCCCCCTGTCAAAGGGATATAGGCATAAGAATCCATCTAATTCAATGTATGTACATTCATTATGGGGAAACTAGCCTATTAAAAAAATATAATATTTTCCTCCAAAATGCTGAACCACCCCTGCCCTTACCATTTTGGCCCGAAAGTTGTGACAATTCAAACTTTTACAATATTTGCCCCTACGCCACTTTCAAAGGGATATGGGGGTCAGGATCCATCTAATGGCATGTATGTACATTCATTATGAGGAAACTAGCCAATTAAAAAAAAATAATATTTTCCTCCAAAATGCTGAACCACCCCGGCCCTTACAATTTCGGCCCGAAAGTTGTGATAATTCTAATTTTTACAATATTTGCCCCTACCCCCCTGTCAAAGGGATATAGGCATTAGAATCCATCTAATTGCATGTATGTACATTCATTATGGGGAAACTAGCCTATTCAAAAAATATAATATTTTCCTCCAAAATGCTGAACCACCCCGGCCCTTACAATTTCGGCCCAAAAGTTGTGAAAACTCAAATTTTCCAATATTTGCCACTACGCCCCTTTCAAACGGATATGGGGGTCAGGATCCATCTAATGGCATGTACGTACATTCAGTGTGGGGAAACTCGCCTAATAAAAAAAATTAATATTTTCCTCCAAAATGCTGAACCACCCCGGCCCTTACAACTTCGGCCCGAAAAGTTGTGATCATTCAAATTTTTAAAATATTTGCCCCTACCCCCCTGTCAAAGGGATATAGGCATAAGAATCCAACTAATTCAATGTATGTACATGTACATTCATTATGGGGAAACTAGCCTATTAAAAAAATATAATATTTTCCTCCAAAATGCTGAACCACCCCGGCCCTTACCATTTTGGCCCGAAAGTTGTGATAATTCAAACTTTTACAATATTTGCCCCTACGCCACTTTCAAAGGGATATGGGGGTCAGGATCCATCTAATGGCATGTATGTACATTCACTATGAGCAAACTAGCCAATTAAAAAAAAAAATATTTTCCTCCAAAATGCTGAACCACCCCGGCCCTTACCATTTCGGCCCGAAAGTTGTGATAACTCAAATTTTTCAATATTTGCCACTACGCCCCTTTCAAAGGGATATGGGGGTCAGGATCCATCTAATGGCATGTATAGACATTTATTGTGGGGAAACTAGCCTATTCAAAAAATATAATATTTTCCTCCAAAATGCTGAACCACCCCGGCCCTTACAACTTCGGCCCGAAAAGTTGTGATCATTCAAATTTTTAAAATATTTGCCCCTACCCCCCTGTCAAAGGGATATAGGCATAAGAATCCATCTAATTCAATGTATGTACATTCATTATGGGGAAACTAGCCTATTAAAAAAATATAATATTTTCCTCCAAAATGCTGAACCACCCCTGCCCTTACCATTTTGGCCCGAAAGTTGTGACAATTCAAACTTTTACAATATTTGCCCCTACGCCACTTTCAAAGGGATATGGGGGTCAGGATCCATCTAATGGCATGTATGTACATTCATTATGAGGAAACTAGCCAATTAAAAAAAAATAATATTTTCCTCCAAAATGCTGAACCACCCCGGCCCTTACAATTTCGGCCCGAAAGTTGTGATAATTCTAATTTTTACAATATTTGCCCCTACCCCCCTGTCAAAGGGATATAGGCATTAGAATCCATCTAATTGCATGTATGTACATTCATTATGGGGAAACTAGCCTATTCAAAAAATATAATATTTTCCTCCAAAATGCTGAACCACCCCGGCCCTTACAATTTCGGCCCAAAAGTTGTGAAAACTCAAATTTTCCAATATTTGCCACTACGCCCCTTTCAAACGGATATGGGGGTCAGGATCCATCTAATGGCATGTACGTACATTCAGTGTGGGGAAACTCGCCTAATAAAAAAAATTAATATTTTCCTCCAAAATGCTGAACCACCCCGGCCCTTACAACTTCGGCCCGAAAAGTTGTGATCATTCAAATTTTTAAAATATTTGCCCCTACCCCCCTGTCAAAGGGATATAGGCATAAGAATCCAACTAATTCAATGTATGTACATGTACATTCATTATGGGGAAACTAGCCTATTAAAAAAATATAATATTTTCCTCCAAAATGCTGAACCACCCCGGCCCTTACCATTTTGGCCCGAAAGTTGTGATAATTCAAACTTTTACAATATTTGCCCCTACGCCACTTTCAAAGGGATATGGGGGTCAGGATCCATCTAATGGCATGTATGTACATTCACTATGAGCAAACTAGCCAATTAAAAAAAAATAATATTTTCCTCCAAAATGCTGAACCACCCCGGCCCTTACCATTTCGGCCCGAAAGTTGTGATAACTCAAATTTTTCAATATTTGCCACTACGCCCCTTTCAAAGGGATATGGGGGTCAGGATCCATCTAATGGCATGTATAGACATTTATTGTGGGGAAACTAGCCTATTAAAAAAATATAATATTTTCCTCCAAAATGCTGAACCACCCCGGCCCTTACAACTTCGGCCCGAAAAGTTGTGATCATTCAAATTTTTAAAATATTTGCCCCTACCCCCCTGTCAAAGGGATATAGGCATAAGAATCCATCTAATTCAATGTATGTACATTCATTATGGGGAAACTAGCCTATTAAAAAAATATAATATTTTCCTCCAAAATGCTGAACCACCCCGGCCCTTACCATTTTGGCCCGAAAGTTGTGACAATTCAAACTTTTACAATATTTGCCCCTACGCCACTTTCAAAGGGATATGGGGGTCAGGATCCATCTAATGGCATGTATGTACATTCATTATGAGGAAACTAGCCAATTAAAAAAAAAAAATATTTTCCTCCAAAGTGCTGAACCACTTCGGCCCTTACAATTTCGGCCCGAAAGGTGTGATAATTCAAATTTTACAATATTTGCCCCTACCCCCCTGTCAAAGGGATTAGGCATTAGAATCCATCTAATTGCATGTATGTACATTCATTATGGGGAAACTAGCCTATTCAAAAAATATAATATTTTCCTCCAAAATGCTGAACCACCCCGGCCCTTACAACTTCGGCCCGAAAAGTTGTGATAATTCAAATTTTTACAATATTTGCCCCTACGCCACTTTCAAAGGGATATGGGGGTCAGGATCCATCTAATGGCATGTATGTACATTCACTGTGGGGAAACTAGCCTATTCAAAAAATATAATATTTTCCTCCAAAATGCTGAACCACCCCGGCCCTTACAATTTCGGCCCAAAAGTTGTGAAAACTCAAATTTTCCAATATTTGCCACTACGCCCCTTTCAAACGGATATGGGGGTCAGGATCCATCTAATGGCATGTACGTACATTCAGTGTGGGGAAACTAGCCTAATAAAAAAAATTAATATTTTCCTCCAAAATGCTGAACCACCCCGGCCCTTACAACTTCGGCCCGAAAAGTTGTGATCATTCAAATTTTTAAAATATTTGCCCCTACCCCCCTGTCAAAGGGATATAGGCATAAGAATCCATCTAATTCAATGTATGTACATGTACATTCATTATGGGGAAACTAGCCTATTAAAAAAATATAATATTTTCCTCCAAAATGCTGAACCACCCCGGCCCTTACCATTTTGGCCCGAAAGTTGTGATAATTCAAACTTTTACAATATTTGCCCCTACGCCACTTTCAAAGGGATATGGGGGTCAGGATCCATCTAATGGCATGTATGTACATTCACTGTGGGGAAACTAGCCTATTCAAAAAATATAATATTTTCCTCCAAAATGCTGAACCACCCCGGCCCTTACCATTTCGGCCCGAAAGTTGTGATAACTCAAATTTTTCAATATTTGCCACTACCCCCCTGTCAAAGGGATATAGGCATTAGAATCCATCTAATTGCATGTATGTACATTCATTATGGGGAAACTAGCCTATTCAAAAAATATAATATTTTCCTCCAAAATGCTGAACCACCCCGGCCCTTACAATTTCGGCCCGAAAGTTGTGATAATTCAAATTTTTACAATATTTGCCCCTACGCCACTTTCAAAGGGATATGGGGGTCAGGATCCATCTAATGGCATGTATAGACATTTATTGTGGGGAAACTAGCCTATTCAAAAAATATAATATTTTCCTCCAAAATGCTGAACCACCCCGGCCCTTACAACTTCGGCCCGAAAAGTTGTGATCATTCAAATTTTTAAAATATTTGCCCCTACCCCCCTGTCAAAGGGATATAGGCATAAGAATCCATCTAATTCATGTATGTACATTCATTGTGGGGAAACTAGCCTATTAAAAAAATATAATATTTTCCTCCAAAATGCTGAACCACCCCGGCCCTTACCATTTTGGCCCGAAAGTTGTGATAATTCAAACTTTTACAATATTTGCCCCTACGCCACTTTCAAAGGGATATGGGGGTCAGGATCCATCTAATGGCATGTATGTACATTCACTGTGGGGAAACTAGCCTATTCAAAAAATATAATATTTTCCTCCAAAATGCTGAACCACCCCGGCCCTTACAATTTCGGCCCGAAAGTTGTGATAATTCTAATTTTTACAATATTTGCCCCTACCCCCCTGTCAAAGGGATATAGGCATTAGAATCCATCTAATTGCATGTATGTACATTCATTATGGGGAAACTAGCCTATTCAAAAAATATAATATTTTCCTCCAAAATGCTGAACCACCCCGGCCCTTACAATTTCGGCCCGAAAGTTGTGATAATTCAAATTTTTACAATATTTGCCCCTACGCCACTTTCAAAGGGATATGGGGGTCAGGATCCATCTAATGGCATGTATGTACATTCACTGTGGGGAAACTAGCCTATTCAAAAAATATAATATTTTCCTCCAAAATGCTGAACCACCCCGGCCCTTACAATTTCGGCCCAAAAGTTGTGATAATTCAAATTTTTACAATATTTGCCCCTACGCCCCTTTCAAAGGGATATAGGCATAAGAATCCATCTAATTGCATGTATGTACATTCATTATGGGGAAACTAGCCTATTCAAAAAATATAATATTTTCCTCCAAAATGCTGAACCACCCCGGCCCTTACAATTTCGGCCCGAAAAATTGTGATAATTCAAATTTTTACAATATTTGCCCCTACACCCCTTTCAAAGGGATATAGGGTTCAGGATCCATCTAATCGCATGTATGTACATTCACTATGAGGAAACTAGCCAATTAAAAAAAAATAATATTTTCCTCCAAAATGCTGAACCACCCCGGCCCTTACCATTTCGGCCCGAAAGTTGTGATAACTCAAATTTTTCAATATTTGCCACTACGCCCCTTTCAAAGGGATATGGGGGTCAGGATCCATCTAATGGCATGTATAGACATTTATTGTGGGGAAACTAGCCTATTCAAAAAATATAATATTTTCCTCCAAAATGCTGAACCACCCCGGCCCTTACAACTTCGGCCCGAAAAGTTGTGATCATTCAAAATTTTAAAATATTTGCCCCTACCCCCCTGTCAAAGGGATATAGGCATAAGAATCCATCTAATTCAATGTATGTACATTCACTGTGGGGAAACTAGCCTATTAAAAAAATATTATATTTTCCTCCAAAATGCTGAACCACCCCGGCCCTTACCATTTTGGCCCGAAAATTGTGATAATTCAAACTTTTACAATATTTGCCCCTACGCCACTTTCAAAGGGATATGGGGGTCAGGATCCATCTAATGGCATGTATGTACATTCATTATGAGGAAACTAGCCAATTAAAAAAAAATAATATTTTCCTCCAAAATGCTGAACCACCCCGGCCCTTACAATTTCGGCCCGAAAGTTGTGATAATTCTAATTTTTACAATATTTGCCCCTACCCCCCTGTCAAAGGGATATAGGCATTAGAATCCATCTAATTGCATGTATGTACATTCATTATGGGGAAACTAGCCTATTCAAAAAATATAATATTTTCCTCCAAAATGCTGAACCACCCCGGCCCTTACAATTTCGGCCCAAAAGTTGTGAAAACTCAAATTTTCCAATATTTGCCACTACGCCCCTTTCAAACGGATATGGGGGTCAGGATCCATCTAATGGCATGTACGTACATTCAGTGTGGGGAAACTCGCCTAATAAAAAAAATTAATATTTTCCTCCAAAATGCTGAACCACCCCGGCCCTTACAACTTCGGCCCGAAAAGTTGTGATCATTCAAATTTTTAAAATATTTGCCCCTACCCCCCTGTCAAAGGGATATAGGCATAAGAATCCAACTAATTCAATGTATGTACATGTACATTCATTATGGGGAAACTAGCCTATTAAAAAAATATAATATTTTCCTCCAAAATGCTGAACCACCCCGGCCCTTACCATTTTGGCCCGAAAGTTGTGATAATTCAAACTTTTACAATATTTGCCCCTACGCCACTTTCAAAGGGATATGGGGGTCAGGATCCATCTAATGGCATGTATGTACATTCACTATGAGCAAACTAGCCAATTAAAAAAAAATAATATTTTCCTCCAAAATGCTGAACCACCCCGGCCCTTACCATTTCGGCCCGAAAGTTGTGATAACTCAAATTTTTCAATATTTGCCACTACGCCCCTTTCAAAGGGATATGGGGGTCAGGATCCATCTAATGGCATGTATAGACATTTATTGTGGGGAAACTAGCCTATTCAAAAAATATAATATTTTCCTCCAAAATGCTGAACCACCCCGGCCCTTACAACTTCGGCCCGAAAAGTTGTGATCATTCAAATTTTTAAAATATTTGCCCCTACCCCCTGTCAAAGGGATATAGGCATAAGAATCCATCTAATTCAATGTATGTACATTCATTATGGGGAAACTAGCCTATTAAAAAAATATAATATTTTCCTCCAAAATGCTGAACCACCCCTGCCCTTACCATTTTGGCCCGAAAGTTGTGACAATTCAAACTTTTACAATATTTGCCCCTACGCCACTTTCAAAGGGATATGGGGGTCAGGATCCATCTAATGGCATGTATGTACATTCATTATGAGGAAACTAGCCAATTAAAAAAAAAAATATTTTCCTCCAAAATGCTGAACCACCCCGGCCCTTACAATTTCGGCCCGAAAGTTGTGATAATTCTAATTTTTACAATATTTGCCCCTACCCCCCTGTCAAAGGGATATAGGCATTAGAATCCATCTAATTGCATGTATGTACATTCATTATGGGGAAACTAGCCTATTCAAAAAATATAATATTTTCCTCCAAAATGCTGAACCACCCCGGCCCTTACAATTTCGGCCCAAAAGTTGTGAAAACTCAAATTTTCCAATATTTGCCACTACGCCCCTTTCAAACGGATATGGGGGTCAGGATCCATCTAATGGCATGTACGTACATTCAGTGTGGGGAAACTCGCCTAATAAAAAAAATTAATATTTTCCTCCAAAATGCTGAACCACCCCGGCCCTTACAACTTCGGCCCGAAAAGTTGTGATCATTCAAATTTTTAAAATATTTGCCCCTACCCCCCTGTCAAAGGGATATAGGCATAAGAATCCAACTAATTCAATGTATGTACATGTACATTCATTATGGGGAAACTAGCCTATTAAAAAAATATAATATTTTCCTCCAAAATGCTGAACCACCCCGGCCCTTACCATTTTGGCCCGAAAGTTGTGATAATTCAAACTTTTACAATATTTGCCCCTACGCCACTTTCAAAGGGATATGGGGGTCAGGATCCATCTAATGGCATGTATGTACATTCACTATGAGCAAACTAGCCAATTAAAAAAAAATAATATTTTCCTCCAAAATGCTGAACCACCCCGGCCCTTACCATTTCGGCCCGAAAGTTGTGATAACTCAAATTTTTCAATATTTGCCACTACGCCCCTTTCAAAGGGATATGGGGGTCAGGATCCATCTAATGGCATGTATAGACATTTATTGTGGGGAAACTAGCCTATTCAAAAAATATAATATTTTCCTCCAAAATGCTGAACCACCCCGGCCCTTACAACTTCGGCCCGAAAAGTTGTGATCATTCAAATTTTTAAAATATTTGCCCCTACCCCCCTGTCAAAGGGATATAGGCATAAGAATCCATCTAATTCAATGTATGTACATTCATTATGGGGAAACTAGCCTATTAAAAAAATATAATATTTTCCTCCAAAATGCTGAACCACCCCCTGCCCTTACCATTTTGGCCCGAAAGTTGTGACAATTCAAACTTTTACAATATTTGCCCCTACGCCACTTTCAAAGGGATATGGGGGTCAGGATCCATCTAATGGCATGTATGTACATTCATTATGAGGAAACTAGCCAATTAAAAAAAAAAATATTTTCCTCCAAAATGCTGAACCACCCCGGCCCTTACAATTTCGGCCCGAAAGTTGTGATAATTCAAATTTTACAATATTTGCCCCTACCCCCCTGTCAAAGGGATTAGGCATTAGAATCCATCTAATTGCATGTATGTACATTCATTATGGGGAAACTAGCCTATTCAAAAAATATAATATTTTCCTCCAAAATGCTGAACCACCCCGGCCCTTACAACTTCGGCCCGAAAAGTTGTGATAATTCAAATTTTTACAATATTTGCCCCTACGCCACTTTCAAAGGGATATGGGGGTCAGGATCCATCTAATGGCATGTATGTACATTCACTGTGGGGAAACTAGCCTATTCAAAAAAATATAATATTTTCCTCCAAAATGCTGAACCACCCCGGCCCTTACAACTTCGGCCCGAAAAGTTGTGATCATTCAAATTTTTAAAATATTTGCCCCTACCCCCCTGTCAAAGGGATATAGGCATAAGAATCCAACTAATTCAATGTATGTACATGTACATTCATTATGGGGAAACTAGCCTATTAAAAAAATATAATATTTTCCTCCAAAATGCTGAACCACCCCGGCCCTTACCATTTTGGCCCGAAAGTTGTGATAATTCAAACTTTTACAATATTTGCCCCTACGCCACTTTCAAAGGGATATGGGGGTCAGGATCCATCTAATGGCATGTATGTACATTCACTATGAGCAAACTAGCCAATTAAAAAAAAAAAATATTTTCCTCCAAAATGCTGAACCACCCCGGCCCTTACCATTTCGGCCCGAAAGTTGTGATAACTCAAATTTTTCAATATTTGCCACTACGCCCCTTTCAAAGGGATATGGGGGTCAGGATCCATCTAATGGCATGTATAGACATTTATTGTGGGGAAACTAGCCTATTCAAAAAATATAATATTTTCCTCCAAAATGCTGAACCACCCCGGCCCTTACAACTTCGGCCCGAAAAGTTGTGATCATTCAAATTTTTAAAATATTTGCCCCTACCCCCCTGTCAAAGGGATATAGGCATAAGAATCCATCTAATTCAATGTATGTACATTCATTATGGGGAAACTAGCCTATTAAAAAAATATAATATTTTCCTCCAAAATGCTGAACCACCCCGGCCCTTACCATTTTGGCCCGAAAGTTGTGATAATTCAAACTTTTACAATATTTGCCCCTACGCCACTTTCAAAGGGATATGGGGGTCAGGATCCATCTAATGGCATGTATGTACATTCATTATGAGGAAACTAGCCAATTAAAAAAAAATAATATTTTCCTCCAAAATGCTGAACCACCCCGGCCCTTACAATTTCGGCCCGAAAGTTGTGATAATTCTAATTTTTACAATATTTGCCCCTACCCCCTGTCAAAGGGATATAGGCATTAGAATCCATCTAATTGCATGTATGTACATTCATTATGGGGAAACTAGCCTATTCAAAAAATATAATATTTTCCTCCAAAATGCTGAACCACCCCGGCCCTTACAATTTCGGCCCGAAAGTTGTGATAATTCAAATTTTTACAATATTTGCCCCTACGCCACTTTCAAAGGGATATGGGGGTCAGGATCCATCTAATGGCATGTATGTACATTCACTGTGGGGAAACTAGCCTATTCAAAAAATATAATATTTTCCTCCAAAATGCTGAACCACCCCGGCCCTTACAATTTCGGCCCAAAAGTTGTGATAATTCAAATTTTTACAATATTTGCCCCTACGCCCCTTTCAAAGGGATATAGGCATAAGAATCCATCTAATTGCATGTATGTACATTCATTATGGGGAAACTAGCCTATTCAAAAAATATAATATTTTCCTCCAAAATGCTGAACCACCCCGGCCCTTACAATTTCGGCCCGAAAATTGTGATAATTCAAATTTTTACAATATTTGCCCCTACACCCCTTTCAAAGGGATATAGGGTTCAGGATCCATCTAATCGCATGTATGTACATTCACTATGAGGAAACTAGCCAATTAAAAAAAAATAATATTTTCCTCCAAAATGCTGAACCACCCCGGCCCTTACCATTTCGGCCCGAAAGTTGTGATAACTCAAATTTTTCAATATTTGCCACTACGCCCCTTTCAAAGGGATATGGGGGTCAGGATCCATCTAATGGCATGTATAGACATTTATTGTGGGGAAACTAGCCTATTCAAAAAATATAATATTTTCCTCCAAAATGCTGAACCACCCCGGCCCTTACAACTTCGGCCCGAAAAGTTGTGATCATTCAAATTTTAAAATATTTGCCCCTACCCCCCTGTCAAAGGGATATAGGCATAAGAATCAATCTAATTCAATGTATGTACATTCACTGTGGGGAAACTAGCCTATTAAAAAAATATATATTTTCCTCCAAAATGCTGAACCACCCCGGCCCTTACCATTTTGGCCCGAAAGTTGTGATAATTCAAACTTTTACAATATTTGCCCCTACGCCACTTTCAAAGGGATATGGGGGTCAGGATCCATCTAATGGCATGTATGTACATTCATTATGAGGAAACTAGCCAATTAAAAAAAAATAATATTTTCCTCCAAAATGCTGAACCACCCCGGCCCTTACAATTTCGGCCCGAAAGTTGTGATAATTCTAATTTTTACAATATTTGCCCCTACCCCCCTGTCAAAGGGATATAGGCATTAGAATCCATCTAATTGCATGTATGTACATTCATTATGGGGAAACTAGCCTATTCAAAAAATATAATATTTTCCTCCAAAATGCTGAACCACCCCGGCCCTTACAATTTCGGCCCAAAAGTTGTGAAAACTCAAATTTTCCAATATTTGCCACTACGCCCCTTTCAAACGGATATGGGGGTCAGGATCCATCTAATGGCATGTACGTACATTCAGTGTGGGGAAACTCGCCTAATAAAAAAAATATATTTTCCTCCAAAATGCTGAACCACCCCGGCCCTTACAACTTCGGCCCGAAAAGTTGTGATCATTCAAATTTTTAAAATATTTGCCCCTACCCCCCTGTCAAAGGGATATAGGCATAAGAATCCAACTAATTCAATGTATGTACATGTACATTCATTATGGGGAAACTAGCCTATTAAAAAAATATAATATTTTCCTCCAAAATGCTGAACCACCCCGGCCCTTACCATTTTGGCCCGAAAGTTGTGATAATTCAAACTTTTACAATATTTGCCCCTACGCCACTTTCAAAGGGATATGGGGGTCAGGATCCATCTAATGGCATGTATGTACATTCACTATGAGCAAACTAGCCAATTAAAAAAAAATAATATTTTCCTCCAAAATGCTGAACCACCCCGGCCCTTACCATTTCGGCCCGAAAGTTGTGATAACTCAAATTTTTCAATATTTGCCACTACGCCCCTTTCAAAGGGATATGGGGGTCAGGATCCATCTAATGGCATGTATAGACATTTATTGTGGGGAAACTAGCCTATTCAAAAAATATAATATTTTCCTCCAAAATGCTGAACCACCCCGGCCCTTACAACTTCGGCCCGAAAAGTTGTGATCATTCAAATTTTTAAAATATTTGCCCCTACCCCCTGTCAAAGGGATATAGGCATAAGAATCCATCTAATTCAATGTATGTACATTCATTATGGGGAAACTAGCCTATTAAAAAAATATAATATTTTCCTCCAAAATGCTGAACCACCCCTGCCCTTACCATTTTGGCCCGAAAGTTGTGACAATTCAAACTTTTACAATATTTGCCCCTACGCCACTTTCAAAGGGATATGGGGGTCAGGATCCATCTAATGGCATGTATGTACATTCATTATGAGGAAACTAGCCAATTAAAAAAAAATAATATTTTCCTCCAAAATGCTGAACCACCCCGGCCCTTACAATTTCGGCCCGAAAGTTGTGATAATTCTAATTTTTACAATATTTGCCCCTACCCCCCTGTCAAAGGGATATAGGCATTAGAATCCATCTAATTGCATGTATGTACATTCATTATGGGGAAACTAGCCTATTCAAAAAATATAATATTTTCCTCCAAAATGCTGAACCACCCCGGCCCTTACAATTTCGGCCCAAAAGTTGTGAAAACTCAAATTTTCCAATATTTGCCACTACGCCCCTTTCAAACGGATATGGGGGTCAGGATCCATCTAATGGCATGTACGTACATTCAGTGTGGGGAAACTCGCCTAATAAAAAAAATTAATATTTTCCTCCAAAATGCTGAACCACCCCGGCCCTTACAACTTCGGCCCGAAAAGTTGTGATCATTCAAATTTTAAAATATTTGCCCCTACCCCCCTGTCAAAGGGATATAGGCATAAGAATCCAACTAATTCAATGTATGTACATGTACATTCATTATGGGGAAACTAGCCTATTAAAAAAATATAATATTTTCCTCCAAAATGCTGAACCACCCCGGCCCTTACCATTTTGGCCCGAAAGTTGTGATAATTCAAACTTTTACAATATTTGCCCCTACGCCACTTTCAAAGGGATATGGGGGTCAGGATCCATCTAATGGCATGTATGTACATTCACTATGAGCAAACTAGCCAATTAAAAAAAATAATATTTTCCTCCAAAATGCTGAACCACCCCGGCCCTTACCATTTCGGCCCGAAAGTTGTGATAACTCAAATTTTTCAATATTTGCCACTACGCCCCTTTCAAAGGGATATGGGGGTCAGGATCCATCTAATGGCATGTATAGACATTTATTGTGGGGAAACTAGCCTATTCAAAAAATATAATATTTTCCTCCAAAATGCTGAACCACCCCGGCCCTTACAACTTCGGCCCGAAAAGTTGTGATCATTCAAATTTTTAAAATATTTGCCCCTACCCCCTGTCAAAGGGATATAGGCATAAGAATCCATCTAATTCAATGTATGTACATTCATTATGGGGAAACTAGCCTATTAAAAAAATATAATATTTTCCTCCAAAATGCTGAACCACCCCTGCCCTTACCATTTTGGCCCGAAAGTTGTGACAATTCAAACTTTTACAATATTTGCCCCTACGCCACTTTCAAAGGGATATGGGGGTCAGGATCCATCTAATGGCATGTATGTACATTCATTATGAGGAAACTAGCCAATTAAAAAAAAAAAATATTTTCCTCCAAAGTGCTGAACCACCCCGGCCCTTACAATTTCGGCCCGAAAGGTGTGATAATTCAAATTTTACAATATTTGCCCCTACCCCCCTGTCAAAGGGAGTTAGGCATTAGAATCCATCTAATTGCATGTATGTACATTCATTATGGGGAAACTAGCCTATTCAAAAAATATAATATTTTCCTCCAAAATGCTGAACCACCCCGGCCCTTACAACTTCGGCCCGAAAAGTTGTGATAATTCAAATTTTTACAATATTTGCCCCTACGCCACTTTCAAAGGGATATGGGGGTCAGGATCCATCTAATGGCATGTATGTACATTCACTGTGGGGAAACTAGCCTATTCAAAAAATATAATATTTTCCTCCAAAATGCTGAACCACCCCGGCCCTTACAACTTCGGCCCGAAAAGTTGTGATCATTCAAATTTTTAAAATATTTGCCCCTACCCCCCTGTCAAAGGGATATAGGCATAAGAATCCAACTAATTCAATGTATGTACATGTACATTCATTATGGGGAAACTAGCCTATTAAAAAAATATAATATTTTCCTCCAAAATGCTGAACCACCCCGGCCCTTACCATTTTGGCCCGAAAGTTGTGATAATTCAAACTTTTACAATATTTGCCCCTACGCCACTTTCAAAGGGATATGGGGGTCAGGATCCATCTAATGGCATGTATGTACATTCACTATGAGCAAACTAGCCAATTAAAAAAAAATAATATTTTCCTCCAAAATGCTGAACCACCCCGGCCCTTACCATTTCGGCCCGAAAGTTGTGATAACTCAAATTTTTCAATATTTGCCACTACGCCCCTTTCAAAGGGATATGGGGGTCAGGATCCATCTAATGGCATGTATAGACATTTATTGTGGGGAAACTAGCCTATTCAAAAAATATAATATTTTCCTCCAAAATGCTGAACCACCCCGGCCCTTACAACTTCGGCCCGAAAAGTTGTGATCATTCAAATTTTTAAAATATTTGCCCCTACCCCCCTGTCAAAGGGATATAGGCATAAGAATCCATCTAATTCAATGTATGTACATTCATTATGGGGAAACTAGCCTATTAAAAAAATATAATATTTTCCTCCAAAATGCTGAACCACCCCGGCCCTTACCATTTTGGCCCGAAAGTTGTGATAATTCAAACTTTTACAATATTTGCCCCTACGCCACTTTCAAAGGGATATGGGGGTCAGGATCCATCTAATGGCATGTATGTACATTCATTATGAGGAAACTAGCCAATTAAAAAAAAATAATATTTTCCTCCAAAATGCTGAACCACCCCGGCCCTTACAATTTCGGCCCGAAAGTTGTGATAATTCTAATTTTTACAATATTTGCCCCTACCCCCCTGTCAAAGGGATATAGGCATTAGAATCCATCTAATTGCATGTATGTACATTCATTATGGGGAAACTAGCCTATTCAAAAAATATAATATTTTCCTCCAAAATGCTGAACCACCCCGGCCCTTACCATTTCGGCCCGAAAGTTGTGATAACTCAAATTTTTCAATATTTGCCCCTACGCCCCTTTCAAAGGGATATGGGGGTCAGGATCCATCTAATGGCATGTATGTACATTCATTGTGGGGGAAAACTAGCCTCCAAAATGCTGAACCACCCCGGCCCTTACAACTTCGGCCCGAAAAGTTGTGATCATTCAAATTTTAAAATATTTGCCCCTACCCCCCTGTCAAAGGGATATGGGGGTCAGGATCCATCTAATTCAATGTATGTACATTCATTATGGGGAAACTAGCCTATTAAAAAAATATAATATTTTCCTCCAAAATGCTGAACCACCCCGGCCCTTACCATTTCGGCCCGAAAGTTGTGATAATTCAAATTTTTACAATATTTGCCCCTACGCCACTTTCAAAGGGATATGGGGGTCAGGATCCATCTAATGGCATGTATGTACATTCACTATGAGGAAACTAGCCAATTAAAAAAAAATAATATTTTCCTCCAAAATGCTGAACCACCCCGGCCCTTACCATTTCGGCCCAAAAGTTGTGAAACTCAAATTTTTCAATATTTGCCACTACGCCCCTTTCAAACGGATATGGGGGTCAGGATCCATCTAATGGCATGTACGTACATTCATTGTGGGGAAACTAGCCTAATAAAAAAAATAATATTTTCCTCCAAAATGCTGAACCACCCCGGCCCTTACAACTTCGGCCCGAAAAGTTGTGATCATTCAAATTTTTAAAATATTTGCCCCTACCCCCCTGTCAAAGGGATATAGGCATAAGAATCCATCTAATTCAATGTATGTACATTCATTATGGGGAAACTAGCCTATTAAAAAAATATAATATTTTCCTCCAAAATGCTGAACCACCCCGGCCCTTACCATTTTGGCCCGAAAGTTGTGATAATTCAAACTTTTACAATATTTGCCCCTACGCCACTTTCAAAGGGATATGGGGGTCAGGATCCATCTAATGGCATGTATGTACATTCATTATGAGGAAACTAGCCAATTAAAAAAAATAATATTTTCCTCCAAAATGCTGAACCACCCCGGCCCTTACCATTTCGGCCCGAAAGTTGTGATAATTCAAATTTTTCAATATTTGCCACTACGCCCCTTTCAAAGGGATATGGGGGTCAGGATCCATCTAATGGCATGTATAGACATTTATTGTGGGGAAACTAGCCTATTCAAAAAATATAATATTTTCCTCCAAAATGCTGAACCACCCCGGCCCTTACAACTTCGGCCCGAAAAGTTGTGATCATTCAAATTTTTAAATATTTGCCCCTACCCCCCTGTCAAAGGGATATAGGCAAGAATCCATCTAATTCAATGTATGTACATTCATCATGGGGAAACTAGCCTATTAAAAAAATATAATATTTTCCTCCAAAATGCTGAACCACCCCGGCCCTTACCATTTGGCCCGAAAGTTGTGATAATTCAAACTTTTACAATATTTGCCCCTACGCCACTTTCAAAGGGATATGGGGGTCAGGATCCATCTAATGGCATGTATGTACATTCATTATGGGGAAACTAGCCAATTAAAAAAAATAATATTTTCCTCCAAAATGCTGAACCACCCCGGCCCTTACCATTTCGGCCCGAAAGTTGTGATAATTCAAATTTTTCAATATTTGCCCCTACGCCCCTTTCAAAGGGATATGGGGGTCAGGATCCATCTAATGGCATGTATGTACATTCATTGTGGGGAAACTAGCCTAATAAAAAAATTAATATTTTCCTCCAAAATGCTGAACCACCCCGGCCCTTACAATTTCGGCCCGAAAAGTTGTGATAATTCAAATTTTTACAATATTTGCCCCTACCCCCTTTCAAAGGGATATGGGGTCAGAATCCATCTAATGCATGTATGTACATTCATTGTGGGGAAACTAGCCTATTAAAAAAATATAATATTTTCCTCCAAAATGCTGAACCACCCCGGCCCTTACCATTTCGGCCCGAAAGTTGTGATAATTCAAATTTTACAATATTTGCCCCTACCCCCCTGTCAAAGGGATATAGGCATAAGAATCCATCTAATTCAATGTATGTACATTCATTATGGGGAAACTAGCCTATTAAAAAAATATAATATTTTCCTCCAAAATGCTGAACCACCCCGGCCCTTACCATTTTGGCCCGAAAGTTGTGATAATTCAAACTTTTACAATATTTGCCCCTACGCCACTTTCAAAGGGATATGGGGGTCAGGATCCATCTAATGGCATGTATGTACATTCATTATGAGGAAACTAGCCAATTAAAAAAAATAATATTTTCCTCCAAAATGCTGAACCACCCCGGCCCTTACCATTTCGGCCCGAAAGTTGTGATAACTCAAATTTTTCAATATTTGCCACTACGCCCCTTTCAAAGGGATATGGGGGTCAGGATCCATCTAATGGCATGTATAGACATTTATTGTGGGGAAACTAGCCTATTCAAAAAATATAATATTTTCCTCCAAAATGCTGAACCACCCCGGCCCTTACCATTTCGGCCCGAAAAATGTGATAATTCAAATTTTTACAATATTTGCCCCTACGCCACTTTCAAAGGGATATGGGGGTCAGGATCCATCTAATGGCATGTATGTACATTCACTATGAGGAAACTAGCCAATTAAAAAAAAATAATATTTTCCTCCAAAATGCTGAACCACCCCGGCCCTTACCATTTCGGCCCAAAAGTTGTGAAAACTCAAATTTTTCAATATTTGCCCCTACGCCCCTTTCAAACGGATATGGGGTCAGGATCCATCTAATGGCATGTATGTACATTCATTGTGGGGAAACTAGCCTAATAAAAAAAATTAATATTTTCCTCCAAAATGCTGAACCACCCCGGCCCTTACAACTTCGGCCCGAAAAGTTGTGATCATTCAAATTTTTAAAATATTTGCCCCTACCCCCCTGTCAAAGGGATATAGGCATAAGAATCCATCTAATTCAATGTATGTACATTCATTATGGGGAAACTAGCCTATTAAAAAAATATAATATTTTCCTCCAAAATGCTGAACCACCCCGGCCCTTACCATTTTGGCCCGAAAGTTGTGATAATTCAAACTTTTACAATATTTGCCCCTACGCCACTTTCAAAGGGATATGGGGGTCAGGATCCATCTAATGGCATGTATGTACATTCACTATGAGGAAACTAGCCAATTAAAAAAAAATAATATTTTCCTCCAAAATGCTGAACCACCCCGGCCCTTACCATTTCGGCCCGAAAGTTGTGATAACTCAAATTTTTCAATATTTGCCACTACGCCCCTTTCAAAGGGATATGGGGGTCAGGATCCATCTAATGGCATGTATAGACATTCATTGTGGGGAAACTAGCCTATTCAAAAAATATAATATTTTCCTCCAAAATGCTGAACCACCCCGGCCCTTACAACTTCGGCCCGAAAAGTTGTGATCATTCAAATTTTTAAAATATTTGCCCCTACCCCCTGTCAAAGGGATATAGGCATAAGAATCCATCTAATTCAATGTATGTACATTCATTATGGGGAAACTAGCCTATTAAAAAAATATAATATTTTCCTCCAAAATGCTGAACCACCCCGGCCCTTACAATTTCGGCCCGAAAGTTGTGATAATTCAAATTTTACAATATTTGCCACTACGCCCCTTTCAAAGGGATATGGGGGTCAGGATCCATCTAATGGCATGTATGACATTCATTGTGGGGAAACTAGCCTATTCAAAAAATATAATATTTTCCTCCAAAATGCTGAACCACCCCGGCCCTTACCATTTCGGCCCGAAAGTTGTGATAATTCAAATTTTTACAATATTTGCCCTACGCCACTTTCAAAGGGATATGGGGGTCAGGATCCATCTAATGGCATGTATGTACATTCATATGAGGAAACTAGCCAATTAAAAAAAAATAATATTTTCCTCCAAAATGCTGAACCACCCCGGCCCTTACCATTTCGGCCCAAAAGTTGTGAAAATTCAAATTTTTCAATATTTGCCACTACGCCCCTTTCAAAGGGATATGGGGGTCAGGATCCATCTAATGGCATGTACGTACATTCATTGTGGGGAAACTAGCCTATTAAAAAAAATAATATTTTCCTCCAAAATGCTGAACCACCCCGGCCCTTACAACTTCGGCCCGAAAAGTTGTGATCATTCAAATTTTTAAAATATTTGCCCCTACCCCCCTGTCAAAGGGATATAGGCATAAGAATCCATCTAATTCATGTATGTACATTCATTATGGGGAAACTAGCCTATTAAAAAAATATAATATTTTCCTCCAAAATGCTGAACCACCCCGGCCCTTACCATTTTGGCCCGAAAGTTGTGATAATTCAAACTTTTACAATATTTGCCCCTACGCCACTTTCAAAGGGATATGGGGGTCAGGATCCATCTAATGGCATGTATGTACATTCATTATGAGCAAACTAGCCAATTAAAAAAAAAAAATATTTTCCTCCAAAATGCTGAACCACCCCGGCCCTTACCATTTCGGCCCGAAAGTTGTGATAACTCAAATTTTTCAATATTTGCCACTACGCCCCTTTCAAAGGGATATGGGGGTCAGGATCCATCTAATGGCATGTATGACATTTATTGTGGGGAAACTAGCCTATTCAAAAAATATAATATTTTCCTCCAAAATGCTGAACCACCCCGGCCCTTACAACTTCGGCCCGAAAAGTTGTGATCATTCAAATTTTTAAAATATTTGCCCCTACCCCCCTGTCAAAGGGATATAGGCATAAGAATCCATCTAATTCAATGTATGTACATTCATTATGGGGAAACTAGCCTATTAAAAAAATATAATATTTTCCTCCAAAATGCTGAACCACCCCGGCCCTTACCATTTTGGCCCGAAAGTTGTGATAATTCAAACTTTTACAATATTTGCCCCTACGCCACTTTCAAAGGGATATGGGGGTCAGGATCCATCTAATGGCATGTATGTACATTCATTATGAGGAAACTAGCCAATTAAAAAAAAATAATATTTTCCTCCAAAATGCTGAACCACCCCGGCCCTTACAATTTCGGCCCGAAAGTTGTGATAATTCAAATTTTTACAATATTTGCCCCTACCCCCCTGTCAAAGGGATATAGGCATTAGAATCCATCTAATTGCATGTATGTACATTCATTATGGGGAAACTAGCCTATTCAAAAAATATAATATTTTCCTCCAAAATGCTGAACCACCCCGGCCCTTACAATTTCGGCCCGAAAGTTGTGATAATTCAAATTTTTACAATATTTGCCCCTACGCCCCGTTCAAAGGGATATAGGGTTCAGGATCCATCTAATCGCATGTATGTACATTCACTATGAGGAAACTAGCCAATTAAAAAAAATAATATTTTCCTCCAAAATGCTGAACCACCCCGGCCCTTACCATTTCGGCCCAAAAGTTGTGAAAACTCAAATCTTTCAATATTTGCCACTACGCCCCTTTCAAAGGGATATGGGGGTCAGGATCCATCTAATGGCATGTACGTACATTCAGTGTGGGGAAACTCGCCTAATAAAAAAAATTAATATTTTCCTCCAAAATGCTGAACCACCCCGGCCCTTACAACTTCGGCCCGAAAAGTTGTGATCATTCAAATTTTTAAAATATTTGCCCCTACCCCCCTGTCAAAGGGATATAGGCATAAGAATCCATCTAATTCAATGTATGTACATTCATTATGGGGAAACTAGCCTATTAAAAAAATATAATATTTTCCTCCAAAATGCTGAACCACCCCGGCCCTTACCATTTTGGCCCGAAAGTTGTGATAATTCAAACTTTTACAATATTTGCCCCTACGCCACTTTCAAAGGGATATGGGGGTCAGGATCCATCTAATGGCATGTATGTACATTCACTATGAGCAAACTAGCCAATTAAAAAAAAATAATATTTTCCTCCAAAATGCTGAACCACCCCGGCCCTTACCATTTCGGCCCGAAAGTTGTGATAACTCAAATTTTTCAATATTTGCCACTACGCCCCTTTCAAAGGGATATGGGGGTCAGGATCCATCTAATGGCATGTATAGACATTTATTGTGGGGAAACTAGCCTATTCAAAAAATATAATATTTTCCTCCAAAATGCTGAACCACCCCGGCCCTTACAACTTCGGCCCGAAAAGTTGTGATCATTCAAATTTTTAAAATATTTGCCCCTACCCCCCTGTCAAAGGGATATAGGCATAAGAATCCATCTAATTCAATGTATGTACATTCATTATGGGGAAACTAGCCTATTAAAAAAATATAATATTTTCCTCCAAAATGCTGAACCACCCCAGCCCTTACCATTTCGGCCCGAAAGTTGTGATAATTCAATTTTTACAATATTTGCCCCTACGCCCCTTTCAAAGGGATATGGGAGTCAGGATCCATCTAATGGCATGTATGTACATTCATTGTGGGGAAACTAGCCTATTCAAAAAATATAATATTTTCCTCCAAAATGCTGAACCACCCCGGCCCTTACAATTTCGGCCCGAAAGTTGTGATAATTCAAATTTTTACAATATTTGCCCCTACACCCCGTTCAAAGGGATATAGGGTTCAGGATCCATCTAATCGCATGTATGTACATTCATTATGAGGAAACTAGCCAATTAAAAAAAAATAATATTTTCCTCCAAAATGCTGAACCACCCCGGCCCTTACCATTTCGGCCCAAAAGTTGTGAAAACTCAAATTTTTCAATATTTGCCACTACGCCCCTTTCAAACAGATATGGGGGTCAGGATCCATCTAATGGCATGTACGTACATTCAGTGTGGGGAAACTCGCCTAATAAAAAAAATTAATATTTTCCTCCAAAATGCTGAACCACCCCGGCCCTTACAACTTCGGCCCGAAAAGTTGTGATCATTCAAATTTTTAAAATATTTGCCCCTACCCCCCTGTCAAAGGGATATAGGCATAAGAATCCATCTAATTCAATGTATGTACATTCATTATGGGGAAACTAGCCTATTAAAAAAATATAATATTTTCCTCCAAAATGCTGAACCACCCTGGCCCTTACCATTTTGGCCCGAAAGTTGTGATAATTCAAACTTTTACAATATTTGCCCCTACGCCACTTTCAAAGGGATATGGGGGTCAGGATCCATCTAATGGCATGTATGTACATTCACTATGAGCAAACTAGCCAATTAAAAAAAAAAATATTTTCCTCCAAAATGCTGAACCACCCCGGCCCTTACCATTTCGGCCCGAAAGTTGTGATAACTCAAATTTTTCAATATTTGCCACTACGCCCCTTTCAAAGGGATATGGGGGTCAGGATCCATCTAATGGCATGTAAAGACATTTATTGTGGGGAAACTAGCCTATTCAAAAAATATAATATTTTCCTCCAAAATGCTGAACCACCCCGGCCCTTACAACTTCGGCCCGAAAAGTTGTGATCATTCAAATTTTTAAAATATTTGCCCCTACCCCCCTGTCAAAGGGATATAGGCATAAGAATCCATCTAATTCAATGTATGTACATTCATTATGGGGAAACTAGCCTATTAAAAAAATATAATATTTTCCTCCAAAATGCTGAACCACCCCGGCCCTTACCATTTTGGCCCGAAAGTTGTGATAATTCAAACTTTTACAATATTTGCCCCTACGCCACTTTCAAAGGGATATGGGGGTCAGGATCCATCTAATGGCATGTATGTACATTCATTATGAGGAAACTAGCCAATTAAAAAAATAATATTTTCCTCCAAAATGCTGAACCACCCCGGCCCTTACAATTTCGGCCCGAAAGTTGTGATAATTCAATTTTTACAATATTTGCCCCTACCCCCCTGTCAAAGGGATATAGGCATTAGAATCCATCTAATTGCATGTATGTACATTCATTATGGGGAAACTAGCCTATTCAAAAAATATAATATTTTCCTCCAAAATGCTGAACCACCCCGGCCCTTACAATTTCGGCCCGAAAGTTGTGATAATTCAAATTTTTACAATATTTGCCCCTACACCCCGTTCAAAGGGATATAGGGTTCAGGATCCATCTAATCGCATGTATGTACATTCACTATGGGGAAACTAGCCAATTAAAAAAAATAATATTTTCCTCCAAAATGCTGAACCACCCCGGCCCTTACCATTTCGGCCCAAAAGTTGTGAAAACTCAAATTTTCAATATTTGCCACTACGCCCCTTTCAAAGGGATATGGGGGTCAGGATCCATCTAATGGCATGTACGTACATTCAGTGTGGGGAAACTCGCCTAATAAAAAAAATTAATATTTTCCTCCAAAATGCTGAACCACCCCGGCCCTTACAACTTCGGCCCGAAAAGTTGTGATCATTCAAATTTTTAAAATATTTGCCCCTACCCCCCTGTCAAAGGGATATAGGCATAAGAATCCATCTAATTCAATGTATGTACATTCATTATGGGGAAACTAGCCTATTAAAAAAATATAATATTTTCCTCCAAAATGCTGAACCACCCTGGCCCTTACCATTTTGGCCCGAAAGTTGTGATAATTCAAACTTTTACAATATTTGCCCCTACGCCACTTTCAAAGGGATATGGGGGTCAGGATCCATCTAATGGCATGTATGTACATTCACTATGAGCAAACTAGCCAATTAAAAAAAAATAATATTTTCCTCCAAAATGCTGAACCACCCCGGCCCTTACCATTTCGGCCCGAAAGTTGTGATAACTCAAATTTTTCAATATTTGCCACTACGCCCCTTTCAAAGGGATATGGGGGTCAGGATCCATCTAATGGCATGTATAGACATTTATTGTGGGGAAACTAGCCTATTCAAAAAATATAATATTTTCCTCCAAAATGCTGAACCACCCCGGCCCTTACAACTTCGGCCCGAAAAGTTGTGATCATTCAAATTTTTAAAATATTTGCCCCTACCCCCCTGTCAAAGGGATATAGGCATAAGAATCCATCTAATTCAATGTATGTACATTCATTATGGGGAAACTAGCCTATTAAAAAAATATAATATTTTCCTCCAAAATGCTGAACCACCCCGGCCCTTACCATTTCGGCCCGAAAGTTGTGATAATTCAAATTTTTACAATATTTGCCCCTACGCCCCTTTCAAACGGATATGGGGTCAGGATCCATCTAATGGCATGTATGTACATTCATTGTGGGGAAACTAGCCTATTCAAAAAATATAATATTTTCCTCCAAAATGCTGAACCACCCCGGCCCTTACAATTTCGGCCCGAAAGTTGTGATAATTCAAATTTTTACAATATTTGCCCCTACCCCCGTTCAAAGGGATATAGGGTTCAGGATCCATCTAATCGCATGTATGTACATTCACTATGAGGAAACTAGCCAATTAAAAAAAAATAATATTTTCCTCCAAAATGCTGAACCACCCCGGCCCTTACCATTTCGGCCCAAAAGTTGTGAAAACTCAAATTTTTCAATATTTGCCACTACGCCCCTTTCAAACGGATATGGGGGTCAGGATCCATCTAATGGCATGTACGTACATTCAGTGTGGGGAAACTCGCCTAATAAAAAAAATTAATATTTTCCTCCAAAATGCTGAACCACCCCGGCCCTTACAACTTCGGCCCGAAAAGTTGTGATCATTCAAATTTTTAAAATATTTGCCCCTACCCCCCTGTCAAAGGGATATAGGCATAAGAATCCATCTAATTCAATGTATGTACATTCATTATGGGGAAACTAGCCTATTAAAAAAATATAATATTTTCCTCCAAAATGCTGAACCACCCCGGCCCTTACCATTTTGGCCCGAAAGTTGTGATAATTCAAACTTTTACAATATTTGCCCCTACGCCACTTTCAAAGGGATATGGGGGTCAGGATCCATCTAATGGCATGTATGTACATTCACTATGAGCAAACTAGCCAATTAAAAAAAAAAAATATTTTCCTCCAAAATGCTGAACCACCCCGGCCCTTACCATTTCGGCCCGAAAGTTGTGATAACTCAAATTTTTCAATATTTGCCACTACGCCCCTTTCAAAGGGATATGGGGGTCAGGATCCATCTAATGGCATGTAAAGACATTTATTGTGGGGAAACTAGCCTATTCAAAAAATATAATATTTTCCTCCAAAATGCTGAACCACCCCGGCCCTTACAACTTCGGCCCGAAAAGTTGTGATCATTCAAATTTTTAAAATATTTGCCCCTACCCCCTGTCAAAGGGATATAGGCATAAGAATCCATCTAATTCAATGTATGTACATTCATTATGGGGAAACTAGCCTATTAAAAAAATATAATATTTTCCTCCAAAATGCTGAACCACCCCGGCCCTTACCATTTTGGCCCGAAAGTTGTGATAATTCAAACTTTTACAATATTTGCCCCTACGCCACTTTCAAAGGGATATGGGGGTCAGGATCCATCTAATGGCATGTATGTACATTCATTATGAGGAAACTAGCCAATTAAAAAAAATAATATTTTCCTCCAAAATGCTGAACCACCCCGGCCCTTACAATTTCGGCCCGAAAGTTGTGATAATTCTAATTTTTACAATATTTGCCCCTACCCCCCTGTCAAAGGGATATAGGCATTAGAATCCATCTAATTGCATGTATGTACATTCATTATGGGGAAACTAGCCTATTCAAAAAATATAATATTTTCCTCCAAAATGCTGAACCACCCCGGCCCTTACAATTTCGGCCCGAAAGTTGTGATAATTCAAATTTTTACAATATTTGCCCCTACACCCCGTTCAAAGGGATATAGGGTTCAGGATCCATCTAATCGCATGTATGTACATTCACTATGAGGAAACTAGCCAATTAAAAAAAAATAATATTTTCCTCCAAAATGCTGAACCACCCCGGCCCTTACCATTTCGGCCCAAAAGTTGTGAAAACTCAAATTTTTCAATATTTGCCACTACGCCCCTTTCAAACAGATATGGGGGTCAGGATCCATCTAATGGCATGTACGTACATTCAGTGTGGGGAAACTCGCCTAATAAAAAAATTAATATTTTCCTCCAAAATGCTGAACCACCCCGGCCCTTACAACTTCGGCCCGAAAAGTTGTGATCATTCAAATTTTTAAAATATTTGCCCCTACCCCCCTGTCAAAGGGATATAGGCATAAGAATCCATCTAATTCAATGTATGTACATTCATTATGGGGAAACTAGCCTATTAAAAAAATATAATATTTTCCTCCAAAATGCTGAACCACCCCGGCCCTTACCATTTTGGCCCGAAAGTTGTGATAATTCAAACTTTTACAATATTTGCCCCTACGCCACTTTCAAAGGGATATGGGGGTCAGGATCCATCTAATGGCATGTATGTACATTCACTATGAGCAAACTAGCCAATTAAAAAAAAATAATATTTTCCTCCAAAATGCTGAACCACCCCGGCCCTTACCATTTCGGCCCGAAAGTTGTGATAACTCAAATTTTTCAATATTTGCCACTACGCCCCTTTCAAAGGGATATGGGGGTCAGGATCCATCTAATGGCATGTATAGACATTTATTGTGGGGAAACTAGCCTATTCAAAAAATATAATATTTTCCTCCAAAATGCTGAACCACCCCGGCCCTTACAACTTCGGCCCGAAAAGTTGTGATCATTCAAATTTTTAAAATATTTGCCCCTACCCCCCTGTCAAAGGGATATAGGCATAAGAATCCATCTAATTCAATGTATGTACATTCATTATGGGGAAACTAGCCTATTAAAAAAATATAATATTTTCCTCCAAAATGCTGAACCACCCCGGCCCTTACCATTTCGGCCCGAAAGTTGTGATAATTCAAATTTTTACAATATTTGCCCCTACGCCCCTTTCAAAGGGATATGGGAGTCAGGATCCATCTAATGGCATGTATGTACATTCATTGTGGGGAAACTAGCCTATTCAAAAAATATAATATTTTCCTCCAAAATGCTGAACCACCCCGGCCCTTACCATTTCGGCCCGAAAGTTGTGATAATTCAAATTTTACAATATTTGCCCCTACGCCACTTTCAAAGGGATATGGGGGTCAGGATCCATCTAATGGCATGTATGTACATTCATTATGAGGAAACTAGCCAATTAAAAAAAAATAATATTTTCCTCCAAAATGCTGAACCACCCCGGCCCTTACAATTTCGGCCCGAAAGTTGTGATAATTCAAATTTTTACAATATTTGCCCCTACCCCCCTGTCAAAGGGATATAGGCATTAGAATCCATCTAATTGCATGTATGTACATTCATTATGGGGAAACTAGCCTATAAAAAAAATTAATATTTTCCTCCAAAATGCTGAACCACCCCGGCCCTTACAACTTCGGCCCGAAAAGTTGTGATCATTCAAATTTTTAAAATATTTGCCCCTACCCCCCTGTCAAAGGGATATAGGCATAAGAATCCATCTAATTCAATGTATGTACATTCATTATGGGGAAACTAGCCTATTAAAAAAATATAATATTTTCCTCCAAAATGCTGAACCACCCCGGCCCTTACCATTTTGGCCCGAAAGTTGTGATAATTCAAACTTTTACAATATTTGCCCCTACGCCACTTTCAAAGGGATATGGGGGTCAGGATCCATCTAATGGCATGTATGTACATTCACTATGAGCAAACTAGCCAATTAAAAAAAAATAATATTTTCCTCCAAAATGCTGAACCACCCCGGCCCTTACCATTTCGGCCCGAAAGTTGTGATAACTCAAATTTTTCAATATTTGCCACTACGCCCCTTTCAAAGGGATATGGGGGTCAGGATCCATCTAATGGCATGTATAGACATTTATTGTGGGGAAACTAGCCTATTCAAAAAATATAATATTTTCCTCCAAAATGCTGAACCACCCCGGCCCTTACAACTTCGGCCCGAAAAGTTGTGATCATTCAAATTTTTAAAATATTTGCCCCTACCCCCCTGTCAAAGGGATATAGGCATAAGAATCCATCTAATTCAATGTATGTACATTCATTATGGGGAAACTAGCCTATTAAAAAAATATAATATTTTCCTCCAAAATGCTGAACCACCCCGGCCCTTACCATTTCGGCCCGAAAGTTGTGATAACTCAATTTTTACAATATTTGCCCCTACGCCCCTTTCAAAGGGATATGGGGGTCAGGATCCATCTAATGGCATGTATGTACATTCATTGTGGGGAAACTAGCCTATTCAAAAAATATAATATTTTCCTCCAAAATGCTGAACCACCCCGGCCCTTACAATTTCGGCCCGAAAGTTGTGATAATTCAAATTTTTACAATATTTGCCCCTACACCCCTTTCAAAGGGATATATGTAGGTTCAGGATCCATCTAATCGCATGTATGTACATTCATTATGGGGAAACTAGCCAATTAAAAAAAAAATATTTTCCTCCAAAATGCTGAACCAACCCGGCCCTTACCATTTCGGCCTAAAGTTGTGATAATTCAAATTTTTACAATATTTGCCCCTACCCCCTGTCAAAGGGATATAGGCGTTAGAATCCATCTAATGCATGTATGTACATTCATTATGGGGAAACTAGCCTATTAAAAAAAATAATATTTTCCTCCAAAATGCTGAACCACCCCGGCCCTTACCATTTCGGCCCGAAAGTTGTGATAATTCAAATTTTTACAATATTTGCCCCTACCCCCTGTTAAAGGGATATAGGCGTTAGAATCCATCTAATGCATGTATGTACATTCATTATGGGGAAACTAGCCTATTAAAAAAATATAATATTTTCCTCCAAAATGCTGAACCACCCCGGCCCTTACCATTTCGGCCCGAAAGTTGTGATAATTCAAATTTTTACAATATTTGCCCCTACGCCCCTTTCAAAGGGATATGGGGGTCAGGATCCATCTAATGGCATGTATGTACATTCACTGTGAGGAAACTAGCCAATTAAAAAAAAAATATTTTCCTCCAAAATGCTGAACCACCCCGGCCCTTACCATTTCGGCCCGAAAGTGTGATAATTCAAATTTTAACAATATTTGCCACTACGCCCCTTTCAAAGGGATATAGGGTTCAGGATCCATCTAATCTCATGTATGTACATTCATTATGAGGAAACTAGCCAATTAAAAAAAAAATATTTTCCTCCAAAATGCTGAACCACCCCGGCCCTTACCATTTCGGCCCGAAAGTTGTGAAACTCAAATTTTTAATATTTGCCACTACGCCCCTTTCAAAGGGATATGGGGTCAGGATCCATCTAATGGCATGTATGTACATTCATTGTGGGGAAACTAGCCTAATAAAAAAATTTGATATTTTCCTCCAAAATGCTGAACCACCCCGGCCCTTACAACTTCGGCCCGAAAAGTTGTGATAATTCAAATTTTTACAATATTGCCCCTACCCCCCTGTCAAAGGGATATAGGCGTTAGAATCCATCTAATTGCATGTATGTACATTCATTATGGGGAAACTAGACAATTCAAAAAAATATAATATTTTCCTCCAAAATGCTGAACCACCCCGGCCCTTACAACTTCGGCCCGAAAAGTTGTGATAATTCAAATTTTTACAATATTTGCCCCTACCCCCTGTCAAAGGGATATAGGCGTTAGAATCCATCTAATTGCATGTATGTACATTCATTATGGGGAAACTAGCCTATGCAAAAAATATAATATTTTCCTCCAAAATGCTGAACCACCCCGGCCCTTACAATTTCGGCCCGAAAGTTGTGATAATTCAAATTTTTACAATATTTGCCCCTACGCCCCTTTCAAAGGGATATGGGGGTCAGGATCCATCTAATGGCATGTATGTACATTCATTGTGGGGAAACTAGCCTATTCAAAAAATATAATATTTTCCTCCAAAATGCTGAACCACCCCGGCCCTTACCATTTCGGCCCGAAAGTTGTGATAATTCAAATTTTTACAATATTTGCCCCTACGCCCTTTCAAAGGGATATGGGGGTCAGGATCCATCTAATGGCATGTATGTACATTCACTGTGGGGAAACTAGCCTATTCAAAAAATATAATATTTTCCTCAAAATGCTGAACCACCCCGGCCCTTACAATTTCGGCCCGAAAGTTGTGATAATTCAAATTTTTACAATATTTGCCCCTACGCCCCTTTCAAAGGGATATGGGGGTCAGGATCCATCTAATGGCATGTATGTACATTCACTGTGAGGAAACTAGCCAATTAAAAAAAAAATATTTTCCTCCAAAATGCTGAACCACCCCGGCCCTTACCATTTCGGCCCGAAAGTGTGATAATTCAAATTTTAACAATATTTACCACTACGCCCCTTTCAAAGGGATATAGGGGTCAGGATCCATCTAATGGCATGTATGTACATTCATTGTGGGGAAACTAGCCTAATAAAAAATTAATATTTTCCTCCAAAATGCTGAACCACCCCGGCCCTTACAACTTCGGCCCGAAAAGTTGTGATAATTCAAATTTTTACAATATTTGCCCCTACCCCCCTGTCAAAGGGATATAGGCGTTAGAATCCATCTAATGCATGTATGTACATTCATTATGGGGAAACTAGCCTATTCAAAAAATATAATATTTTCCTCCAAAATGCTGAACCACCCCGGCCCTTACAATTTCGGCCCGAAAGTTGTGATAATTCAAATTTTTACAATATTTGCCCCTACGCCCCTTTCAAGGGATATAGGGTTCAGGATCCATCTAATCTCATGTATGTACATTCATTATGAGGAAACTAGCCAATTAAAAAAATATATTTTCCTCCAAAATGCTGAACCACCCCGGCCCTTACCATTTCTGCCCGAAAGTTGTGATAACTCAAATTTTTAAATATTTGCCACTACGCCCCTTTCAAAGGGATGTTGGGGTCAGGATCCATCTAATGGCATGTATGTACATTCATTGTGGGGAAACTAGCCTAATAAAAAAATTTAATATTTTCCTCCAAAATGCTGAACCACCCCGGCCCTTACAACTTCGGCCCGAAAAGTTGTGATGATTCTAATTTTTACAATATTTGCCCCTACCCCCCTGTCAAAGGGATATAGGCGTTAGAATCCATCTAATTGCATGTATGTCATTCATTATGGGGAAACTAGCCAATTCAAAAAATATAATATTTTCCTCCAAAATGCTGAACCACCCCGGCCCTTACAACTTCGGCCCGAAAAGTTGTGATAATTCAAATTTTTACAATATTTGCCCCTACGCCCCGTTCAAAGGGATATAGGGTTCAGGATCCATCTAATTGCATGTATGTACATTCACTATGAGGAAACTAGCCAATTAAAAAAAATATATTTTTCCTCCAAAATGCTGAACCACCCCGGCCCTTACCATTTCGGCCCAAAAGTTGTGATAACTCAAATTTTTCAATATTTGCCACTACACCCCTTTCAAAGGGATATAGGGTTCAGGATCCATCTAATCGCATGTATGTATATATTTAGGGGAAACTAGCCAATTAAAAAAAAAAAAATTTTCCTCCAAAATGCTGAACCACCCCGGCCCTTACTATTTCGGCCCGAAAGTTGTGAAAACTCAAATTTTTACAATATTTGCCCCTACCCCCCTGTCAAAGGGATATGGGCGTCAGGATCCATCTAATGGCATGTATGTACATTCATTATGAGGAAACTAGCCAATTAAAAAAAAAAATATTTTCCTCCAAAATGCTGAACCACCCCGGCCCTTACCATTTCGGCCCGAAAGTTGTGAAACTCAAATTTTTAAATATTTTCCACTACGCCCCTTTCAAAGGGATGTTGGGGTCAGGATCCATCTAATGGCATGTATGTACATTCATTGTGGGGAAACTAGCCTAATAAAAAAATTAATATTTTCCTCCAAAATGCTGAACCACCCCGGCCCTTACAACTTCGGCCCGAAAAGTTGTGATAATTCAAATTTTTACAATATTTGCCCCTACCCCCCTGTCAAAGGGATATAGGCGTTAGAATCCATCTAATTGCATGTATGTACATTCATTATGGGGAAACTAGCCAATTCAAAAAATATAATATTTTCCTCCAAAATGCTGAACCACCCCGGCCCTTACAACTTCGGCCCGAAAAGTTGTGATAATTCAAATTTTTACAATATTTGCCCCTACCCCCCTGTCAAAGGGATATAGGCGTTAGAATCCATCTAATTGCATGTATGTACATTCATTATGGGGAAACTAGCCTATGCAAAAAATATAATATTTTCCTCCAAAATGCTGAACCACCCCGGCCCTTACAATTTGGCCCGAAAGTTGTGATAATTCAAATTTTTACAATATTTTCCCCTACGCCCCTTTCAAAGGGATATGGGGGTCAGGATCCATCTAATGGCATGTATGTACATTCATTGTGGGGAAACTAGCCTATTCAAAAAATATAATATTTTCCTCCAAAATGCTGAACCACCCCGGCCCTTACCATTTCGGCCCGAAAGTTGTGATAATTCAAATTTTTACAATATTTGCCCCTACGCTACTTTCAAAGGGATATGGGGGTCAGGATCCATCTAATGGCATGTATGTACATTCACTGTGGGGAAACTAGCCTATTCAAAAAATATAATATTTTCCTTCAAAATGCTGAACCACCCCGGCCCTTACAATTTCGGCCCGAAAGTTGTGATAATTCAAATTTTTACAATATTTGCCCCTACGCCCCTTTCAAAGGGATATGGGGGTCAGGATCCATCTAATGGCATGTATGTACATTCACTGTGAGGAAACTAGCCAATTAAAAAAAAAATATTTTCCTCCAAAATGCTGAACCACCCCGGCCCTTACCATTTCGGCCCGAAAGTTGTGATAATTCAAATTTTAACAATATTTGCCACTACGCCCCATTCAAAGGGATATAGGGGTCAGGATCCATCTAATGGCATGTATGTACATTCATTGTGGGGAAACTAGCCTAATAAAAATTTTAATATTTTCCTCTAAAATGCTGAACCACCCCGGCCCTTACAACTTCGGCCCGAAAAGTTGTGATAATTCTAATTTTTACAATATTTGCCCCTACCCCCCTGTCAAAGGGATATAGGCGTTAGAATCCATCTAACTGCATGTATGTACATTCATTATGGGGAAACTAGCCTATTCAAAAAATATAATATTTTCCTCCAAAATGCTGAACCACCCCGGCCCTTACAATTTCGGCCCGAAAGTTGTGATAATTCAAATTTTTACAATATTTGCCCCTACGTCCCTTTCAAGGGATATAGGGTTCAGGATCCATCTAATCTCATGTATGTACATTCATTATGAGGAAACTAGCCAATTAAAAAAAAAATATATTTTCCTCCAAAATGCTGAACCACCCCGGCCCTTACCATTTCGGCCCGAAAGTTGTGATAACTCAAATTTTTAAATATTTTCCACTACGCCCCTTTCAAAGGGATATTGGGGTCAGGATCCATCTAATGGCATGTATGTACATTCATTGTGGGGAAACTAGCCTAATAAAAAAATTTGATATTTTCCTCCAAAATGCTGAACCACCCCGGCCCTTACAACTTCGGCCCGAAAAGTTGTGATAATTCTAATTTTTACAATATTTGCCCCTACCCCCCTGTCAAAGGGATATAGGCGTTAGAATCCATCTAATTGCATGTATGTACATTCATTATGGGGAAACTAGCCAATTCAAAAAATATAATATTTTCCTCCAAAATGCTGAACCACCCCGGCCCTTACAACTTCGGCCCGAAAAGTTGTGATAATTCAAATTTTTACAATATTTGCCCCTACGCCCCGTTCAAAGGGATATAGGGTTCAGGATCCATCTAATTGCATGTATGTACATTCATTATGAGGAAACTAGCCAATTAAAAAAAAAAAATATTTTCCTCCAAAATGCTGAACCACCCCGGCCCTTACCATTTCGGCCCAAAAGTTGTGATAATTCAAATTTTTCAATATTTGCCACTACACCCCTTTCAAAGGGATATAGGGTTCAGGATCCATCTAATCGCATGTATGTACATTCATTAAGGGGAAACTAGCCAATTAAAAAAAAAAAAATTTTCCTCCAAAATGCTGAACCACCCCGGCCCTTACTATTTCGGCCCGAAAGTTGTGAAAACTCAAATTTTTACAATATTTGCCCCTACCCCCCTGTCAAAGGGATATGGGGGTCAGGATCCATCTAATGTCATGTATATACATTCATTATGGGGAAACTAGCCAATTATAAAAATATATATTTTCCTCCAAAATGCTGAACCACCCCGGCCCCATTTCGGCCCAAAATTTGTGATAACTCAAATTTTTCAATATTTGCCACTACGCCCCTTTCAAAGGGATATAGGGTTCAGGATCCATCTAATCGCATGTATGTACATTCATTGTGGGAAACTAGCCTAATAAAAAATTTAATATTTTCCTCCAAAATGCTGAACCACCCGGCCCTTACAACTTCGGCCCGAAAAGTTGTGATAATTCAAATTTTTACAATATTTGCCCCTACCCCCCTGTCAAAGGGATATAGGCATTAGAATCCATCTAATTGCATGTATGTACATTCATTATGGGAAAATAGCCTATTCAAAAAATCTAATATTTTCCTCCAAAATGCTGAACCACCCCGGCCCTTACAACTTTGGCCCGAAAAGTTGTGATAATTCTAATTTTTACAATATTTGCCCCTACCCCCCTGTCAAAGGGATATAGGCGTTTGAATCCATCTAATTGCATGTATGTACATTCACTATGGGGAAACTAGCCTATTAAAAAAATATAATATTTTCCTCCAAAATGCTGACCCCCCCGGCCCTTACCATTTCGGCCCGAAAGTTGTGATAACTCAAATTTTTCAATATTTGCCACTACGCCCCTTTCAAAGGATATGGGGGTCAGGATCCATCTAATGGCATGTATGTACATTCATTGTGGGAAACTAGCCTATTAAAAAATATAATATTTTCCTCCAAAATGCTGAACCACCCCGGCCCTTACCATTTCGGCCCGAAAGTTGTGATAATTCAAATTTTTACAATATTTGCCCCTACGCTACTTTCAAAGGGATATAGGGTTCAGGATCCATCTAATCGCATGTATGTACATTCATTATGGGGAAACTAGCCAATTAAAAAAATATATATTTTCCTCCAAAATGCTGAACCACCCCGGCCCTTACCATTTCGGCCCGAAAGTTGTGAAAACTCAAATTTTTCAATATTTTCCACTACGCCCCTTTCAAAGGGATATGGGGGTCAGGATCCATCTAATGGCATGTATGTACATTCATTGTGGGGAAACTAGCCTAATAAAAAATTTAATATTTTCCTCCAAAATGCTGAACCACCCCGGCCCTTACAACTTCGGCCCGAAAAGTTGTGATGATTCTAATTTTTACAATATTTGCCCCTACCCCCCTGTCAAAGGGATATAGGCGTTAGAATCCATCTAATTGCATGTATGTACATTCATTATGGGGAAACTAGACAATTCAAAAAATATAATATTTTCCTCCAAAATGCTGAACCACCCCGGCCCTTACAACTTCGGCCCGAAAAGTTGTGATAATTCAAATTTTTACAATATTTGCCACTACGCCCCTTTCAAAGGGATATAGGGATCAGGATCCATCTAATCGCATGTATGTACATTCATTAAGGGGAAACTAGCCAATTAAAAAAAAATATATTTTCCTCCAAAATGCTGAACCACCCCGGCCCTTACCATTTCGGCCCGAAAGTTGTGAAAACTCAAATTTTTAATATTTTCCACTACGCCCCTTTCAAAGGGATGTGGGGGTCAGGACCCATCTAATGGCATGTATGTACATTCATTGTGGGGAAACTAGCCTAATAAAAAAATTTGATATTTTCCTCTAAAATGCTGAACCACCCCGGCCCTTACAACTTCGGCCCGAAGGTTGTGATGATTCTAATTTTTACAATATTTGCCCCTACCCCCCTGTCAAAGGGATATAGGCGTTAGAATCCATCTAATTGCATGTATGTACATTCATTATGGGGAAACTAGCCAATTAAAAAAATATAATATTTTCCTCCAAAATGCTGAACCACCCCGGCCCTTACAACTTCGGCCCGAAAATTTGTGATAATTCAAATTTTTACAATATTTGCCCTTACCCCCCTGTCAAAGGGATATAGGGTTCAGGATCCATCTCATGGCATGTATGTACATTCACTTTGAGGAAACTAGCCAATTAAAAAAAATATATATTTTCCTCCAAAATGCTGAACCACCCCGGCCCTTACAATTTCGGCCCGAAAGTTGTGATAACTCAAATATTTACAATATTTGCCCCTACGCCCCTTTCAAACGGATGTGGGGGTCAGGATCCATCTAATGGCATGTATGTACATTCATTGTGGGGAAACTAGCCTATTCAAAAAATATAATACTTTCCTCCAAAATGCTGAACCACCCCGGCCCTTACCATTTCGGCCCGAAAGTTGTGATAATTCAAATTTTTACAATATTTGCCCCTACGCCACTTTCAAAGGGATATGGGGGTCAGGATCCATCTAATGGCATGTATGTACATTCACTGTCGGGAAACTAGCCTATTCAAAAAATATAATATTTTCGTCCAAAATGCTGAACCACCCCGGCCCTTACCATTTCGGCCCAAAAGTTGTGATAACTCAAATTTTTCAATATTTGCCACTACGCCACTTTCAAAGGGATATAGGGTTCAGGATCCATCTAATCGCATGTATGTACATTCATTGTGGGGAAACTAGCCTATTCAAAAAATATAATACTTTCCTCCAAAATGCTGAACCACCCCGGCCCTTACCATTTCGGCCCGAAAGTTGTGATAATTCAAATTTTTACAATATTTGCCCCTACGCCACTTTCAAAGGGATATGGGGGTCAGGATCCATCTAATGGCATGTATGTACATTCACTGTCGGGAAACTAGCCTATTCAAAAAATATAATATTTTCGTCCAAAATGCTGAACCACTCCGGCCCTTACCATTTCGGCCCAAAAGTTGTGATAACTCAAATTTTTCAATATTTGCCACTACGCCACTTTCAAAGGGATATAGGGTTCAGGATCCATCTGATCGCATGTATGTACATTCATTATGGGGAAACTAGCAATTAAAAAAAAAAAAAATTTCCTCCAAAATGCTGAACCACCCCGGCCCTTACCATTTTCGACCCGAAAGTTGTGATAATTCTAATTTTTCAATATTTTCCACTACCCCCCTGTCAAAGGGATGTGGGGGTTAGGACCCATCTAATGGCATGTACGTACATTCATTTTTGGGAAACTAGCCTAACAAAAAAATTGATATTTTCCTCTAAAATGCTGAACCACCCCGGCCCTTACCATTTCGGCCCGAAAGTTGTGAAAACTCAAATTTTTCAATATTTTCCACTACGCCCCTTTCAAAGGGATGTGGGGGTCAGGATCCATCTAATGGCATGTATGTACATTCATTGTGGGGAAACTAGCCTAATAAAAAAATTTGATATTTTCCTCTAAAATGCTGAACCACCCCGGCCCTTACAACTTCGGCCCGAAGTTGTGATGATTCTAATTTTTACAATATTTGCCCCTACCCCCCTGTCAAAGGGATATAGGCGTTAGAATCCATCTAATTGCATGTATGTACATTCATTATGGGGAAACTAGACAATTCAAAAAATATAATATTTTCCTCCAAAATGCTGAACCACCCCGGCCCTTACAACTTCGGCCCGAAAAGTTGTGATAATTCAAATTTTTACAATATTTGCCCTTACCCCCCTGTCAAAGGGATATAGGCGTTAGAATCCATCTAATTGCATGTATGTACATTCATTATGGGGAAAATAGCCTATGCAAAAATATAATATTTTCCTCCAAAATGCTGAACCACCCCGGCCCTTACCATTTCGGCCCGAAAAGTTGTGATAATTCAAATTTTTACAATATTTGCCGCTACGCCACTTTCAAAGGGATATGGGTGTCAGGATCCCTCTAATCGCATGTATGTACATTCATTGTGAGGAAACTAGCCAATAAAAAAAATTAATATTTTCCTCTAAAATGCTGAACCACCCCGGCCCTAACAACTTCGGCCCGAAAAGTTGTGATAATTCCAATTTTTACAATATTTGCCCCTACCCCCCTGTCAAAGGGATATAGACGTTAGAATCCATCTAACTGCATGTATGTACATTCATTATGGGGAAACTAGCCTATTCAAAAAATATAATATTTTCCTCCAAAATGCTGAACCACCCCGGCCCTTACAACTTCGGCCCGAAAAGTTGTGATAATTCAAATTTTTACAATATTTGCCGCTACGCCACTTTCAAAGGGATATGGGTGTCAGGATCCCTCTAATCGTATGTATGTACATTCATTGTGAGGAAACTAGCCAATTAAAAAAAAAAATATTTTCCTCCAAAATGCTGAACCACCCCGGCCCTTACCATTTCGGCCCGAAACGTATGATGATTCAAATTTTAACAATATTTACCACTACGCCCCATTCAAAGGGATATAGGGGTCAGGATCCATCTAATGGCATGTATGTACATTCATTGTGGGGAAACTAGCCTAATAAAAAAATTTAATATTTTCCTCTAAAATGCTGAACCACCCCGGCCCTTACAACTTCGGCCCGAAAAGTTGTGATGATTCTAATTTTTACAATATTGGCCCCTACCCCCCTGTCAAAGGGATATAGGCGTTAGAATCCATCTAACTGCATGTATGTACATTCATTATGGGGAAACTAGCCTATTAAAAAAATATAATATTTTCCTCCAAAATGCTGAACCACCCCGGCCCTTACCATTTCGGCCCGAAATTTGTGATAATTCTAATTTTTACAATATTTGCCCCTACCCCCCTGTCAAAGGGATATAGGCATTAGAATCCATCTAACTGCATGTATGTACATTCATTTTGGGGAAACTAGCCTATTCAAAAAATATAATATTTTCCTCCAAAATGCTGAACCACCCCGGCCCTTACAACTTCGGCCCTAAAAGTTGTGATAATTCAAATTTTTACAATATTTGCCGCTACGCCACTTTCAAAGGGATATGGGTGTCAGGATCCCTCTAATCGTATGTATGTACATTCATTGTGAGGAAACTAGCCAATTAAAAAAAAATATTTTCCTCCAAAATGCTGAACCACCCCGGCCCTTACCATTTCGGCCCGAAACGTATGACAATTCAAATTTTAACAATATTTACCACTACGCCCCATTCAAAGTGATATAGGGGTCAGGATCCATCTAATGGCATGTATGTACATTCATTGTGGGGAAACTAGCCTAATAAAAAAATTTAATATTTTCCTCTAAAATGCTGAACCACCCCGGCTCTTACAACTTCGGCCCGAAAAGTTGTGATAATTCTAATTTTTACAATATTTGCCCCTACCCCCCTGTCAAAGGGATATAGGCGTTAGAATCCATCTAACTGCATGTATGTACATTCATTATGGGGAAACTAGCCTATTCAAAAAATATAATATTTTCCTCCAAAATGCTGAACCACCCTGGCCCTTACAACTTCAGCCCGAAAAGTTGTGATAATTCAAATTTTTACAATATTTGCCGCTACGCCACTTTCAAAGGGATATGGGTGTCAGGATCCCTCTAATCGTATGTATGTACATTCATTGTGAGGAAACTAGCCAATTAAAAAAAAATATATTTTCCTCCAAAATGCTGAACCACCCCGGACCTTACCATTTCGGCCCGAAACGTATGATAATTCAAATTTTAACAATATTTACCACTACGCCCAATTCAAAGGGATATAGGGGTCACGATCCATCTAATGGCATGTATGTACATTCATTGTGGGGAAACTAGCCTAATAAAAAAAATTCATATTTTCCTCTAAAATGCTGAACCACCCCGGCCCTTACAACTTCGGCCCGAAGGTTGTGATGATTCTAATTTTTACAATATTTGCCCCTACCCCCCTGTCAAAGGGATATAGGCGTTAGAATCCATCTAATTGCATCTATGTACATTCATTATGGGGAAACTAGACAATTCAAAAAATATAATATTTTCCTCCAAAATGCTGAACCACCCCGGCCCTTACAACTTCGGCCCGAAAAGTTGTGATAATTCAAATTTTTACAATATTTGCCCTTACCCGCCTGTCAAAGGGATATAGGCGTTAGAATCCATCTAATTGCATGTATGCACATTCATTATGGGGAAAATAGCCTATGCAAAAAATATAATATTTTCCTCCAAAATGCTGAACCACCCCGGCCCTTACCATTTCGGCCCGAAAAGTTGTGATAATTCAAATTTTTACAATATTTGCCGCTACGCCACTTTCAAAGGGATATGGGTGTCAGGATCCCTCTAATCGTATGTATGTACATTCATTGTGAGGAAACTAGCCAATAAAAAAAATTAATATTTTCCTCTAAAATGCTGAACCACCCCGGCCCTAACAACTTCGGCCCGAAAAGTTGTGATAATTCCAATTTTTACAATATTTGCCCCTACCCCCCTGTCAAAGGGATATAGACGTTAGAATCCATCTAACTGCATGTATGTACATTCATTATGGGGAAACTAGCCTATTCAAAAAATATAATATTTTCCTCCAAAATGCTGAACCACCCCGGCCCTTACAACTTCGGCCCGAAAAGTTGTGATAATTCAAATTTTTACAATATTTGCCGCTACGCCACTTTCAAAGGGATATGGGTGTCAGGATCCCTCTAATCGTATGTATGTACATTCATTGTGAGGAAACTAGCCAATTAAAAAAAATAAATATTTTCCTCCAAAATGCTGAACCACCCCGGCCCTTTCCATTTCGGCCCGAAACGTATGATAATTCAAATTTTAACAATATTTACCACTACGCCCCATTCAAAGGGATATAGGGGTCAGGATCCATCTAATGGCATGTATGTACATTCATTGTGGGGAAACTAGCCTAATAAAAAAATTTAATATTTTCCTCTAAAATGCTGAACCACCCCGGCCCTTACAACTTCGGCCCTAAAAGTTGTGATAATTCAAATTTTTACAATATTTGCCGCTACGCCACTTTCAAAGGGATATGGGTGTCAGGATCCCTCTAATCGTATGTATGTACATTCATTGTGAGGAAACTAGCCAATTAAAAAAAAAATATTTTCCTCCAAAATGCTGAACCACCCCGGCCCTTACCATTTCGGCCCGAAACGTATGATAATTCAAATTTTAACAATATTTACCACTACGCCCCATTCAAAGTGATATAGGGGTCAGGATCCATCTAATGGCATGTATGTACATTCATTGTGGGGAAACTAGCCTAATAAAAAAATTTGATATTTTCCTCTAAAATGCTGAACCACCCCGGCCCTTACAACTTCGGCCCGAAAAGTTGTGATGATTCTAATTTTTACAATATTTGCCCCTACCCCCCTGTCAAAGGGATATAGGCGTTAGAATCCATCTAATTGCATCTATGTCTTTCATTATGGGGAAACTAGCCAATTCAAAAAATATAATATTTTCCTCCAAAATGCTGAACCACCCCGGCCCTTACAACTTCGGCCCGAAAAGTTGTGATAATTCAAATTTTTACAATATTTGCCCCTACGCCCCGTTCAAAGGGATATAGGGGTCAGGATCCATCTAATGGCATGTACGTACATTCATTGTGGGGAAACTAGCCTAATAAAAAAATTTAATATTTTCCTCTAAAATGCTGAACCACCCCGGCCCTTACAACTTCGGCCCGAAAAGTTGTGATAATTCTAATTTTTACAATATTTGCCCCTACCCCCCTGTCAAAGGGATATAGGCGTTAGAATCCATCTAATTGCATCTATGTACATTCATTATGGGGAAACTAGCCAATTCAAAAAATATAATATTTTCCTCCAAAATGCTGAACCACCCCGGCCCTTACAACTTCGGCCCGAAAGTTGTGATAATTCAAATTTTTACAATATTTGCCACTACGCCCCTTTCAAAGGGATATAGGGATCAGGATCCATCTAATCGCATGTATGTACATTTATTAAGGGGAAACTAGCCAATTAAAAAAAAATATATTTTCCTCCAAAATGCTGAACCACCCCGGCCCTTACCATTTCGGCCCGAAAGTTGTGAAAACTCAAATTTTTCAATATTTTCCACTACGCCCCTTTCAAAGGGATATGGGGGTCAGGACCCATCTAATGGCATGTATGTACATTCATTGTGGGGAAACTAGCCTAATAAAAAAATTTGATATTTTCCTCTAAAATGCTGAACCACCCCGGCCCTTACAACTTCGGCCCGAAGGTTGTGATGATTCTAATTTTTACAATATTTGCCCCTACCCCCCTGTCAAAGGGATATAGGCGTTAGAATCCATCTAATTGCATGTATGTACATTCATTATGGGGAAACTAGACAATTAAAAAAATATAATATTTTCCTCCAAAATGCTGAACCACCCCGGCCCTTACAACTTCGGCCCGAAAGTTGTGATAATTCAAATTTTTACAATATTTGCCCTTACCCCCCTGTCAAAGGGATATAGGGTTCAGGATCCATCTAATGGCATGTATGTACATTCACTTTGAGGAAACTAGCCAATTAAAAAAAAAATATATTTTCCTCCAAAATGCTGAACCACCCCGGCCCTTACAATTTCGGCCCGAAAGTTGTGATAACTCAAATATTTACAATATTTGCCCCTACGCCCCTTTCAAAGGGATGTGGGGGTCAGGATCCATCTAATGGCATGTATGTACATTCATTGTCGGGAAACTAGCCTATTCAAAAAAATATAATATTTTCGTCCAAAATGCTGAACCACTCCGGCCCTTACCATTTCGGCCCAAAAGTTGTGATAACTCAAATTTTTCAATATTTGCCACTACGCCACTTTCAAAGGGATATAGGGTTCAGGATCCATCTAATCGCATGTATGTACATTCATTGTGGGGAAACTAGCCTATTCAAAAAATATAATACTTTCCTCCAAAATGCTGAACCACCCCGGCCCTTACCATTTCGGCCCGAAAGTTGTGATAATTCAAATTTTTACAATATTTGCCCCTACGCCCCTTTCAAAGGGATATGGGGGTCAGGATCCATCTAATGGCATGTATGTACATTCACTGTCCGGAAACTAGCCTATTCAAAAAATATAATATTTTCGTCCAAAATGCTGAACCACTCCGGCCCTTACCATTTCGGCCCAAAAGTTGTGATAACTCAAATTTTTCAATATTTGCCACTACGCCACTTTCAAAGGGATATAGGGTTCAGGATCCATCTGATCGCATGTATGTACATTCATTATGGGGAAACTAGACAATTAAAAAAAAAAAAATTTTCCTCCAAAATGCTGAACCACCCCGGCCCTTACCATTTTCGACCCGAAAGTTGTGATAATTCTAATTTTTCAATATTTTCCACTACCCCCCTGTCAAAGGGATGTGGGGGTTAGGACCCATCTAATGGCATGTACGTACATTCATTTTTGGGAAACTAGCCTAACAAAAAAATTGATATTTTCCTCTAAAATGCTGAACCACCCCGGCCCTTACCATTTCGGCCCGACAGTTGTGAAAACTCAAATTTTTCAATATTTTCCACTACGCCCCTTTCAAAGGGATGTGGGGGTCAGGACCCATCTAATGGCATGTACGTACATTCATTGTGGGGAAACTAGCCTAATAAAAAAATTTGATATTTTCCTCTAAAATGCTGAACCACCCCGGCCCTTACAACTTCGGCCCGAAGGTTGTGATGATTCTAATTTTTACAATATTTGCCCCTACCCCCCTGTCAAAGGGATATAGGCGTTAGAATCCATCTAATTGCATCTATGTACATTCATTATGGGGAAACTAGCCAATTCAAAAAATATAATATTTTCCTCCAAAATGCTGAACCACCCCGGCCCTTACAACTTCGGCCCGAAAAGTTGTGATAATTCAAATTTTTACAATATTTGCCCTTACCCCCTTGTCAAAGGGATATAGGCGTTAGAATCCATCTAATTGCATGTATGTACATTCATTATGGGGAAAATAGCCTATGCAAAAAATATAATATTTTCCTCCAAAATGCTGAACCACCCCGGCCCTTACCATTTCGGCCCGAAAAGTTGTGATAATTCAAATTTTTACAATATTTGCCGCTACGCCACTTTCAAAGGGATATGGGTGTCAGGATCCCTCTAATCGTATGTATGTACATTCATTGTGAGGAAACTAGCCAATAAAAAAAATTAATATTTTCCTCTAAAATGCTGAACCACCCCGGCCCTAACAACTTCGGCCCGAAAAGTTGTGATAATTCCAATTTTTACAATATTTGCCCCTACCCCCCTGTCAAAGGGATATACGTTAGAATCCATCTAACTGCATGTATGTACATTCATTATGGGGAAACTAGCCTATTCAAAAAATATAATATTTTCCTCCAAAATGCTGAACCACCCCGGCCCTTACAACTTCGGCCCGAAAGTTGTGATAATTCAAATTTTTACAATATTTGCCGCTACGCCACTTTCAAAGGGATATGGGTGTCAGGATCCCTCTAATCGTATGTATGTACATTCATTGTGAGGAAACTAGCCAATTAAAAAAAAAAATATTTTCCTCCAAAATGCTGAACCACCCCGGCCCTTTCCATTTCGGCCCGAAACGTATGATGATTCAAATTTTAACAATATTTACCACTACGCCCCATTCAAAGGGATATAGGGGTCAGGATCCATCTAATGGCATGTATGTACATTCATTGTGGGGAAACTAGCCTAATAAAAAAATTTAATATTTTCCTCTAAAATGCTGAACCACCCCGGCCCTTACAACTTCGGCCCGAAAAGTTGTGATGATTCTAATTTTTACAATATTGGCCCCTACCCCCCTGTCAAAGGGATATAGGCGTTAGAATCCATCTAACTGCATGTATGTACATTCATTATGGGGAAACTAGCCTATTAAAAAAATATAATATTTTCCTCCAAAATGCTGAACCACCCCGGCCCTTACCATTTCGGCCCGAAATTTGTGATAATTCTAATTTTTACAATATTTGCCCCTACCCCCCTGTCAAAGGGATATAGGCATTAGAATCCATCTAACTGCATGTATGTACATTCATTTTGGGGAAACTAGCCTATTCAAAAAATATAATATTTTCCTCCAAAATGCTGAACCACCCCGGCCCTTACAACTTCGGCCCTAAAAGTTGTGATAATTCAAATTTTTACAATATTTGCCGCTACGCCACTTTCAAAGGGATATGGGTGTCAGGATCCCTCTAATCGTATGTATGTACATTCATTGTGAGGAAACTAGCCAATTAAAAAAAAAATATTTTCCTCCAAAATGCTGAACCACCCCGGCCCTTACCATTTCGGCCCGAAACGTATGATAATTCAAATTTTAACAATATTTACCACTACGCCCCATTCAAAGTGATATAGGGGTCAGGATCCATCTAATGGCATGTATGTACATTCATTGTGGGGAAACTAGCCTAATAAAAAATTTAATATTTTCCTCTAAAATGCTGAACCACCCCGGCTCTTACAACTTCGGCCCGAAAAGTTGTGATAATTCTAATTTTTACAATATTTGCCCCTACCCCCCTGTCAAAGGGATATAGGCGTTAGAATCCATCTAACTGCATGTATGTACATTCATTATGGGGAAACTAGCCTATTCAAAAAATATAATATTTTCCTCCAAAATGCTGAACCACCCTGGCCCTTACAACTTCAGCCCGAAAAGTTGTGATAATTCAAATTTTTACAATATTTGCCGCTACGCCACTTTCAAAGGGATATGGGTGTCAGGATCCCTCTAATCGTATGTATGTACATTCATTGTGAGGAAACTAGCCAATTAAAAAAAAATATATTTTCCTCCAAAATGCTGAACCACCCCGGACCTTACCATTTCGGCCCGAAACGTATGATAATTCAAATTTTAACAATATTTACCACTACGCCCAATTCAAAGGGATATAGGGGTCACGATCCATCTAATGGCATGTATGTACATTCATTGTGGGGAAACTAGCCTAATAAAAAAAATTCATATTTTCCTCTAAAATGCTGAACCACCCCGGCCCTTACAACTTCGGCCCGAAGGTTGTGATGATTCTAATTTTTACAATATTTGCCCCTACCCCCCTGTCAAAGGGATATAGGCGTTAGAATCCATCTAATTGCATCTATGTACATTCATTATGGGGAAACTAGACAATTCAAAAAATATAATATTTTCCTCCAAAATGCTGAACCACCCCGGCCCTTACAACTTCGGCCCGAAAAGTTGTGATAATTCAAATTTTTACAATATTTGCCCTTACCCGCCTGTCAAAGGGATATAGGCGTTAGAATCCATCTAATTGCATGTATGCACATTCATTATGGGGAAAATAGCCTATGCAAAAAATATAATATTTTCCTCCAAAATGCTGAACCACCCCGGCCCTTACCATTTCGGCCCGAAAAGTTGTGATAATTCAAATTTTTACAATATTTGCCGCTACGCCACTTTCAAAGGGATATGGGTGTCAGGATCCCTCTAATCGTATGTATGTACATTCATTGTGAGGAAACTAGCCAATAAAAAAAATTAATATTTTCCTCTAAAATGCTGAACCACCCCGGCCCTAACAACTTCGGCCCGAAAAGTTGTGATAATTCCAATTTTTACAATATTTGCCCCTACCCCCCTGTCAAAGGGATATAGACGTTAGAATCCATCTAACTGCATGTATGTACATTCATTATGGGGAAACTAGCCTATTCAAAAAATATAATATTTTCCTCCAAAATGCTGAACCACCCCGGCCCTTACAACTTCGGCCCGAAAAGTTGTGATAATTCAAATTTTTACAATATTTGCCGCTACGCCACTTTCAAAGGGATATGGGTGTCAGGATCCCTCTAATCGTATGTATGTACATTCATTGTGAGGAAACTAGCCAATTAAAAAAAATAAATATTTTCCTCCAAAATGCTGAACCACCCCGGCCCTTTCCATTTCGGCCCGAAACGTATGATAATTCAAATTTTAACAATATTTACCACTACGCCCCATTCAAAGGGATATAGGGGTCAGGATCCATCTAATGGCATGTATGTACATTCATTGTGGGGAAACTAGCCTAATAAAAAAATTTAATATTTTCCTCTAAAATGCTGAACCACCCCGGCCCTTACAACTTCGGCCCTAAAAGTTGTGATAATTCAAATTTTTACAATATTTGCCGCTACGCCACTTTCAAAGGGATATGGGTGTCAGGATCCCTCTAATCGTATGTATGTACATTCATTGTGAGGAAACTAGCCAATTAAAAAAAAAATATTTTCCTCCAAAATGCTGAACCACCCCGGCCCTTACCATTTCGGCCCGAAACGTATGATAATTCAAATTTTAACAATATTTACCACTACGCCCCATTCAAAGTGATATAGGGGTCAGGATCCATCTAATGGCATGTATGTACATTCATTGTGGGGAAACTAGCCTAATAAAAAAATTTAATATTTTCCTCTAAAATGCTGAACCACCCCGGCTCTTACAACTTCGGCCCGAAAAGTTGTGATAATTCTAATTTTTACAATATTTGCCCCTACCCCCCTGTCAAAGGGATATAGGCGTTAGAATCCATCTAACTGCATGTATGTACATTCATTATGGGGAAACTAGCCTATTCAAAAAATATAATATTTTCCTCCAAAATGCTGAACCACCCTGGCCCTTACAACTTCGGCCCGAAAAGTTGTGATAATTCAAATTTTTACAATATTTGCCGCTACGCCACTTTCAAAGGGATATGGGTGTCAGGATCCCTCTAATCGTATGTATGTACATTCATTGTGAGGAAACTAGCCAATTAAAAAAAAATATATTTTCCTCCAAAATGCTGAACCACCCCGGCCCTTACCATTTCGGCCCGAAACGTATGATAATTCAAATTTTAACAATATTTACCACTACGCCCAATTCAAAGGGATATAGGGGTCACGATCCATCTAATGGCATGTATGTACATTCATTGTGGGGAAACTAGCCTAATAAAAAAATTTAATATTTTCCTCTAAAATGCTGAACCACCCCGGCCCTTACAACTTCGGCCCGAAAAGTTGTGATGATTCTAATTTTTACAATATTGGCCCCTACCCCCCTGTCAAAGGGATATAGGCGTTAGAATCCATCTAACTGCATGTATGTACATTCATTATGGGGAAACTAGCCTATTAAAAAAATATAATATTTTCCTCCAAAATGCTGAACCACCCCGGCCCTTACCATTTCGGCCCGAAATTTGTGATAATTCTAATTTTTACAATATTTGCCCCTACCCCCCTGTCAAAGGGATATAGGCATTAGAATCCATCTAACTGCATGTATGTACATTCATTTTGGGGAAACTAGCCTATTCAAAAAATATAATATTTTCCTCCAAAATGCTGAACCACCCCGGCCCTTACAACTTCGGCCCTAAAAGTTGTGATAATTCAAATTTTTACAATATTTGCCGCTACGCCACTTTCAAAGGGATATGGGTGTCAGGATCCCTCTAATCGTATGTATGTACATTCATTGTGAGGAAACTAGCCAATTAAAAAAAAAATATTTTCCTCCAAAATGCTGAACCACCCCGGCCCTTACCATTTCGGCCCGAAACGTATGATAATTCAAATTTTAACAATATTTACCACTACGCCCCATTCAAAGTGATATAGGGGTCAGGATCCATCTAATGGCATGTATGTACATTCATTGTGGGGAAACTAGCCTAATAAAAAAATTTAATATTTTCCTCTAAAATGCTGAACCACCCCGGCTCTTACAACTTCGGCCCGAAAAGTTGTGATAATTCTAATTTTTACAATATTTGCCCCTACCCCCCTGTCAAAGGGATATAGGCGTTAGAATCCATCTAACTGCATGTATGTACATTCATTATGGGGAAACTAGCCTATTCAAAAAATATAATATTTTCCTCCAAAATGCTGAACCACCCTGGCCCTTACAACTTCGGCCCGAAAAGTTGTGATAATTCAAATTTTTACAATATTTGCCGCTACGCCACTTTCAAAGGGATATGGGTGTCAGGATCCCTCTAATCGTATGTATGTACATTCATTGTGAGGAAACTAGCCAATTAAAAAAAAATATATTTTCCTCCAAAATGCTGAACCACCCCGGCCCTTACCATTTCGGCCCGAAACGTATGATAATTCAAATTTTAACAATATTTACCACTACGCCCAATTCAAAGGGATATAGGGGTCACGATCCATCTAATGGCATGTATGTACATTCATTGTGGGGAAACTAGCCTAATAAAAAAATTTAATATTTTCCTCTAAAATGCTGAACCACCCCGGCCCTTACAACTTCGGCCCGAAAAGTTGTGATGATTCTAATTTTTACAATATTTGCCCCTACCCCCCTGTCAAAGGGATATAGGCGTTAGAATCCATCTAACTGCATGTATGTACATTCATTATGGGGAAACTAGCCTATTAAAAAAATATAATATTTTCCTCCAAAATGCTGAACCACCCCGGCCCTTACCATTTCGGCCCGAAATTTGTGATAATTCTAATTTTTACAATATTTGCCCCTACCCCCCTGTCAAAGGGATATAGGCATTAGAATCCATCTAACTGCATGTATGTACATTCATTTTGGGGAAACTAGCCTATTCAAAAAATATAATATTTTCCTCCAAAATGCTGAACCACCCCGGCCCTTACAACTTCGGCCCTAAAAGTTGTGATAATTCAAATTTTTACAATATTTGCCGCTACGCCACTTTCAAAGGGATATGGGTGTCAGGATCCCTCTAATCGTATGTATGTACATTCATTGTGAGGAAACTAGCCAATTAAAAAAAAAATATTTTCCTCCAAAATGCTGAACCACCCCGGCCCTTACCATTTCGGCCCGAAACGTATGATAATTCAAATTTTAACAATATTTACCACTACGCCCCATTCAAAGTGATATAGGGGTCAGGATCCATCTAATGGCATGTATGTACATTCATTGTGGGGAAACTAGCCTAATAAAAAAATTTAATATTTTCCTCTAAAATGCTGAACCACCCCGGCTCTTACAACTTCGGCCCGAAAAGTTGTGATAATTCTAATTTTTACAATATTTGCCCCTACCCCCCTGTCAAAGGGATATAGGCGTTAGAATCCATCTAACTGCATGTATGTACATTCATTATGGGGAAACTAGCCTATTCAAAAAATATAATATTTTCCTCCAAAATGCTGAACCACCCTGGCCCTTACAACTTCGGCCCGAAAAGTTGTGATAATTCAAATTTTTACAATATTTGCCGCTACGCCACTTTCAAAGGGATATGGGTGTCAGGATCCCTCTAATCGTATGTATGTACATTCATTGTGAGGAAACTAGCCAATTAAAAAAAAATATATTTTCCTCCAAAATGCTGAACCACCCCGGCCCTTACCATTTCGGCCCGAAACGTATGATAATTCAAATTTTAACAATATTTACCACTACGCCCAATTCAAAGGGATATAGGGGTCACGATCCATCTAATGGCATGTATGTACATTCATTGTGGGGAAACTAGCCTAATAAAAAAATTTAATATTTTCCTCTAAAATGCTGAACCACCCCGGCCCTTACAACTTCGGCCCGAAAAGTTGTGATGATTCTAATTTTTACAATATTGGCCCCTACCCCCCTGTCAAAGGGATATAGGCGTTAGAATCCATCTAACTGCATGTATGTACATTCATTATGGGGAAACTAGCCTATTAAAAAAATATAATATTTTCCTCCAAAATGCTGAACCACCCCGGCCCTTACCATTTCGGCCCGAAATTTGTGATAATTCTAATTTTTACAATATTTGCCCCTACCCCCCTGTCAAAGGGATATAGGCATTAGAATCCATCTAACTGCATGTATGTACATTCATTTTGGGGAAACTAGCCTATTCAAAAAATATAATATTTTCCTCCAAAATGCTGAACCACCCCGGCCCTTACAACTTCGGCCCTAAAAGTTGTGATAATTCAAATTTTTACAATATTTGCCGCTACGCCACTTTCAAAGGGATATGGGTGTCAGGATCCCTCTAATCGTATGTATGTACATTCATTGTGAGGAAACTAGCCAATTAAAAAAAAATATTTTCCTCCAAAATGCTGAACCACCCCGGCCCTTACCATTTCGGCCCGAAACGTATGATAATTCAAATTTTAACAATATTTACCACTACGCCCCATTCAAAGTGATATAGGGGTCAGGATCCATCTAATGGCATGTATGTACATTCATTGTGGGGAAACTAGCCTAATAAAAAAATTTAATATTTTCCTCTAAAATGCTGAACCACCCCGGCTCTTACAACTTCGGCCCGAAAAGTTGTGATAATTCTAATTTTTACAATATTTGCCCCTACCCCCCTGTCAAAGGGATATAGGCGTTAGAATCCATCTAACTGCATGTATGTACATTCATTATGGGGAAACTAGCCTATTCAAAAAATATAATATTTTCCTCCAAAATGCTGAACCACCCTGGCCCTTACAACTTCAGCCCGAAAAGTTGTGATAATTCAAATTTTTACAATATTTGCCGCTACGCCACTTTCAAAGGGATATGGGTGTCAGGATCCCTCTAATCGTATGTATGTACATTCATTGTGAGGAAACTAGCCAATTAAAAAAAAATATATTTTCCTCCAAAATGCTGAACCACCCCGGACCTTACCATTTCGGCCCGAAACGTATGATAATTCAAATTTTAACAATATTTACCACTACGCCCAATTCAAAGGGATATAGGGGTCACGATCCATCTAATGGCATGTATGTACATTCATTGTGGGGAAACTAGCCTAATAAAAAAAATTCATATTTTCCTCTAAAATGCTGAACCACCCCGGCCCTTACAACTTCGGCCCGAAGGTTGTGATGATTCTAATTTTTACAATATTTGCCCCTACCCCCCTGTCAAAGGGATATAGGCGTTAGAATCCATCTAATTGCATCTATGTACATTCATTATGGGGAAACTAGACAATTCAAAAAATATAATATTTTCCTCCAAAATGCTGAACCACCCCGGCCCTTACAACTTCGGCCCGAAAAGTTGTGATAATTCAAATTTTTACAATATTTGCCCTTACCCGCCTGTCAAAGGGATATAGGCGTTAGAATCCATCTAATTGCATGTATGCACATTCATTATGGGGAAAATAGCCTATGCAAAAAATATAATATTTTCCTCCAAAATGCTGAACCACCCCGGCCCTTACCATTTCGGCCCGAAAAGTTGTGATAATTCAAATTTTTACAATATTTGCCGCTACGCCACTTTCAAAGGGATATGGGTGTCAGGATCCCTCTAATCGTATGTATGTACATTCATTGTGAGGAAACTAGCCAATAAAAAAAATTAATATTTTCCTCTAAAATGCTGAACCACCCCGGCCCTAACAACTTCGGCCCGAAAAGTTGTGATAATTCCAATTTTTACAATATTTGCCCCTACCCCCCTGTCAAAGGGATATAGACGTTAGAATCCATCTAACTGCATGTATGTACATTCATTATGGGGAAACTAGCCTATTCAAAAAATATAATATTTTCCTCCAAAATGCTGAACCACCCCGGCCCTTACAACTTCGGCCCGAAAAGTTGTGATAATTCAAATTTTTACAATATTTGCCGCTACGCCACTTTCAAAGGGATATGGGTGTCAGGATCCCTCTAATCGTATGTATGTACATTCATTGTGAGGAAACTAGCCAATTAAAAAAAATAAATATTTTCCTCCAAAATGCTGAACCACCCCGGCCCTTTCCATTTCGGCCCGAAACGTATGATAATTCAAATTTTAACAATATTTACCACTACGCCCCATTCAAAGGGATATAGGGGTCAGGATCCATCTAATGGCATGTATGTACATTCATTGTGGGGAAACTAGCCTAATAAAAAATTTTAATATTTTCCTCTAAAATGCTGAACCACCCCGGCCCTTACAACTTCGGCCCTAAAAGTTGTGATAATTCAAATTTTTACAATATTTGCCGCTACGCCACTTTCAAAGGGATATGGGTGTCAGGATCCCTCTAATCGTATGTATGTACATTCATTGTGAGGAAACTAGCCAATTAAAAAAAAAATATTTTCCTCCAAAATGCTGAACCACCCCGGCCCTTACCATTTCGGCCCGAAACGTATGATAATTCAAATTTTAACAATATTTACCACTACGCCCCATTCAAAGTGATATAGGGGTCAGGATCCATCTAATGGCATGTATGTACATTCATTGTGGGGAAACTAGCCTAATAAAAAAATTTAATATTTTCCTCTAAAATGCTGAACCACCCCGGCTCTTACAACTTCGGCCCGAAAAGTTGTGATAATTCTAATTTTTACAATATTTGCCCCTACCCCCCTGTCAAAGGGATATAGGCGTTAGAATCCATCTAACTGCATGTATGTACATTCATTATGGGGAAACTAGCCTATTCAAAAAATATAATATTTTCCTCCAAAATGCTGAACCACCCTGGCCCTTACAACTTCGGCCCGAAAAGTTGTGATAATTCAAATTTTTACAATATTTGCCGCTACGCCACTTTCAAAGGGATATGGGTGTCAGGATCCCTCTAATCGTATGTATGTACATTCATTGTGAGGAAACTAGCCAATTAAAAAAAAATATATTTTCCTCCAAAATGCTGAACCACCCCGGCCCTTACCATTTCGGCCCGAAACGTATGATAATTCAAATTTTAACAATATTTACCACTACGCCCAATTCAAAGGGATATAGGGGTCACGATCCATCTAATGGCATGTATGTACATTCATTGTGGGGAAACTAGCCTAATAAAAAAAATTCATATTTTCCTCTAAAATGCTGAACCACCCCGGCCCTTACAACTTCGGCCCGAAAAGTTGTGATAATTCTAATTTTTACAATATTTGCCCCTACCCCCCTGTCAAAGGGATATAGGCGTTAGAATCCATCTAACTGCATGTATGTACATTCATTATGGGGAAACTAGCCTATTCAAAAAATATAATATTTTCCTCCAAAATGCTGAACCACCCTGGCCCTTACAATTTCGGCCCGAAAGTTGTGATAATTCAAATTTTTACAATATTTGCTCCTACGCCCCTTTCAAAGGGATATAGGGTTCAGGATCCATCTAATCTCATATATGTACATTCATTATGAGGAAACTAGCCAATTAAAAAAAAAAATATTTTCCTCAAAAATGCTGAACCACCCCGGCCCTTACCATTTCGGCCCGAAAGTTGTGATAACTCAAATTTTTACAATATTTGCCCCTACGCCCCTTTCAAACGGATGTGGGGGTCAGGATCCATCTAATGGCATGTATGTACATTCATTGTGGGGAAACTAGCCTATTCAAAAAATATAATACTTTCCTCCAAAATGCTGAACCACCCCGGCCCTTACCATTTCGGCCCGAAAGTTGTGATAATTCAAATTTTTACAATATTTGCCCCTACGCCACTTTCAAAGGGATATGGGGGTCAGGATCCATCTAATGGCATGTATGTACATTCACTGTCGGGAAAGTAGCCTATTCAAAAAATATAATATTTTCCTCCAAAATGCTGAACCACTCCGGCCCTTACCATTTCGGCCCGAAAAGTTGTTATAACTCAAATTTTTCAATATTTGCCACTACGCCACTTTCAAAGGGATATAGGCGTTAGAATCCATCTAATTGCATGTATGTACATTAATTATGGGGAAACTAGACAATTAAAAAAATATAATATTTTCCTCCAAAATGCTGAACCACCCCGGCCCTTACAACTTCGGCCCGAAAAGTTGTGATAATTCTAATTTTTACAAAATTTGCCCCTACCCCCCTGTCAAAGGGATATAGGCGTTAGGATCCATCTAATTGCATGTATGTACATTCATTATGGGGAAACTAGCCTATGCAAAAAATATAATATTTTCCTCCAAAATGCTGAACCACCCCGGCCGTTACAATTTCGGCCCGAAAAATGTGATAATTCAAATTTTTACAATATTTGCCCCTACGCCCCTTTCAAACGGATGTGGGAGTCAGGATCCATCTCATGGCATGTATGTACATTCATTGTGGGGAACTAGCCTATTCAAAAAATATAATATTTTCCTCCAAAATGCTGAACCACCCCGGACCTTACAATTTCGGCCCGAAAGTTGTGATAATTCAAATTTTTACAATATTTGCCCCTACACCCCTTTCAAAGGGATATAGGGTTCAGGATCCATCTAATCGCATGTATGTACATTCATTATGAGGAAACTAGCCAATTAAAAAAAAAAATATTTTCGTCCAAAATGCTGAACCACCCCGGCCCTTACCATTTCGGCCCGAAAGTTGTGATAATTCTAATTTTTACAATATTTGCCCCTACCCCCCTGTCAAAGGGATATAGGCGTTAGAATCCATCTAACTGCATGTATGTACATTCATTATGGGGAAACTAGCCTATTCAAAAAATATAGTATTTTCCTCCAAAATGCTGAACCACCCCGGCCCTTACCATTTCGGCCCGAAATTTGTGATAATTCTTATTTTTACAATATTTGCCCCTACCCCCCTGTCAAAGGGATATAGACGTTAGAATCCATCTAACTGCATGTATGTACATTCATTATGGGGAAACTAGCCTATTAAAAAAATATCATATTTTCCTCCAAAATGCTGAACCACCCCGGCCCTTACAACTTCGGCCCGAAACGTATGATAATTCAAATTTTAACAATATTTACCACTACGCCCAATTCAAAGGGATATAGGGGTCACGATCCATCTAATGGCATGTATGTACATTCATTGTGGGGAAACTAGCCTAATAAAAAAAATTCATATTTTCCTCTAAAATGCTGAACCACCCCGGCCCTTACAACTTCGGCCCGAAAAGTTGTGATAATTCTAATTTTTACAATATTTGCCCCTACCCCCCTGTCAAAGGGATATAGGCGTTAGAATCCATCTAACTGCATGTATGTACATTCATTATGGGGAAACTAGCCTATTCAAAAAATATAATATTTTCCTCCAAAATGCTGAACCACCCTGGCCCTTACAATTTCGGCCCGAAAGTTGTGATAATTCAAATTTTTACAATATTTGCTCCTACGCCCCTTTCAAAGGGATATAGGGTTCAGGATCCATCTAATCTCATATATGTACATTCATTATGAGGAAACTAGCCAATTAAAAAAAAAAATATTTTCCTCAAAAATGCTGAACCACCCCGGCCCTTACCATTTCGGCCCGAAAGTTGTGATAACTCAAATTTTTACAATATTTGCCCCTACGCCCCTTTCAAACGGATGTGGGGGTCAGGATCCATCTAATGGCATGTATGTACATTCATTGTGGGGAAACTAGCCTATTCAAAAATATAATACTTTCCTCCAAAATGCTGAACCACCCCGGCCCTTACCATTTCGGCCCGAAAGTTGTGATAATTCAAATTTTTACAATATTTGCCCCTACGCCACTTTCAAAGGGATATGGGGGTCAGGATCCATCTAATGGCATGTATGTACATTCACTGTCGGGAAAGTAGCCTATTAAAAAAATATAATATTTTCCTCCAAAATGCTGAACCACTCCGGCCCTTACCATTTCGGCCCGAAAAGTTGTTATAACTCAAATTTTTCAATATTTGCCACTACGCCACTTTCAAAGGGATATAGGCGTTAGAATCCATCTAATTGCATGTATGTACATTCATTATGGGGAAACTAGACAATTAAAAAAATATAATATTTTCCTCCAAAATGCTGAACCACCCCGGCCCTTACAACTTCGGCCCGAAAAGTTGTGATAATTCTAATTTTTACAAAATTTGCCCCTACCCCCCTGTCAAAGGGATATAGGCGTTAGGATCCATCTAATTGCATGTATGTACATTCATTATGGGGAAACTAGCCTATGCAAAAAATATAATATTTTCCTCCAAAATGCTGAACCACCCCGGCCCTTACAATTTCGGCCCGAAAAATGTGATAATTCAAATTTTTACAATATTTGCCCCTACGCCCCTTTCAAACGGATGTGGGAGTCAGGATCCATCTAATGGCATGTATGTACATTCATTGTGGGGAAACTAGCCTATTCAAAAAATATAATATTTTCCTCCAAAATGCTGAACCACCCCGGACCTTACAATTTCGGCCCGAAAGTTGTGATAATTCAAATTTTTACAATATTTGCCCCTACACCCCTTTCAAAGGGATATAGGGTTCAGGATCCATCTAATCGCATGTATGTACATTCATTATGAGGAAACTAGCCAATTAAAAAAAAAAATATTTTCGTCCAAAATGCTGAACCACCCCGGCCCTTACCATTTCGGCCCGAAAGTTGTGATAATTCTAATTTTTACAATATTTGCCCCTACCCCCCTGTCAAAGGGATATAGGCGTTAGAATCCATCTAACTGCATGTATGTACATTCATTATGGGGAAACTAGCCTATTCAAAAAATATAGTATTTTCCTCCAAAATGCTGAACCACCCCGGCCCTTACCATTTCGGCCCGAAATTTGTGATAATTCTTATTTTTACAATATTTGCCCCTACCCCCCTGTCAAAGGGATATAGACGTTAGAATCCATCTAACTGCATGTATGTACATTCATTATGGGGAAACTAGCCTATTCAAAAAATATCATATTTTCCTCCAAAATGCTGAACCACCCCGGCCCTTACAACTTCGGCCTGAAAAGTTGTGATAATTCAAATTTTTCCAATATTTACCACTACGCCCCATTCAAAGGGATATAGGGGTCAGGATCCATCTAATGGCATGTATGTACATTCATTGTGGGGAAACTTGCCTAATAAAAAATTTAATATTTTCCTCTAAAATGCTGAACCACCCCGGCCCTTACAACTTCGGCCCGAAAAGTTGTGATAATTCTAATTTTTACAATAATTGCCCCTACCCCCCTGTCAAAGGGATATAGGCGTTAGAATCCATCTAACTGCATGTATGTACATTCATTATGGGGAAACTAGCCTATTCAAAAAATATAATATTTTCCTCCAAAATGCTGAACCACCCTGGCCCTTACAATTTCGGCCCGAAAGTTGTGATAATTCAAATTTTTACAATATTTGCTCCTACGCCCCTTTCAAAGGGATATAGGGTTCAGGATCCATCTAATCTCATATATGTACATTCATTATGAGGAAACTAGCCAATTAAAAAAAAATATATTTTCCTCAAAATGCTGAACCACCCCGGCCCTTACCATTTCGGCCCGAAAGTTGTGATAACTCAAATTTTTACAATATTTGCCCCTACGCCCCTTTCAAACGGATGTGGGGGTCAGGATCCATCTAATGGCATGTATGTACATTCATTGTGGGGAAACTAGCCTATTCAAAAAATATAATACTTTCCTCCAAAATGCTGAACCACCCCGGCCCTTACCATTTCGGCCCGAAAGTTGTGATAATTCAAATTTTTACAATATTTGCCCCTACGCCACTTTCAAAGGGATATGGGGGTCAGGATCCATCTAATGGCATGTATGTACATTCACTGTCGGGAAAGTAGCCTATTCAAAAAATATAATATTTTCCTCCAAAATGCTGAACCACTCCGGCCCTTACCATTTCGGCCCGAAAAGTTGTTATAACTCAAATTTTTCAATATTTGCCACTACGCCACTTTCAAAGGGATATAGGCGTTAGAATCCATCTAATTGCATGTATGTACATTCATTATGGGGAAACTAGACAATTAAAAAAATATAATATTTTCCTCCAAAATGCTGAACCACCCCAGCCCTTACAACTTCGGCCCGAAAAGTTGTGATAATTCTAATTTTTACAATATTTGCCCCTACCCCCCTGTCAAAGGGATATAGGCGTTAGGATCCATCTAATTGCATGTATGTACATTCATTATGGGGAAACTAGCCTATGCAAAAAATATAATATTTTCCTCCAAAATGCTGAACCACCCCGGCCCTTACAATTTCTGCCCGAAAAATGTGATAATTCAAATTTTTTAAATATTCGCCCCTACAACCCTTTCAAAGGGATATAGGGTTCAGGATCCATCTAATCGCATGTATGTACATTCACTATGAGGAAACTAGCCAATTAAAAAAAATATATATTTTCCTCCAAAATGCTGAACCACCCCGGCCCTTACCATTTCGGCCCGAAAGTTGTGATAACTCAAATTTTTACAATATTTGCCCCTACGCCCCTTTCAAACGGATGTGGGAGTCAGGATCCATCTAATGGCATGTATGTACATTCATTGTGGGGAAACTAGCCTATTCAAAAAATATAATATTTTCCTCCAAAATGCTGAACCACCCCGGACCTTACAATTTCGGCCCGAAAGTTGTGATAATTCAAATTTTTACAATATTTGCCCCTACACCCCTTTCAAAGGGATATAGGGTTCAGGATCCATCTAATCGCATGTATGTACATTCATTATGAGGAAACTAGCCAATTAAAAAAAATAAATATTTTCGTCCAAAATGCTGAACCACCCCGGCCCTTACCACTTCGGCCCGAAAAGTTGTGATAATTCTAATTTTTACAATATTTGCCCCTACCCCCCTGTCAAAGGGATATAGGCGTTAGAATCCATCTAACTGCATGTATGTACATTCATTATGGGGAAACTAGCCTATTCAAAAAATATAGTATTTTCCTCCAAAATGCTGAACCACCCCGGCCCTTACCATTTCGGCCCGAAAGTTGTGATAATTCTTATTTTTACAATATTTGCCCCTACCCCCCTGTCAAAGGGATATAGACGTTAGAATCCATCTAACTGCATGTATGTACATTCATTATGGGGAAACTAGCCTATTCAAAAAATATCATATTTTCCTCCAAAATGCTGAACCACCCCGGCCCTTACAACTTCGGCCTGAAAAGTTGTGATAATTCAAATTTTTACAATATTTACCACTACGCCCCATTCAAAGGGATATAGGGGTCAGGATCCATCTAATGGCATGTATGTACATTCATTGTGGGGAAACTTGCCTAATAAAAAAATTTAATATTTTCCTCTAAAATGCTGAACCACCCCGGCCCTTACAACTTCGGCCCGAAAAGTTGTGATAATTCTAATTTTTACAATATTTGCCCCTACCCCCCTGTCAAAGGGATATAGGCGTTAGAATCCATCTAACTGCATGTATGTACATTCTTTATGGGGAAACTAGCCTATTCAAAAAATATAATATTTTCCTCCAAAATGCTGAACCACCCCGGTCCTTACAATTTCGGCCCGAAAGTTGTGATAATTCAAATTTTTACAATATTTGCCCCTACACCCCTTTCAAAGGGATATAGGGTTCAGGATCCATCTTATCGCATGTATGTACATTCATTATGAGGAAACTAGCCAATTAAAAAAAATATATTTTCCTCCAAAATGCTGAACCACCCCGGCCCTTACCATTTCGGCCCGAAAGTTGTGATAATTCTAATTTTTACAATATTTGCCCCTACCCCCCTGTCAAAGGGATATAGGCGTTAGAATCCATCTAACTGCATGTATGTACATTTATTATGGGGAAACTAGCCTATTCAAAAAATATAATATTTTCCTCCAAAATGCTGAACCACCCCGGCCCTTACAACTTCGGCCCGAAAAGTTGTGATAATTCTAATTTTTACAATATTTGCCCCTACCCCCCTGTCAAAGGGATATAGGCGTTAGAATCTATCTAACTGCATGTATGTACATTCATTATGGGGAAACTAGCCTATTCAAAAAATTTAATATTTTCCTCCAAAATGCTGAACCACCCCGACCCTTACCATTTCGGCCCGAAAGTTGTGATAATTCTAATTTTTACAATATTTGCCCCTACCCCCCTGTCAAAGGGATATAGGCGTTAGAATCCATCTAACTGCATGTATGTACATTCATTACGGGGAAACTAGCCTATTCAAAAAATATAATTTTTTCCTCCAAAATGCTGAACTACCCCGGACCTTACAATTTCGGCCCGAAAGTTGTGATAACTCAAATTTTTCAATATTTGCCACTACGCCCCTTTCAAAGGGATATAGGGTTTAGGATCCATCTAATCGCATGTATGTACATTCATTATGGGGAAACTAGCCTATTCAAAAAATATAATATTTTCCTCCAAAATGCTGAACCACCCCGGCCCTTACAATTTCGGCCCGAAAGTTGTGATAATTCAAATTTTTACAATATTTGCCACTACGCCCCTTTCAAAGGGATATAGGGTTCAGGATCCATCTAATCGCATGTATGTACATTCATTATGAGGAAACTAGCCAATTAAAAAAAATATAATATTTTCCTCCAAAATGCTGAACCACCCCGGCCCTTACCATTTCGGCCCGAAAGTTGTGATAACTCAAATTTTTCAATATTTGCCACTACGCCCCTTTCAAACGGATGTGGGGGTCAGGATCCATCTAATTGCATGTATGTACATTCAATGTGGGGAAACTAGCCTAATAAAAAAAATAATATTTCCTCCAAAATGCTGAACCACCCTTACAACTTCGGCCCGAAAAGTTGTGATAATTCAAATTTTTACAATATTTGCCCCTACCCCCCTGTCAAAGGGATATAGGCGTTAGAATCCATCTAACTGCATGTATGTACATTCATTATGGGGAAACTAGCCTATTAAAAAAATATAATATTTTCCTCCAAAATGCTGAACCACCCCGGCCCTTACCATTTCGGCCCGAAAGTTGTGATAATTCTAATTTTTACAATATTTGCCCCTACCCCCCTGTCAAAGGGATATAGGCGTTAGAATCCATCTAACTGCATGTATGTACATTTATTATGGGGAAACTAGCCTATTCAAAAAATATAATATTTTCCTCCAAAATGCTGAACCACCCCGGCCCTTACAACTTCGGCCCGAAAAGTTGTGATAATTCTAATTTTTACAATATTTGCCCCTACCCCCCTGTCAAAGGGATATAGGCGTTAGAATCCATCTAACTGCATGTATGTACATTCATTATGGGGAAACTAGCCTATTAAAAAAATATAATATTTTCCTCCAAAATGCTGAACCACCCCGGCCCTTACCATTTCGGCCCGAAAGTTGTGATAATTCTAATTTTTACAATATTTGCCCCTACCCCCCTGTCAAAGGGATATAGGCGTTAGAATCCATCTAACTGCATGTATGTACATTTATTATGGGGAAACTAGCCTATTCAAAAAATATAATATTTTCCTCCAAAATGCTGAACCACCCCGGCCCTTACAACTTCGGCCCGAAAAGTTGTGATAATTCTAATTTTTACAATATTTGCCCCTACCCCCCTGTCAAAGGGATATAGGCGTTAGAATCTATCTAACTGCATGTATGTACATTCATTATGGGGAAACTAGCCTATTCAAAAAATATAATATTTTCCTCCAAAATGCTGAACCACCCCGACCCTTACCATTTCGGCCCGAAAGTTGTGATAATTCTAATTTTTACAATATTTGCCCCTACCCCCCTGTCAAAGGGATATAGGCGTTAGAATCCATCTAACTGCATGTATGTACATTCATTACGGGGAAACTAGCCTATTCAAAAAATATAATTTTTTCCTCCAAAATGCTGAACTACCCCGGACCTTACAATTTCGGCCCGAAAGTTGTGATAACTCAAATTTTTCAATATTTGCCACTACGCCCCTTTCAAAGGGATATAGGGTTTAGGATCCATCTAATCGCATGTATGTACATTCATTATGGGGAAACTAGCCCATTCAAAAAATATAATATTTTCCTCCAAAATGCTGAACCACCCCGGCCCTTACAATTTCGGCCCGAAAGTTGTGATAATTCAAATTTTTACAATATTTGCCACTACGCCCCTTTCAAAGGGATATAGGGTTCAGGATCCATCTAATCGCATGTATGTACATTCATTATGAGGAAACTAGCCAATTAAAAAAAATATAATATTTTCCTCCAAAATGCTGAACCACCCCGGCCCTTACCATTTCGGCCCGAAAGTTGTGATAACTCAAATTTTTCAATATTTGCCACTACGCCCCTTTCAAACGGATGTGGGGGTCAGGATCCATCTAATTGCATGTATGTACATTCAATGTGGGGAAACTAGCCTAATAAAAAAAATAATATTTCCTCCAAAATGCTGAACCACCCTTACAACTTCTGCCCGAAAAGTTGTGATAATTCAAATTTTTACAATATTTGCCCCTACCCCCCTGTCAAAGGGATATAGGCGTTAGAATCCATCTAACTGCATGTATGTACATTCATTATGGGGAAACTAGCCTATTAAAAAAATATAATATTTTCCTCCAAAATGCTGAACCACCCCGGCCCTTACCATTTCGGCCCGAAAGTTGTGATAACTCAAATTTTTCAATATTTGCCACTACGCCCCTTTCAAACGGATATAGGATTCAGGATCCATCTAATCGCATGTATGTACATTCATTACGGGGAAACTAGCCTATTCAAAAAATATAATTTTTTCCTCCAAAATGCTGAACTACCCCGGACCTAACAATTTCGGCCCGAAAGTTGTGATAACTCAAATTTTTCAATATTTGCCACTACGCCCCTTTCAAACGGATATAGGATTCAGGATCCATCTAATCGCATGTATGTACATTCATTATGGGGAAACTAGCCTATTCAAAAAATATAATATTTTCCTCCAAAATGCTGAACCACCCAGGCCCTTACAATTTCGGCCCGAAAGTTGTGATAATTCAAATTTTTACAATATTTGCCCCTACGCCCCTTTCAAAGGGATATAGGGTTCAGGATCCATCTAATCGCATGTATGTACATTCATTATGAGGAAACTAGCCAATTAAAAACTAGATGGAATTTTGACTGCGCGCAGTCGAAAATGATGCCTCCGCCATAGAGCAATTTAAACAAGTTTGGAGTTTAAATCTCCAGTGGTTCTTGAGATATCATGAAAACAATCTCAATGTATGGAATTTCATAAGTTGACCTCTGTGACCCCTGACCTTTGACCTACGTGCTCCAAAATCTAATCAGATTGTCTTCCTATGGTGATACACACTATCATTAAGTTTGAAGTTTAAATCTCCAGTGGTTCTTGAGATATTATGATATGGTGATACATACTATCATTAAGTTCGAATTAAAATTTCTCCAGTGGTTCTTGAGATATCGCGATAACGATCTCAATGTATGGAATTTCATAAGTTGACCTCTGTGACCCTTGACCTTTGACCTACGTGCTCCAAAATCTAATCAGATTGTCTTCCTATGGTGATACACACTATCATTAAGTTTGAAGTTTAAATCTCCAGTGGTTCTTGAGATATTATGATAACAATCTCAATGTATGGAATTTCATAAGTTGACCTCTGTGACCCTTGACCTTTGACCTACGTGCTCCAAAATCTAATCAGATCGTCTTACTATGGTGATACATACTATCCTTAAGTTTGAAGTTTTTACATCTCCAGTGGTTCTTGAGATATCATGATAACAATCTCAATGTATGGAATTTCATAAGTTCTTCTTCTTCTTCTTCAAAATAATCTGCCTCCTTCACTGCTGAAGATTCTTGCGAGTGCATGTGTGTTGCGACATGGGGATGTCCAGGTGTGCAGGTGAGAGGTGTATATATACATAGTGCCAGTAAAAAACATTGCCGGAATTTACTTCCCCCCGGTCTTTAGTTGTCGCTGGAAGGCTTCCACTGATGGAGCCAGGACAACCTCAAGAGGGAGAGCGTTCCACTGTCGAACAGTGCGAGGAAAGAAGGAGTGAATATGTTGCTCTGTTCGTGACTGCATGACACGATAACAGTAAGGACGAGACGATCTTGTAGTTCTTACGACTGTTGCCGGTTGGATGTAGTGGTGGATGTCAAAGTCAACCAAAGAGTAGTGCATCTTGTACAGTAAAGTGAGACGTTGATGCTCTCTTCTCTTCTGGAGGGAGGTCCATCCAAGTTGACTCAGCATATCAGAGACGCTAGATGTATGATGATAGCGGTTGAGAACATATCTCGCTGCTCGTCTCCAACTGGACCATCTCCAACTGGTTTACACATCTGATGGTGTGTGGATCCCAAACAGCACTCCCGTACTCAAGAAGAGGGCGAACGAGAGCCTGGTATGCAGTAGTCTTAAGCCGAGTGGAGTTGACACGCAGGTTCCTTCTAAGAAAGGCTAGGGTGTTGTTTGACCTCTGTGACCCTTGACCTTTGACATACGTGCTCTAAAATCTAATCAGATCGTCTTCCTATGGTTATACATACTATCCTTAAGTTTGAAGTTTAAATCTCAAATGGTTCTTGAGATATCGCGCTAACAAACTCAATACAAGGAATTTCATAAGTTGACCTCTGTGACCTGTGACCTACGTACTCCAAAATCTAATCAGATCGTCTTCCTATGGTGATAAATACTATTCTTGAGTCTTAAGTTTAAATCTTAAATGGTTCTTGAGATATTGTGATAACGGTCAAACGGGACGGACGTACGGACGTACGGACGGACAACCCGAAAACATGATGCCTCCGGCACCACCTTCGGTGGCGGAGGCATAAAAAGACTGCCTTAAATGATACATTGTACACTATCAAGAGGAATTGAGTATTTCTAGAAGATACAAATTCATAATTTTAATATAAAAGGTAGAACATCACGTTTTGAGGTCTACATGGTCAGACACCATGAACTATCCAATAATTTTGTGAAATAGAAGACGTGTGAAAAATGTTAAAATAGTATTTTCCCTCTTTTGTGGTAAAGTAAAAAAAATAGAATGTGGAAACAAGTTAGCTGGTCATGCCTCTAAAACTGATTGAATTTCAGTGGGATATGATTAGCAAGAAAGCAGCCAGTGTGCTCCTCAGAAAGCATGGAGAATAGTTGAAGCATATCAGATACAGAACTCTCAGGTGTTCTGGTGGCAGTTGGTCCACCCATGCTAGTTGAGACCCAGCCTGGGCACTGCGATAGGACCAGGATCTTGTCTGCTTTCAGTTCCAGGCTTAGATTTTTTGAGAACATGTTGAGAGCAGCCTATAACGAGAGACAACATAAGAGCATGATTAGATGAATGAATGGTGGTTATTTTACCTGACTGCTAAGAAAGCATAAAAGCTTGTAAGTAAGCAACCAGACGACCGACGGCTCTAGGTCCTCTCCAAGGGACCCGGTAATGAGGATTAATGCCTTACCAAAGGGCACTAGCGCATCGCCTTGATTTCGAACCCGGGTCACCGGATTATGAGACCACTGCTATACCGACTGAGCTATCGCGCTTCCCCATAGACAGTGAAGGATAGTGAAAGACGAAGAGTATGTGAGGAATAGAGAGAGAATGAGAGGGAATGCGGAAGAATGATAGAGACAGGGAAGAAGAAAGGGAGAGAGAGATAAAGAGGAAATTATATATAGTTAAAGAGACAGTAAGAAAAACAGAGGAACCACAAGAATGATATGCATGGTATGAATGGAAAGATAAAGACTATACATTGTTTTTAGAGAGAAAATATAAAGGACTACATCTAGCTTTCAAGGGATTACTTCCAATATAATCTTGATTCTATATTTGACAAAAAAAAAAAATCCTAACTTGGGTCCAGGCAAGTTGAAAGCCCTTGGCCAGACATTATGTTTTTTGGACATCAAACATTGCAAATGATCTGAAACTACCACAGACATGCTCACATAATGATGTCTCAGTGTTCCTTGGAACTAATTAGTAAGCACTTGTAATAGAGTATACAGGTCTATGGAGACTACACTGATGGTATTTATAAAACGTCCCTATAAAAGATGACAAATGACATAGACTATTACTGTAATTATGACATCTACAACAAAAAGCATCACATATTTGTTCAGCATTATGTGTACTTTTACTTCATCCTAGGTTTTTAGTTTGAACCGTCTTCAAACCAACCCTCTCCCTTTCAGAAACTGCAACAACAAAAAATCAACAATAGCTGCCAAACTGTTTGTTCAGCATTTCACTTCAAGTTCAAGAACAAATTAATATTTTGTTTGATTATAACAGTAATGACTTCCTCACCTTGCTCTCTCTGTAGCCAGCATGCCCACCGCTTTGATTTGCAGCTATACTACCAAACCCAGTGGAGATGTTGATAACGGCTCCTCTGTCCATACCGAAACTTTCCACTCGGCTGTGAAGCGCTCCTCGTCTCAGAAGTGGTAGGAAAGCCTGGAGACATTAGGTATAAGAGGTAATCAAGGATAAAGAGTTATAGTTAAACCCTCAACTACAGTACTATTAATACAGTGAAACCTGTCTATAAAGACATCTCAAGGGTGACAAGAAAAGTGGTCAAGGATAAAGAGTGATAGTTAAACCCTCAACTATTGTACTACTAATACAGTGAAACCTGTCTATAAAGACCACTCAAGGGTGACAAGAAAAGTGGTCAAGGTTAAAGAGTTATAGTTAAACCCACAACTACTGTACTACTAATAAGGTGAAACCTGTCTATAAAGACCACTCAAGGGAGACAAGTGGTCTTTATAGGCAGGTGGTCTTTGGAGACAGGTCCCTATAGTACATGTTTCAATGAGAAACCATTTTCAAGGGTAACAAAAATGTGGTCTTTGGAGACAGGTGGATACTAAAGCATGTTTGACTTTACTACAGTCAAACCTGTCTACAGCGACCGCCCAAGGGAAACACAAAAAGTGGTCTTTGAAGACAAGTTCCTTTAGTACATGTTTCAATGAGAAACCATTTTCAAGGGTAACAAAAATGTGGTCTTTGGAGACAGGTGGATACTAAAGCATGTTTGACTGTACATGCTAGTCTACTACTACATAGTAATAATAACAATAATAATAACAATAATAATAATCATAAATAATAATAAAAAAGAGGATAATAATAATAATGATAGAAACAAAAAAAGAAGAACAAGAAGAATGAGTTAATGACCTTAAAATGACCTTAATTTAATAAAACAGTAATGTCTTTTTGATAATACATTGAACCCTGCTTTAGCGACCACCTGTATATAAAGACTTCATTTTTTTTCCTTGACAATCATTTCTCATAGATACCTGTACTAAAAGAACCTGTTCATAGAGACCACCTGCCTATTAAGACCACTTTTCTAGTCACCCTTGAGTGATCTTTAAATACAGGTTTTACTGAAATAAGGTATTTGAGACTGAGAGCTAAAACTACCAGTAACTCAAAACGGCTCTTATAGAAACTCAGTGTTAACTCACAGCTGTTTTACATTTATAATTACAGGGCAATTTCAATCTTTAAACTTGCAATACATTTTCAAACAAATAAACAAGTAATATTCAATATTAGTATTTACACCAGCATATAAACCTTCAAGAAAACACATGTTTGGCTTTGTCCCTTTATAATAATAATTGAAAACATACATCATCTTTCTCAGCAGTAGATGTCATGGGCATCTCTATAGGTGGATCATACACATTTATTCTGTTCTTGTATAGTGCAAATAACATCTCTATGAGCCTTCAACAGAATTTTGATATTATTATCCCAGCTCTAGCCTTGGCAACCATGGTGCTTAGTGCATCCACAGAATAAATCCTGCCAGGTATATCCACTTACTTCACCTGTGATGAGTGTGGCAAACGTAGATTAACGTCTTGCCAAAGCCGATATAGACCAGATTTGGCAACGTCCCCCTCTCAAAAAATGAAATGGAAGCTCTTATTACCAATCATGTGAAAGAATATGTTTTGAGTAATACATGATGATACTAATTTTGCCAGGAAACCGCCTACTAATTGATATATTTGGTAAATTATTATATCTATCCAGTTCGGATAGATATAATAATTTATCGCGTATACCCATATACATCATTCTGTGTACAGTGCCTGTAACTTTACCAAGACTGGGCAAAAATTCTCATCGTTTTGATGATTCCAGAACCTTGCAGTACACACTAATACTTATATGCTAGATGATCAACCTTTTCTGATCGATTCCACAACGTTTCTTTCACAATACGATCGCATGACCAGAACTGGTCTTTACCTATAAAGTGTAATTATTATTGTTATTTATGGTATAATTACCTGTGTGAGGCGCATTGGACCAATGACATTGATGTCAAAGATGTTCGTGAGGAGGTCCCTACCGACTGTCTCACAGCTCTCTGTAGAATAGATGCCGGCATTGTTGAGTAGAACATTAAGCCCAGCCTCTCCGACAAGATTGGAAACAGTCTCGACTGCCGGCCCGTAAGTGGATTCATTTTGCACATCTGTATGGAGAATAAAAATCAAATCAGGCTCCGCTCACTACTACTTGTGACAACCAAGAAAATTGATAATGATGACAGAACATGATAAATCCAGATGACAACAAAATAAAACTGATTACAGTATGATGATATAATTTATATACATGTACCTTTTATCTCTCCCTTTTACTTTCTTTCCTTTCCAATTTATTTCTTTCCACTTTGTGTCATTTTGGGTGTAAGCACCAATAATAAAAGCAAAAAATTAACTTGTGACAAGTGTTTTAATTCATTTTCTTTTAATTATCAACTTTTAATATTCTTTCCTTTCCTATCATTATCATAGGAAATTTCTATTTGTGACACATGCTATGAGTGAGGGGAGGGGGGGGGGGGGAAGAAGAAGAGGTTTCAACAACAAACAATTCTAGAGAAAACTGTTTGTTACCACCAGTATATATATATGTTTATGATGGAGATGAGGGGAAAAGGAAGAAAGACGCCAATTACCTAATTCTAAGACCTTGACATTTGTGTGAGTCGCTGCTACAGCTTGCAAATCCTGGCACAGAATAGGAGATGTGATATAAAAAATATATTACAGATAACATAAATCCACAATGTTCCACTTGGACACTGTCATCAGTTTTCACTTGGCAAACAAATATACCTTTCATCAGTTACATGTGTAGGCCTACTGTCAAACACGATAGATCTTGGCCTATTTTCTCGAGACCACCATGAGTTCGCGTAGACATCCCATACTAGAAAAGTGTGGTGAAGAATTAACATGCGTTTCAATGGGCATCTACTGTCCACACCAAGGCTTACCGGTATGACGTGTTGACTAAAGTATTCCAATGAATGTCCTCTGGTAATTACCAACTAGGGGCTTGGATAGAGACATTCAAAAATTGAAATACTATAGACTCCACTTTAATACATGCATACAATACATTAGCTATTGCTATGTCTGGCAATTAAGCTTCTGGCAAAAGAAACTCTTACCTTAATGCATGCAATTAGTAAAATGGTTTAGCTACTATAGCTGCATCATGCGCAGGCTGGGAGACAAGATCGGGGGGGGGGGGCATAGATATACGTCAAACAACACCTGTGGATAGAGTTTTTATTCTACAATGCCTTGCTTATTTTAATTAAAACAAAGCTTTCACATATCATAATTATATTGAGGTTATAGACAGAAATAGCTGTCTGGTTATGGGTCATTCTTTAATAAAAACTGACATTTGTCAACATTCCCTATGTAATCTCAGCAGGACAACTGACGATTCATTCAATTCATTCAATTCATTCAAGATTTTATTGTCCATAATATAATACAGAAATTTGTTTTCCATTGGTATAACATGTAATACATAAAACATAAGACAAAAACATGGTGTCGTGTGCTGAAAGCCAGAGGGGCGTCAAGACTCTATAAGAAAAAGTATGTGAGCAGGTACGGTTCTCCGGCTTTCAGCACAAAACATGACAAGATAGTTATATGACTTATACATAGCAAGAATTTTATATACAATTCTGAATCACATCATGAATAAATTCAGGTATGAATATAGATGTGAATATGAGCAGCATCACAATCGAAATACGAGCAGAAAGATAAAGGAAAAGAGAGCTCAAGCTCGAAGGACTGATAGAAGAGAGAAATATAGGGAAAGTTGGTAGGGGTCCAAAGGAAAATGGGAGAGACAGAGAAGGAGAGATGGCATAATTTCCAATCAGATTATAATGCATGACATAAATATACAACAAAAATCAGCAGCAGAGCTAAACAACGGATGTTTTGACCCCACAAAGGTGATAAGGCGGAAAACTTTCCAACCCAATCCCTACAATTGACTGGGTGGGTAGAAAAAAGTTAACAAATAATCATAATCGCTATTATTCAGCTTAAAGCTGAGAATTTCGTGTTATTTTTGCATTATAGATGTGCATGGAATTTGGAATAAAAGAATTTCTGTATCTGGCTCTACGGGTAATTGGTACACGCAGGCGGATTCCTGAGCGGTTAAAAGTAAAACAAGAAAATAGTGGATGTGATGGGTCTTTCATAATAGAAGTTATTTTAGTCAATAAGCGATCTTCAAACAAAACTGATAGGGGTGGTAATTCAATGCCGATAATACGTTGAGCAATTTTCCTAGGACGTTCGAGTTTAGTTTTGTCTGCTTGTGTGAGATTTCCATAAAAACAAATGAGATTGAATAGAAGAACACTTTGAATGATAGACTGATAGAAAAGATGCAAGATCGTCCTGTCAACGTTAAACGATATCAGAGACTGAAGCTTTCGGTCTAAATTGGTCGACATCGACATCCTTCGATCTATAGCTCTACTTGGTTCGACTCTACTCTTGTCTCTTCCGAGTCTTCTCCTTCACAAATTGCTCCCATTTCATTTTCAAAAATCCATTTGCCTCTGCTTTTTAAGACATTAAAAAATATATATATATCTCAACAAATTTGATTGGGATTTTCAACACTGAGTGTTCAAAACTATCGCAATCAAGTCTACTAGACATTTATTATCCCAACCACAAAATATCCCAACAACAATTTATCAAAAAATTCATTTTTACCGGGGCCCGGGTGGATTGAAATGTATTTTGTAACAAAACAACAGAGACCCTACCAAAATACCTTGGCACCATCAGGCGACCTGCAAGAGGCGAAGACGAACGCTGGAGTTGGTTTACGCCTGGCCAGCTGGCGTACAAACTCCAAACCAATACCCCTACTAGCTCCAGTTATGAGAATTGTCTTCATCTCATCAGCTAAACCATCCGCTTGCACTAATTGCAATAATTGGAAGATGATTGTCAAGCGCGAGATAGAACTGTATGCAGTAGAACCCTCAACCGGTCGGTGTGTGTGTGCATGCGAACTATAGTATAGAACTAGATCTACATGTAGTTCGCTTTAGAGGGTAGGTACGTACATAATTAGTTTAAAGGTAATACAAAGTTTTGGTATGGGGTCATGAATTCGGTTCAAATGAACATATAGGAAGCATATGCGATCCTACAATATTCAGTGATCGTTGTCGAGGTCGAAATCGACTCTACATTTATGAAATTGTAAATAATAAACACTTTATGTTGTATAGCTCCCTCTCAAGGTCAAGATATTAATTAAGCTATAAAACAATGTATCTTGACTAAACGACCGATTAGATATTCCCGTTTTGAAATTATATATCACAACTACATATTCTGAGATTTCCATAGTCGCAGCTACCATTGTACGGCCGTAGGAGCTATTTGAAATTTAACAAAATTTACCGGGAGCACAGGTAAATGTTTATATTCAATTTTTCTCGAAAGCAAAAGTGTTTTAGGGACTAAAATTTCTAGTGCATTAAATACATCCACAGGGGCATCCAAATATATCAAAATTTTAAAGAATCATTATCCACCCATTTTTCAAAATTTACCAAAACTTTGTAATACCTTTAACAAAACTACTTTCCAAGTAGGCTACGTACGGTACGTATACGCCCTCTAATAATTGAATGAAACGTCAAAGTTTCCGCGCTTTGCGCGGGAGGGAGTGGGGCAACTAAATTCTAGAACGGTACAACGAATTGTCTTCTTTCTCTAATAATTAAATTAAACATGAAAGCTTTCGCGCTTCGGGCGGAAGGGGGGGGGGGGATATATGCAGACAAGGACACGATACAACGAATCGTCTTCTTCTCTAATAATTTAATGATACGTCATAGCTTCTGCGCTTCGATTGCGCAGGAGGGGGAACTGAAAAATAACTGGATTCCTGGCCCCGGGTTATTGGAGACATTGGAACATTGGCATTAATATATTTGTCGGTTATTGGTGGCTAGTTTTGTCGGTAATCGGTGGCCTCTACACCCCCCCCCCCCATATGCATGTAAAATGTCTAGCGACGCCCCTGATAACAAAACAGTTTATCGAGATAATTTTTGCAAGTATGGTGAAGTACCAGCTACCACCGTCCTTGTGCATATTGTGCAGCAACGAAGCATATACAACGTCTCGCGAAGTGACAAATCACTTTTCTCTAACTTCTAACCAATCAGACTGCTTCGTTTTTTTTCTAGGAATTTGCGGCAGACATAATAATAAGCCAATGTGGTTCTCACATTGCAAAAGATCCCTACTCTTGGAGGGGGTAGGAAAAATCAAATTTACGTCATATTACTCCAGGAAGTGCCTCTATACAAATGCGCTGAAGGTGGTTCTAAAATTGCAAATGCTTGACTCTAAGAGGGCGTTCTTTCCCTATATCCCAGACCCACCCCCGCTAGGTCGCTCCGCTCCCTCGCCGCTGACGTCTCGATCTCTCGTTTCGCTCCATCGTTTTTCATATATTACACCCCATGCGGTTTTATGCCCCCCCCCCGGCCTGTAAGAAATTCCTGGATCCGCCATTGTGTAATGTTGCTTGGAGAAACATATCTTGATAAGTTTAAAGTATTGCAAAAGAAGGCAATAAGGCTTTTCCCTTTCCCTCTCATTTTCCCCTCCCCCTTTTCTCACTTTTTCCTGACAGCAGCGCAATATTACCGACAATATCCTGACAGGTGAGGGGAGGGGTGTCGCACCCCCACTACCCCCCTCTCGCATCTCTCTTCTTTCGTTGTTTAATTCTCTTTCATTTTTTTTTTTTTTGGGGGGGGGGGGGGCTAAAAGCCTGGCAAGAGGGACCCCATATTATGCACACTGCAAAATAGCGCCCGCCCCTTTCCCGTTAAAAAAAGAACACCTTCTTATAATATCATCGCCTTTTCTTTCGTTTCCCTTCTCATCATTCTTCTTTTTCCCCTTTCTCTCCTTCGCCTTTCTCCCCTTTTCTCTCCTCTATCTTCCCCTTTCTTCCTTTTCCCCCTCCCTTTTCTCCTCTCCCCTTTTCTCTCCTTTCTCTTTTCGTCTTCTTTCTCTCTTCCCTTTTCTTTCTTTTTCCCCTCCTTTTCTTTCACCCTCCCTTTTCTCCTTTTCTCCCTTTTTCTTTCACCTCCCCCTTTTTTTACGGGGGGGGGGGGGCACGTGCCCCCTGTACACCCCCTTTATCCGCCACTGATATTATACTACACCCCTCTACCATCGCCGACGAAAATTTATGTTTATTTTCGGACACTTGCACTCAGTTTTTTTTTGGGTGGTAGCTGTTTAAAGTGTCTCGGTATTTAAAAATTGTTGACGAAAAAATTGCGTAATTTTCGTATGGAATGTTACTTTTTTTATAATATTAATTTTACCGTAGTAACACTCTAACTTGCAAAAAAACCTGAAAAAATTCTCCAACCACAAAGATATTTATGGTTTCCTTTGAAGGTGTCACTGTGGACATTTATGGATTTTCACAACCGTTTTTCCATAAAAGTAAGACATAAGACTGGCTTTTAAAAATCTTTCAACACTTAAATGTCTGGAATGATTATAGAGCCAATACATTCCTTTGTGACGATTTACATTCTCCTAAAATGTAATTTAATTGTAATAAATATATTTGGGAGAATTAAAGAATCGATCAGATCTGTTTCCCCAATTTTTTATCATTAATAATGGTCTGTTTTCACTCAGACTTTCGGAATATCCTTAGACTGAAATAGTTAGTTATTAGTTTTACATTGTCATATAAATATATAAATAGGCTGACTTCCAGACAATTGTGTGGCACAGTTTGTATCTGGTTTATACAATAATAGTTTTCCTAAGACTGAAATAGTTGGTTATAGGTTTATATGTATTTGAGGTGATAAATAAAGAGCGATAGAGGTAAAAACCAAGATGAGAATAACAGGTTTTTAGATCGGTAACGTTAGTAAAAGGCTGCAAAAACAAAACAAAACGAAACAGCTAGAGCTTTAAAAAGAGACTACATAATTATAAGAGTACTCGATCGTGAACCCGGAGGTAACTGTTGTCGCTTTAGAAAACTAGTACTGTTCACATCGTTCATGATCATACGTATAACTAAGTTAATGTGATTAGAATAATAACTGTGCAATGATCGAACTATTATTATTACATGTTATGTATATATGAATACACTTGGTGCTCATGGTAAACATTTCAGCTTTCGTGATTAGCATAGGTGTGGTAGTAGTGGAAGTGTACTCAGAAGCGGATCTAGAGGGGGGTTTGGGGGGGTTGCAACCCCCCCAAAAAAAAATCCGGGGACCATTTTTTTAAATCTTATCTCTTTTTTTAAACTTGTAATTTTATTTTATTCTATTTCTATGTATTTATTTCATTTATTATTATTATTATTATTATTATTATTATTATTATTATTATTATTATTATATTATTATTATTATTATTATTATTATTATTATTATTTCTTTTTGGGGGGAGGGGGGGGGTTGGGCGAACAAATGTCACAGAGTCCCTTGCCCCCCCCCCCCCCCCATCAGCTTTTTTGAGGACACGGGCCACCGCCGAAGTGAAAAAAAAAAGAAAGAAAAAAGAACGCACGCTGGAGAGAAACCCTTTCAAGTGCAAATATTGTGAGAAGATTTTCAACTCATCTGGTAACTTAACCAAACACATGATAACTCTGGATATAACTGTGTATTTAACTGTTACTTGATTTAAAAAGACGTTATCATGCACTGCTTTTTATGGTCTCCATTGTGTTAATAGATGCCAGGAAAACATCACTTACGGGGTTCAAATAAACACCCAAAAAAAAATCGGCTCGCCGCTTCGCGGCTCGTGGACGATGCTCTGCATCGTCATTATTTTGGTCAACCCCCCCCCCTTAGCAAAAAGCTAGATCCGCCCCTGGTACTAGAGTGGTTCATTCACTTGACTCTCAATCCAAGGGTTGAGTTTCCAATTCCCAGCCCGGCCACTACCACCACACACTGAGGAATTTGAACTGTGTGTGTGTGTGTGTACTGTGTGGGGTGGGGGTGGGGTGCAGGGCATACATTTGCTCCACAGACGCTTAGCAAACTGAGATCAAGGTTTCATTGGACGATCTTAATTTGGTTGACTGTCAAAGGTTGGTGGAAATTTCCAGTGACTAAAAATAGACAGAGAGACGGAATACATACATGTATAATATCGAGGACCACTTATGAACAGTGAATCATTACATTGCAATGGCAAAGACTATACATGTTTACTGATTTGATTTAACACCATAGACTGATCGTTGGCGGAAAAAGAGGTGAGTGAATTAAAATGTCTGTCATTTTTCCAAAAGAAATGCAGTGGCAATTTACAATACTTTCGTTTTACATTGTTATATATATAACTTTATTCGCTTGACGCCCAAACATTTTGAGGCTTTGTTGGTACCTGGTTCATAAAATCATCATTTTCCTTTGGCTGAAATAGGTGGGTCTCGGTCTAGGTGTCTTTGAGGTGATAAATGGAGAGCGTTTGAGCTAAGGCCAAGACAAACCAAGGATAACTTCTTACTGTTCGTTTGTCCTGCTGAAAACAATTTTGGTACGTTGCAGTGATTTTAATTACAAAATAATAGACATGAATGCACATGGTAAATATTCATTTTAGTATGTGATTCTAGATATAGCTAACATATCAGCTAGTGATTCTTCCAAACCCGAGCAATCTATACAATTTCCTATCTACGAACATGATGGATTTTTTGATATATTTCAGTGTGCATATTATTATAATATACTGATATATATTTTGATACGTCATCAGCTTATCGCATTTGTTTCCGTATAAAGGTTACAAGTTTCTAATACTTGGTTTTAGATTAATTAAGAAATAATGTACTGATAATTTTTTCTTATTTTTCCAATGCCAAAGTGACGAAATGCGAATAGTAAATTACATTTCTGAGACTTGTGTTTAAAATATTTGTTTATTTTTCACGATTTACCTATAACCATGGGCTTCAAGTGGTGGAAAATTATTATGATTTGTATAGTTTTATATACGTCAGATTTCCACAAAATTGTTACTAGCATGATTAGTTGCGATACATGAAGAGGTGTTGAGGTCTATTCTAGAGGATAGGTCGTTTGTTTGTAAATCACATAGTTCCCGGTTCGAGTCCCGGCCACCACGGCACTAATGTGCTTTGGCAAGACATATCTCTATATTGGTCACTCCACCCGACCCATGTGTATAATGAATGGGTACCCGGTAGGAAGAAATTCCAGGAATGCTTAAAGGCACATTATCATGGTAGGTTAGATAAAAGCCGGGGTAGTAATATGACTGCAGGGCCCTCGGGGAAAACAGTGTGTGTATTTATGATGATCTGGGTAAACAAGGCATCATTGTAAATATAATGATTATTGTTATTTTTTTAAATATAATTATTATCATTATAATAATAATAATAATAGTGGGTTCTTGTATAGCGCTCATGTCAGTCAGATTTGACCATCCTGGCGCTCCAGATTATTACCCTGGCTTTAGCACGGCTGTCATACGGCGCTCTAGCATTTCAAGGAATAAATTCCTACCAGGTACCCATTTACTTCACCTGGGTGGAGTGTGACAAATGCCCTCGGGGTGAACAGTATGTGTACTGATGAGGATCTGGGTAAACAAGCCATCATTGTAATATAATGATTTTTTTTTTAAATATATTTATTATCGCCATCATTATTATCGTTATTATTGTTATTATTATCATCATCATGATCATTATAATTATCATTAGCTTTATTATTAATATCTTTCACCCCCTTCCCTTTATAATGTACATTTTCCGAAGAGTGAAAAAGGAAACAGTTTGATTTTTAAATTCATTTTTCATTACTACGTACATAGTACATTCAGTTAATGATTTCTTTTTTTAATCAACATATAACAGAAAATCATATTTTGTACGCTATATATTCTGTAGGAAAAAGGCGTGAGAAAGATTATAAACCCTCCTCTTTAATACCATCAGATGAATCAAAGCTAATAACACTAATCATCTTTTCACCTTTTCTTTCATCTCGTATTCCTGTAGAATTCGAACCATGGCTGACAAGAATGTTATTGCTCAGAGTCTGGAGTGTCCTGTATGTCTGAATACCTTCACCGATCCCAAGATCCTATCTTGTTCTCACACCTACTGCAAGGCCTGTCTGGACAACCTCTTGGAATGCCATGGTAACGACCAGATGCTCCGATGCCCTGTCTGCAGAGCTGAAACCAAGGTCCCAAACCAAGAAGTCAGCAAATTACCGGCAAATCTGGCTTTGAAGTCTCTCATAGAGGACATGAAGAGTCAACATCAGTTTTGCACTAATTGTAAATCCGAGGACAAGCCCCAAGCTGTTGTCTACTGTCGAGACTGTGGCAAGTATCTCTGTATTCCTTGCCAGAATGCACATTCTATGTGGCAAGACTTCATAAGTCATGAGGTCCTAGCAATGAGTGAGATCGTGTCAGGGAAAGTGTCAGTACGTAGATACCGTAAATGCAGGAAACACCCCAAAGAGGATGAGGAGTGGTTTTGTTCCGACTGCAGGAGATTTGCCTGCTTCAAGTGTGTTGTCATGGAGCATACAAACGAAGGACATCGGGTCAGCGAGGCAGCTGTTTATGAAAGCAGCCATATGAAGAGTATCGAGGACCTCAAATCCAAGGCGGACAAGAAACGCTCTTGCTTTCAGAAATACGTTGATTTCATTGATGAACAGAAGGACCGTGTGAGCAATGTTCAGAAGCAGTGTACAGATGATATCAACAAAGCATATGAAGAATCAGTCCAGCAGTTGACAAAGAAGAAAGAAATCCTCATTGGTGAAGTCAACGGTGTGACCGAAGGAGTAGAGAAAGAATTGGACGAAATGAAGAAATCGGTTCAGGAGCACATCACTCACTTGACCACCATAGCTGAAGTGGTAACCAATAAGACAAAGATACCGTTAGATATGGATGCTTTGGCTGCACACGACACTCTTTGTCAAGACTTACAGGAGGCCTTGATCCAAGAAGATCCTGACTACAAGCAGCCGAGGCAATCGAGCAAGAAAGGAAAAATAGTCAGTTTTAAGAGGAACGTTGGAATAGACGAGATAGCTCTCGGTAAGATCGTAAATGCAGTTGCAAAGAACATCGGTTTGCCCACTAAGAATAGCATGAATGCCATGGTTGGTACACCAGACGGTAGGATGGCAGTGGGATGTGGTACAGGTGGCGTGGAGATCTTCTCTGCTGATGGTCAGCACCAGCAAACAGTTCTCAAACATGTTAAGATTTGTGGAGTAGGGTTCCTCTCTGATGATCGGTATGTTATACTTGATGGCTCAAACAATATCACACTGTACACACTAGAGTACACAACGTCGAATGTAATGTTTGAGACTCTGAGTCGCGATGAAGGTGGAATATCCAACCTCACTGTAGATGGTGATGATCAGATTTATGTTAGCTACAGGAAAGCTGATGATCGAGATCCAGGTATTCTTACCAGCAGGTGGGAAGGCGATCAGGGAGATACCATGTGATGGGTATGAACCTGTGCAGATAACAAATTATAATGATTACCTGATCACTGAATCTGGTGATACAATACGATTGATTGACAAGCAAGGTGTTGTAAAATATCAATTAACAAAATCAGGGGATTTCCTAACCGCTGCTGTGTCTCAGGGGAATACAGTCCTGATAGCCACCGTGAAGCACGATGTAGGTTTGGTCAGCATTGATGAGTACACTAACGAGCTGAAGCATGTCCAGAACCTCGTCATTGATTACAAGATTGAGAAGAATAAGAGAGGGCGGTGGTACACTCTCCAGCAGTACCGCTCAGGAGAGATCGCGTTCTGCACTCCTGATAGACTATATATTCCACTAAAAATAATGTATGACTCATCCTTACTTGCACTGTATGAAATCACTGGCTTCAGGCCCGTAGAGGAGGAGGGGAGGGGTGCGATGTGTAAACACGGACATGCTGAAAATTTAGAGTACCATAATTTTCCCTTAAAAAACGGACCCATGCCCGCCCCATTTTTTAGAAGCTTCCAACAGGCCTTTTGATTCTGTCTTTATAAAATGTATATCACATCTCGTGGAATCATATATATTTTTTTAGAGTTTTTTCGTGACTGTTTCAGAAATGGCATTCTTCGATCATGTAGATCAATTTGAATGATTTAAATTGTCTAAAAATATATACAATAACCTATCTTTTAATGTACTTCTGATGTATTTGTCTTTCAAGATTGTGTTGTTGATGACGACTGACGACTCTACATTTTAAAAAAATAGGGGTAGCTGTTGTAAGTGTATATATGATGTAGACACAATTCAATTGTGGACTATTTTACAGTCGGAGATAATAATCCTAGTAATGGGCTCTATATTTATTACCGTTTAATACAATTAATTTTTTTCTTCGTCTTTTACCCAGAATTATGAGAAGAATTGCCCCTTTTTCAAAATAACTTCTACTTCTTACAATTTCTCGAGTTGTACTATCAAAAGAGTTTAAGAGTACCGAGAGTCGACCTATTGATAGCATGATACAAATGTTGTAAAGTTAATGTCAATTTTCAAACCAAATGTCAGAATAAGGGTTTATGTTTTGATTTAATGGACTGTGATATCTTGTTTTCTGTTTTCCATATTTACATTCCGTCTGGCAAAGTACATGGGAGAAATGGCATGGAACTTGTCGTCAATACTCGATTAATTTATTCACTTTTTGGAAATATTTCGTTTGGTCTGTGTTCCCATTTCTTTCAGTCTACAGTATGTATTAAAGAGGAATCTCACTGATTTCAATGAAAGCAGAACAATTGGAGATATTGGTCTTTATAAGCTTTAGACATATCTGAAAATGTGTGATTCTTAAGGTGCTCTCTGTACGGTTTGTACAGTGTACAATGTAAAGATTTCATTAAACATCATCCCGCCATTTTCATTGTCATACCTATGGCCCAAATATGAAATTGTAAACATGTTCTTACAGGTTCTGTGTGTAAATCAAGTACATTATCATCAAAACTTAAACATAAACAAATAAAAAAATAGGGACATTTCCTATACAAAGCAAATGAAGAGGTGATCGCAGTTAAGGTTGCTTATATATAGGGGCTTAACATTTTACAGTTGCATTAATTTCTTTTTTAAAATCTTTTTAAATTCCCCCGTTTCTTTGATTTTTGTCATCAAAGGTGGACTTCCTTTTTATGCCTCCGCTACAAAGTAGCAGGAGGCATAATGTTTTCGGGTTGTCCGTCCGTACGTCCCGTTCTCGTTTGTTTTCGCACTCCTGATATTTTGGAACGAAAAAGGGCCCTTTTCATGTACATTAGTATCCACCGGGAATGCTGTTCATTTTTGTTTCTTCACTATATCCATAACTTTGTATTAGTCTTTGTCTATTTCAAATCATGTATTTCTTTGACCTTGTTTACCTTTCTGCCTGTGCCTTTGCTCATAACATGTTTATTGGACGCCACAAAGCTCTTTCTTTTCTTTTGTTTTGTTTGTGTTTATACTTTCTCTTTCTCTCTAATGTGTGTTATTTTTTTAAAGACTAAGTGTGTATGATTATTTGTTTCTTTTTTTTTTGTATGTCTTTTACATAGGTTTCAAATCATAGGTGTTAGATGCTCAAGGTGTTTAATTTCTCATGTTAATGATATCTTAAAATACACTATAATGATGATGAATTTTTAAAAATGAGTCGTATGTTATGTAGCTTTCAACTATAATATTTTTGTGTTTGTACTTTCTCTGTCTCTCAAATGTTTTTTTAAAGACTAAGTGTGTATGATTATTTGTTTGTTTGTTTTTGTCTGTCTTTTACTTAGGTTCCAATTCATGGGTGTTAGATGCCCAAGACGTTTATTTTCACATGTATATTCAATATGTCAATTTGAAGGGATGTCTTAAATACACTATGATGATGTGGAATATTTCAAATGAGTCTTATGTTATGTAGCTTTCAATTATAGTATGTAAACATCAATCTTTTTTTAATGTTTATCAAACATTTATTTGTAACACCTGTGAATGATGGAAACAAAAGACCATGTATATTGTTATATGTTGGAAGCTTGTCGAATAAAAATCAATCATCAATCATGTAAAACAAGCAAAAAATACTTAATCTAACAGAATTTAAAATATAAAAGTTGCTATAACGATCATGACGTTGTACATGTACATGATTCTTAACTTGAAGCATCTGAAGAATTTGGGGGAACTGAAATCGCTATACACAAAGATAATTATGCAATGCTGATTGTCGTATTTTAACATGTGGTCATTATCAAGCAATGTACATGGTTAACTGGCAGGTATTTTGTTGTTATTGTCAATAATAAACTTCTTTATCTCAATTCCGTTATAAAGAATGGATCTGGACGCCGTATGCTTCAATGTTGTCTATTCATTATGAGAGGATTCTAACTTTTTTGTAAATTATACTTTTTTATGCGTTAATTGTTGTAAACTGATGAATGCCCAAATTTGAAGTCAGCAAAAACAACTAAAGTGCCTGTTTTTACATAAGTAAGGTGCCCATTTTACTTCAGATAATTGCCTTATTTAATTCTACGAGGTGCCCATATTACTTTAACAGGTGTCCTTTTGTTATAAGTGCCCCTTCCTCTTCAGATAAGTGCCCCCTTTTTTATGAGTGCCCCTTCTCACCTCTGTATGTGCCTCTTTTTTGACACGTGCACCCCAGCCCCCTTTTTTTAGCTTTCTTATAGGTGCCCTTTTTTCCCTCTGATAAATGCCCCTTCCTTTTTTTTTAAAGAACCATCTCCCATTCTTATAAATGCCCCTACTCGCACCCTTGATAAATACCTCTATCAAAATCTCACAAGTGCCCTATTCATCTCAGGTGAGAGCTCCTTTTCAGGTACAATAAGTACTCCTTACCGTCTCTCATAAGTGCCTATTCACTTCTTGTAATTGCCCTATTTCAAATCTGAGAGGGGGCCCTTATATTTTGACAAGTGCCTCTTTTTATTCCTAAAGTGCCCCTTTTCATCTCTAGTGAGTGCCTTGAGTCAAATTTGAGAGATGCCCCCTTTAACTTTGTAATAAATGCCCGTTTCCATCTCTGATAAATGCCCCTGTTATTTTGTCACGTGGCCCCCTTATGCTTCATAATAAGTGCCAGTTTCCTTCTGATAATTTCCTTTTTTACTTTGACACGTGCTCCTCTCTTTTCTAATAAGTGTCATTTCCCTTCTGATAATACCCTTAGGATATGTGCCTCTTTTTCCTTTCACCATAAAATTTGCTCATAATTTAGAGCAACTAAAATAAATTTGTTCATTAATTTCGCCCAAAGCTTGGTCGCTACGCTCACTAGCATTTAAAGTTGATTAATTGGGTTTCTTATTCAATATCTTTGCAGTCTTTCATGGTTAGATTGTGCTTAAAACCCCATCAGAATTTTGTTCTTTCCCCCGGCTTGATAAGATGTATTTTTTTGCACTGCGACCTCACAAATCCGTAACATTTTGCTATATGAAGTGTACTCTGGTTTCTTATGCAGATATAATGTCTATTGTGATCGATTCGTTACTCCATCAAAAATAATTTAAAGAAACAATTTACATATCACCAACAGAATCCTAAGATGCATAGTAGATTGGACTACTGGGTTATTTCGGAGAGCATAGAAGATATGGTATTTAGCTGCAAAATATTAACTTCAATTTCACCGGACCACTCAGCAGTAGAACTGATTATTAAACTACATTCTTCTACTAATCCTGTAATAAAAGCAGGATATTGGAAATTTAATAACAGTTCATGTAACGATGCAGATTATGTGAAAAGTATGAAAGAAGAAATAACACGGTTGAAACTCAATCTATCCAAAGAGATAATAGATAATAGAATATTATGGGATTATGTTAAAATGGAGATACGAAGCTTTACAAGAAAATACTGTAAGAAAAAAGCCAAAGAAAGAAAGGATAAGATTGTTGGTTTGGAAAAAGAAATTTCAAAGTTAGAGGAAGAATTACAAATACCAGCGAAGGTGAATGACAATTCTTTGATTAACGATTTGGAAAAGAAAAGAAGGGAATTGAAAAGTCTTTACGGTTATATAAGTGAAGGGGTAAAAATCAGATCTCGAGCCCAATGGTTTGAAAGTGGAGAAAGAGAAACGGCATATTTTAAGCAACTAATAGATTTCAAAGAGAAAAAAAGTGCTATTAAAGAATTACAAGTAGATGGAAATATAACTGATGATGAAAAAGATATCATACAAGAAATTAGAAGATTTTATTCTAAACTGTATGCTAAATCAGAAGAAGGATTATGCGAAAATATTAATTTTTTCCCCAAAACCTTACCCAAATTAACAGATCAGGCAGACGCGCGACAAAATGAGATCGAGTTTTTATTGGGCGATCACTTTTTGGACGATTGAAATCTCAATCTGCTTGTCTGTCAAAGGTTGCTGGGAATTCCCAGTTCCTAAAAATAGACCGAGAGACTGAATACATACATTTATATAATACCACTTTACTGAACAGTGAACCATTACATTGCAATACATGTTTACTGATTCCTAAAATCATCGTTTTCCTTTGGCTGAAATAGGTGGGTCTCGATCTAGATGTCTTTGAGGTGATAAATGGAGAGCGATTGAGCTAATTAAAGCCAAGAAAAAAAGAAATATAACTTCGCACTGTTCGTTTGTCCTTATGGAAAACGGCGATTTTGGTACGTTGCAGGGATTTTTAATTACAAATAAATATGAATGCACATGGTAAATATTCAGGTTAGTATGTGTTTCTTAATATGGATGACATAACAGCTAGTGATTCTTCCAAACCCGAGCAATCTATACAATTTCCTTTTTACGAACATGATGGATTTTTGGATATATTCCAGTGTGCATATTATTATAATACACTGATATATATTTTGATACGTCATCAGCTTATCGCATTTGTTTCCGTATAAAGGTCACAAGTTTCTAATACTTGGTTTTAGATTAATTAAGAAATAATGTAATGATTATTTTTTTCCAATGCCAAAAAGATGAAATGTGAATGGTAGACTACATTTCTGAAACTTATGTTTAAAATATTTTTGTTTTGTTTTCCACGGTTTACCTATAACCATGGACTTCAAGTGGTTACAAACTATTATGATTTGTATAATGTTATATACGTCAAATTTTCACAAAATTTCTACTAGCATGAGGTTGGCAAGACAGTACTCTACATTAAACACTCTCCACCCATCCTATGTGTATAGTGAATGGGTACCCGGTAGGAAAAATTCCAGGAATGCTTGAAGGCACATTATCATGGTAGGTTAGCTAAAGACGGGGTGGTAATATGATTGCAGGGCCCTCGGGGCAAACAGTATGTGTAATGATGAGGATCTGGGTAAACAAGGCATCATTGTAAATATTATGATTATTGTTATATTTGTTGATATAATTATTATCATTATTATTATTATTATCATCATCATCATCATTATTATTATCATTAGCATTAGCATTATCATTATCATATTCATTTTCCCCCATTATAATGTACATTGTCTGAAAAGTGACAAAGGAAACAGTATGATTTTTATATTCATTTTCACTACTATATTCATTTGATGAAATCAAGATTAAATCAAGATACAACGGAATATATTATTGTGTACGCGTTATATTCTGTAGGAAAATAACAAACACTCCTCTTTAATACGATCAGAGGTATCAAAGCTACACTAATCATCTGTTTCCCCCTCTTCTTTCATCTTGTATTCCTGTAGAATTCGAATCATGACTGATACATTAAAGAATGTTGTTGCTCAGAGTCTGGAGTGTCCTGTATGTCTGAATACCTTCACCGATCCCAAGATCCTATCTTGTTCTCACACCTACTGCAAGGCCTGTCTGGACAACCTCTTGGAATGCCATAGTAAAGATCAGAAGCTTCGATGCCCTGTTTGCAGAGCTGAAACCCGGGTCCCAAACCAAGAAGTCAGCAAATTACCGGCAAATCTGGCTTTGCAGTCCCTCATAGAGGACATGAATAATCAATATCAGTTTTGCTCGAATTGTAAATCCGAGGACAAGCTCCAAGCTGTTGTCTACTGTCAAGACTGTGGCAGGTATTTCTGTATCACTTGCCACAACAAACACTCTCAATGGCCAGTCTTCATCAGTCATCAGGTCTTAGCCATGAGTGAGATCGTATCAGGGAAGGTGTCAGTGCGAAGATGGCGTAAATGCAGAAAACACCCCAAAGAGGATGAGGAGTGCTTCTGTTCCGACTGCAGAAGATTTGCCTGCTTCAGGTGTGTCGTCATGGAGCATAAAGACGAAGGACATCGGATCATCGAGGCAGCTGTTTATGAAAGCAGCCATATGAAGAGTATCGAGGACCTCAAATCCAAGGCGGACAAGAAACGCTCTTGCTTTCAGAAATACGTTGATTTCATTGATGAACAGAAGGACCATGTGAGCAATGTTAAGAAGCAGTGTACAGATGATATCAACAAAGCATATGAAGAATCAGTCCAGCAGTTGACAAAGAAGAAAGAAATTCTTATTGGTCAAGTCAACGGTATGACCGAAGGAGTAGAGAAAGAATTGGACGAAATTAAGAAATCGGCTCAGGAGCACATCACTCACTTGACCACCATAGCTGACGTGGTAACCAATAAGACAAAGATACCGTTAGATATGGATGCTTTGGCTGCACACGACACTCTTTGCCAATACTTACAAAAGGCCTTGATCCAAGAAGATCCTGACTACAAGCAGCCGAGGCAATCGAGCAAGAAAGGAAAAAGTGTTAGTTTTAAGAGGAACGTTGGAATGGACGAGCTAGCTCTAGGTAAGATCGTAAATGCAGTTGCAAAGAACATCGCTTTGCCTTCTAAGAATAGCATGAATACCATGGTTAGTACATCAGACGGTAGGATGGCAGTGGGATGTGGTACAGGTGGCGTGGAGATCTTCTCTGCTGATGGTCAGCACCAGCAGAAAGTGTTTGAGGACGTTAAGATTCATGGAGTAGGGTTCCTCTCTGATGATCGGTATGTTCTACTTGATTACTCAAACAATATCACACTGTACACACTAGAGTACACAAAGATGAATGTAGTGTTTGAGACTCTGAGTTGCGGTGAAGGTGGAATACCTAACCTCACTGTAGACGATGATGATCAGATCTATGTTAGCTACAGGATTGCTAAAAAGATCCAGGTATTCTCACCAGCGGGTGGGAAGGCAATCAGAGAGATACCATGTGATTGGTATATACTTTATCAGATTACTAATTTTAATGATTACCTGATCACTGAATCTGGTGAGTCAATACGATTGATTGACAAGCTAGGTGTTGTGAAATATCAATTAAAGAAATCAGGGGGTAACCAAACCGCTGCTGTGTCTCAAGCGAATACAATCCTGATAGCCACCGTTAAGCACGACGTAGGTTTGGTCGGCATTGATGAGTACACTAACCAGTTGGAGCATGTCCAGAACCTCGTCACTGATTACAAGATTGAGAAGAATGAGAGAGGGTGCTGGTACACTCTCCAGCAGTACCGATCAGGAGAGATCGCTTTCTGCACTCCTGATAGACTCTATATATTCCACTGAAAATAATGGATGACTCATCCTTACTAGCACTGTATGATATCACTATATTCAGGCCCGTAGAGGAGGAGGGGGGGGGGTGCGATGTGTGCGACCGGAAAAATGGACCCATCCCCGCCCCCCCCCCACCCTTTTTCAGAAGCTTCCAAAAGGCCCTTTGTTTCATAAAGTGTAAATAACATCTAGTGGAATCACTTATATTTTTTTACTAGGTTAATGCAGTTTTCGTGACTGTTTCGAAAATGACATTCCTAGATCGTGTAGATCAATTTGAATGATTGAGATTTTGTAAAAGTATAAAAAGTGTCCTTCCTTTTGATATACTTCTGATGTGTTTGTCTTTCAAGATTTTGTTTCTGATGATGACTCAATATTATTTTGCTGTTGTTGGGGGGGGGGGGGGTGTGTAAGTGAATAAATGATGTAAACATAATTTAATTATGGACTATTGTATAGTCGGAGATTATAATCCTATTAATGGACTTTATATGTAGTGCCGTTTAGTACAATTAATTTTCTTGTCTTCATCTATTACAATGCATTTCAGATCACTGTCCGATTAATCATTCTAGATTTTATTTTTACCCAGAATCATGAGAACAAATTCCCCTTTTTCAAAATAACTTCTACTTCTTACAATTTTTCGAGATGTGTACTAAAGAGTCTAAGAGTACTGAAAGTCGACCTATTGATCGTATGATATATGTTGTAAAAGTAATGTCAAACCCAATGTCTAAATAAGGGTTTATGTTTTGATTTAATGAACTGTGATATCTTGTTTTCTGTTTTCCATGTTTACATTCCGTCTGGCAAAGTACATGGGAGAAAGGGCATGAAACTTGTCGTCAATACTCGATTAACTTATTCACTTTTTGGAGATGTTTCGTCGTGTCTGTGTTTCCATTTCTTTCAGTATATAGTATGTAGTAGAAAGGAATCTCACTGATTTCAATGAAAACAGAACAATTATATATATATAGGTCTTTATATGTTTAGAAAAATCTGAACATTTTCGATTCTAAAGCTACTCTTTGTACGATTTGTACAATATACAATGTAAATATTTCATTAAACATCCCGCCATTTTCATTGTCATAACTATGGCCCAAATATGTAGTTATAAACATGTTCTTACAGGCCCTCCTGCATGTGTATAGGCCTAAATCAAGTACATTATCATCAAAAACTGGGGACGTTTCCCATACAAAACAAATGGAGAGGTGATCGCAGTTAGAGTTGGCAAAATATTGGGGGCTCAAAACTTTACAATTGCATCGATTGCTTTTTTTTAATTCTTTTTTTATTCCGCCGTTTCTTAGATTTTCTACATCAAGGTGATGTCAGGTGGACTTCCCTTTTGATTATGAATTCCTGATATTTTGGAGCGAGAAAACCTTTTCATGTGCATTATTATCCACCGGGAATGCTGTTCGTTTTTGTTTCTTCACTATATCCATAACTTTGTGTTAGTCTTTGTCTCTTTCAAATTATTGATTTCTTTGACCTTGTTTACCTTTCTGTGCGTGCCTTCACTCCACCGGGAATGCTGTTAATTTCAAAATGTTCTTATATAACTTTCAATTAGTCTTTCTTCGCGGGCCATTGCTCATAACATGTTTATTGGACGCCACAAAGCTCTTTATTTTCTTTTGTTTAGATTGTGTTTGTACTTTATCTTTCTCTCTAATGTTTTTTGTCGTTTTTAAAGACTAAGCGTGTATGATTATTTGTTTGTTTGTTTCTGTCTGTCTTTTACATAGGTTTCAATTCATGGGTGTTAGATGCTCAATGTGTTTATTTTCTCATGTATATTCAATATGTCAATTTGAATTGATGTCTTAAAATACACTCTAATGATGTTGAATTTTTCAAATGAGTCATATGTTATGTAGCTTTCAATTATAGTATGTAAACATCAATCTTTGTTGAATGTTTATCAAACATTTATTTGTAACACCTGTGAATGATGGAAATAAAATACCACGTAAAACAAACAAAAATACGTAAGTTAATAGAATTTGAAATATAACATTTTAACATTTGGTTATTATCAAGCAGTGTACATGGGTAACTTTGTTACGTTTCGTCTGTGCATTGAGGAATCTGTGTGGAGAGGGTAATAATTTAGATTTTCTGTCATGTTTTGCTATTTTATCAACAGTAACAGAAAGAGTCTTATTTTAAAGAAATATATTTCAGAGGGTTTGCCAACTCGGCTTCAACCAAGAATATGATGAACCAAGATTTAAAACGAAATAAGTAAGCAGACATAAAAATATTTAAAACAAAAACAACTCAAAGTTACTCTTGCAAAATATTAATCTAATTTGTCTTTTTTTTTCCATTGATCTATTGTATAATATCGCACAGTGTGATATGTATTTTTTTGTGGTAGGAATGTTGTGTTTTTGTCATGTCATTATAATCTGTTACATACATTGTTATGATAAATCTATACATTACCGAGTTCTAGGTGATTATCGTCGTAACGTACATTGAAAATTATTACATGACTTTTTGTATCAATAAAATAATATGGCTGACAAAATTGTACAGGCAACAACAAACAGACACGTGAATTCAATTTGATTAGAGTTTATTTTCAGTGTCCGTTCCAACGGTGGAATGGGAATAATAAAGCAATAATGAAAGTGATCATGATGAAGGGGGGAGGGGGAAGTTGCCGTAAGAGATTTGTAAGAACGAAAGGGGATGTGCAAGTATACACAAAACGTGTAGAGGGGATAGTAAGAGAGATAGAACTGGGTAGGGGAAAGATTATTAATCATAACAATGATGATCATGATTCGAGAAGTAAAATCATATCATTTCAAGTTTGCTCATTGAATTATAGTTGCAGTTTGATTGTCCTTTATGACACTTCTCCGAAATGATATTCCCAAATGAAGATTGAAAAGAATTTTAAATTATATCTACATTTTGAAAAGATATACGAGGTAAACTTTTGTTGTGGTGGCTGTTGTCCTGTGAATCCCCTTGCACTCTGTAAAAAGAATTGACCATTTTATTTAATTAAACTCAGTCAGAATCTGAAAAATAATTACCTTTAATTTAATAATTTCTTATTGAATTCATGGTTGCAATCAAACTCCCCTTCGACATGAACAAACGAGGTAAACTACGGTTTATTTGAATAATCGTTAATGGAGCACAAAGTTAGTGCAACAATGAAAATTGCAAAGAAGATTTAGCAATGTATCGACTTAGGTGAAAGCAGCGAATTACACTAACTCTTCTCGCTCGTTCGCTATGCTCCCTCGCATAATATCCTTCAAAATGTACAAGCAAATAGTGGGAAATAGAAATCCCATCCATCCCGTCTTTCGTTCACTCTGCTCCTTCGTCCCTCGCATTTCGTTCCCTGGTCATGAAAAGAAATCGCCGCCCCTGATTGTAACCAATGGTTTTTATTATCCTCTCTCTCTTAATTGATAATTATTTATATACTTTATATATTTGTCTTCCTTTTTCATTCCTAACAAAATGATATACTTATATTTCTTAGCTAAATTTACAATAAAAATCTGAAAATCAACCACAATCCCTATTACATGAAAATACGGTAAATCAAGTTTACTTTTCACGATTTTCTTTCGACAGCAACACCATCTCATAGAACGTTTAATGATAAAGAATAAGATCACAACCAGAAGTATACCAAATGCAGCGATATCAAGTAGGTATATCTGAAAGAATGCTAGGCTATGAGTAGGTGGGCGAAGGTGACCACCGCCATGTTTGATCACATGTTCAATCCAGAATACAGCCGTGTTCGCTGGTGGCATTGGACGATCACGAAAGATGGCAGAAAGACGCTTGGCGTTCGTTGAATAGCTTGGGTTCTCAAGGACTTCGTTGAGCTGTTGGTAAATGTAATCCGCACTCAATCGTTCTTTGTCAATCTTGGTACCAAGTCCATTAGCCAGTACTCTGGCAGCAACGTCATGTTGATCAGCACCCAGAGGCATAACGACCAGGGGTACGCCGTGGTACAACGCCTCCAGGAATCCGTTGTTTCCTCCATGATAGAGCACTGCTCGAGTCTTAGGATGCCCAAGCAGATCATTCAAGGGTAACCATTTCATCGCTTTGATGCCTAAATCAACCTCTTGTTCATCCGAGAGGCGCCTCACCGAAACTGGGCTTTTTTTCTGAGCGTTCTGAGTCGTCATTTTTAAAGCTAGATTCCAGAATTATTGATGATTTCTAAAAAAAATCATTGTCATGTTCGGAATGTACGTCAAAAATTATTCTACATGGCTTCACTAAACCTTCATCATGCTCTTAAAATTGCTTTTATCATTATTTATGTATACATTTGCTCGCATGAGTATTTTGCTGATATGAAAACGAATGAAAGCATGAAAGAAAATAAATGTTTTAATTCTAAATTGAATTGAATTGCAGTATTTTGTTTTTACATCAGAATAAAAGTAAGATATAAACAAATAAATAGGAAAGTAGGGTGTTTGAATAGTACGCACCTGTCATAATCGGGTGGTGGTTGCACGTGCCCGAGTACGTTATCTGTCATTTTAAAACTTGTGGGGGAGGGATTGCTGCAGCCCCCTCAGCCCCCTGTTCTGTAGGCCTATATCATTAAGGCAAAAAACCCCTAAACAACTCCAAACTGTAATTGATCGAACAACGTCTTTGCTCTCTCAACCAGACGATGGTTAGTGTAATAAAGGTACAGGTCTACATAAAGATTGAACATCTTCTTTAATTTTCTACTTTCCGGATGTGTTTAGCATGTTTAGCGCCATCTCTAACATTCTAACTGTAATCTCGATGGAGGACCGCCCCACGAGACTTTGGCAACAGTAATTTGACTCAAAAATTAGAATCTTTTGTTATGGTGGGGGGGGGGGGGGATAACAGTAATATATTTCACACTGGTATATATTTGCTCGACAGACGCTCAACAAAATGATATCGAGTTTTTATTGGGCGATCACTTTTTAGACGATTAAAATCTCAATGTCAAAGGTTGCTGGGATTTCCCAGTTCCTAAAAATAGATCGAGCGACTAAATACATACATGTATATAACACCACTTTAATGAACAGTGAACCATAAGATTGCAACGGCAAAGAGTATACGGTACATGTTTCGATTTGATTTAACACCTATAGACTGATCGGTATGTAAGGACGGAAAAAGAGGTGAGTAAATTGAAATGTCTGTTATTTCCGAAAGAAATGCAGTGACAATTTACAATATTTTCGTTTATATTGTTGTAGGCCATTATGACTTTATTCAGCTGACGCCCACAAACAATTTGAGGCTTTATTTGTATCTGGTTCATATTATAATCATCATTTTCCTTTGGCTGAAATAGATGGTTCTCGGTTTAGGTGTCTTTGAGGTGATAAATGGAGAGCGATTGAGCTAAGGCAAAGACAAACCAAGGACAACTTCGCACTTTTCGTTTGTCCTGTGGAAAACGACGATTTTGGTAAGTTGCAGTGACTTAAATTACAAATAGATTTGAATGCACATGGTTAGTGTTCAGGTTAGTATGTGCTTCTTGATATAGCTATAATTTTAGTTAGTGATTCTGCCAAATCAGAGCAGTATATATCATGTCCTCTTTACAACATGATGATTTTTTTTAAATAGTATATTCCAGTGTGCATAAGTACATGTTTATACGTCATCAGCGTATCATATTTGTTTCATTTCAAAGGGCACAAGTTTCTAATACATGTACTTGGTTTTAGATTTATTAAGAAATAATGGAATGATTATTTTTTCTTATTTTTCCGATGCCAAAATGACGAAATGCGAATGGTAAATTACATTTCTGAGACTTGTGTTTAAAATATTTGTTTTATTTTTCACGATTTACCTATAACAATGGGCTTCAAGTGGTGGAAAATTATTATGATTTGTATACTTTTATATACGTCAGATTTCCGCAAAATTTCTTCTAGCATGATTAGTTGCGATACATGAAGAGGTGTTGAAGTCTATTCTAGAGGATAGGTCGTTTGTTTGTGAATCACATAGTTCGCGGTTCGAGTCCCGGCCACCACGGCACTAATGTGCTTTGGCAAGACATATCTCTACATTGGTCAGTCTCCACCCATCCTATGTGTATAGTGAATGGGTACCCGGTAGGAAGAAATTCCGGGAATGCTTGAAGGCACATTATCATGGTAGGTTGGCTTAAGCCGGGGTAGTAATATGATAGCAGGGCCCTCGGGGAAAACAGTGTGTGTATTTATGATGATCTGGGTAAACAAGGCACCATTGTAGTTACAATTATTATAATTATATTAATTAATATTATTATCACCATCATCATCATCATTCACTTCCCCCATTATAATGTACATTATCTGAAGAGAGACAAAGGAAACAGTTTGATTGTTAAATTTTTCATTACTACGTACATAGTACATTCAGTTGATGAATAACTTGATTTTTTTTTTAAATCAACATATAACGGAAAATCATATTTTGTACACGTCAGATTCGGTAGGGAAAAGGCGTGATGAAATTGATAAAGACTCCTTTTTTATACGATCAGATGAATAAAAGCTACACTCATCATTTTTTCCCATTTTCTTTCATCTCGTATTCCTGTAGAATTCGAATCATGGCTGAAACATTAAAGAATGTTATTGCTCAAAGTCTAGAGTGTCCTGTATGTCTCAATACCTTCACCGATCCCAAGATTCTATCTTGTTCTCACACCTACTGCAAGGCCTGTCTGGACAACCTCTTGGAATGCCATGGTAACGACCAGATGCTCCGATGCCCTGTCTGCAGAGCTGAAACCCAGGTCCCAAACCGAGAAGTCAGCAAATTACCGACAAGTCTAGCTTTGAAGTCTCTCATAGAGGACTTGAAGAGTCAATACCAGTTTTGCTCGAATTGCAAATCCGAGGACAAGCCCCAAGCTGTTGTCTACTGTCAAGACTGCGGCAAGTATTTCTGTATCACTTGTCACAACACACACTCTCAGTGGCCAGACTTCATCAGTCATGAGGTTTTAGCCATGAGTGAGATCGTATCAGGGAAGGTGTCAGTACGTAGATATCGTAAATGCAGAAAACACCCCAAAGAGGATGAGGAGTGCTTCTGTTCCGACTGCAGGAGATTTTCCTGCTTCAGGTGTGTTGTCATGGAGCATACAAACGAAGGACATCGGGTCATCGAGGCAGCTGTTTATGAAAGCAGCCATGTGAAGAGTGTCGAGGACCTCAAATCCAAGGCGGACAAGAAACGCTCTTGCTTTCAGAAATACGTTGATTTCATTGATGAACAGAAGGACCATGTGAGCAATGTTCAGAAGCAGTGTACAAATGATATCAACAAAGCATATGAAGAATCAGTCCGGCAGTTGACAAATAAGAAAGGAATCCTCATTGGTGAAGTCACGGATATAACCGAAGGAGTAGAGAAAGAACTGAACGAAATAAAGAAATTGGCTCAGGAGCACATCACTCACTTGACCACCATAGCTGACGTGGTAACCAATAAGACAAAGATACCGTTAGATATGATGCTTTGGCTGCCCACGACACTCTATGTCTAGACTTACAAGAGGCCTTGATACAAGAAGATCCTGACTACAAGCAGCCGATTCAATCGAGCAAGAAAGGAAAAAGTGTCAGTTTTAAGAGAAACCTTGTAATGGATGCGCTAGGTCTTGGTAAGATCGTAAATGCAGTTGCAAAGAACATCGCTTTGCCCTCTAAGAATAGCATGAATGCCATGGTTGGTACATCAGACGGTAGGATGGCAGTGGGATGTTGGACAGGTGGCGTGGAGATCTTCTCTGCTGATGGTCAGCACCATCAGAAAGTTCTCAAGGATGCTAAGATTCGTGGAGTAGGGTTCCTCTCTGATGATCGGTATGTTATACTTGATTTTTCAAACAATATCACACTGTACACACTAGAGCAAACAAAGTTGAATGTAATGTTTGAGACTCTGAGTCACGGTGAAGGTGGATTTGGTAACCTCACTGTAGACGGTGATGATCAGATCTATGTGAGCTACAGGAAAGCTGACAAGATCCAGGTATTCTCACCAGCTGGTGGGAAGGCGATCATGGAGATACCATGTGATGGGTATATACCTCAGCAAATTACCAATTGTAATGATTACCTGATCACTGAATCTGGTGATACAATACGATTGATTGACAAACAAGGTGTTGTTAAATATCAATTAACGAAATCGTGGGATTACCTAATCGCTGCTGGGTCTCAATGGAATACAATCATGATAGCCAACGTGAAGCACGACTTGGGTTTGGTCAGCATTGATGAGTACACTAATAAGCTGAAGCATGTCCAGAACCTCGTCACTGATTACAAAATCGAGAAGAATGAGAGAGGGCAGTGGTACACTCTCCAGCAGTACCGATCAGGAGAGATCGCTTTCTGCACTCCTGATAGACTCTATATATTCCACTGAAAATAATAGATGACTCATCCTTACTTGCACTGTATGATATCAATGTGTGCAACCGGATATTCTTTTAGGTAAAAAGGGGCATGCTGAATATCTTAGAGTACCATAATATTTCGTTAAAAAACGGACCCATGCCCGCCCCCTTTTTCAGAAGCTTTCAACAGGCCTTTTGTTTATGTGACTTCATAAAGTGTATATAACATTTAGTGGAATCATTTATATATTTTAATGGGTGAATTGGAGTTTTCGTGACTGTTTCAACAATAACATTCCTAGATCATGGAGATCAATTTTAATGATTGAAAAAAAAAATTAATGTAAAATAAAGTAAGCTTTCTTATGATATACTTGTGATGTGTTTGTCTTTCAAAATTGTGTTGTTGATGACGACTGACGACTCTACATTCTTTTTTTAATTAATGGGTAGCTCTTGTAAATGATGTAGACAAAATTCAATTCTAGACTATTTTACAATCAGAGATAATAATCCTAATAATGGACTGTATATTTATTGCCGTTTATAATTAATTTTCTTTTCTTCATTTACAACATAACTACTATGCATTTCAGATCACTGTCCGATTTAACATTCTACGTTTGATTTTTTTACCCAGAATCATGAGAAAAAATTCCCCCATTTCAAAAAAAAACTTCTACCTCTTATATACAGATTTAAAGAGTTACTGACAGTCGACCGATTGGTCGTATTATATAATGTTGTAAAAGTATTATCAAACTAAATGTCAAAATAGGGGTTTATGTTTTGATTTAATGGACTGTGATATCTTGTTTTCTGTTTTCGATGTTTACATTCCGTCTGGCAAAATACATGGGAGAAATGGCATGGAACGTCAATACCCGATTCATTTATGCACTTTTTGGAGATATTTCGTTTTTCTGTATTTCCATTTCTTTCAGTATATAGTATGTATGAGAAAGGAATCTCACTGATTTTAATGAAAGCAGAACAATTAGAGATATTGGTCTTTTTAATGTTTAAAACAAATCTGAAAATGTGTGATTCTAAAGCTACTCTCTGTACGGTTTGTACAATATACAATGTAAAGATTTCATTCAACATCATCCAACCATTTTCTTTGTCATACCAACAGGTGTATGGCCCAAACATGACGTTGTTAACTTGTTATTTACCGGTCCTCCTGTGTGTAAATCAAGTTTAGTTTCATCCAAACTTAAACATAAACAAATAAAAATAGGAACATATCCTATACAAAGCAAATGGAGAGGTGATCGCAGTTAAGGTTGCTTATATATATATAGGGGCTTAACATTTTACAGTTGCATTCATTTCTTTAAAAAAATCTTGTTTATTCCCCCGTTTCTTCGATTTTTTTCATCAGTGTGATGTAAGGTGGACTTCATTTTTATTTATGCCTCCGCTACAAAGCAGCCGGAGGCATTATGTTTTCGGGTAGTCCGTCCGTACGTCCCGTTCTCGTTTGTTATGCACTCCTGATATTTTGGAACGAAAAAGGGCCCTTTTCATGTACATTAGTATCCACCGGGAATGCTGTTCATTTTTGTTTCTTCACTATATCCATAACTTTGTATTAGTCTTTGTCTCTTTCAAATTATGTATTTCTTTGACCTTGTTTACCTTTCTTCGCGGGCCATTGCTCATAACATGTTTATTGGACGCCACAAAGCTCTTTATTTTGTTTTGTTTGTGTTTATCCTTTCTCTTTCTCTCCAAGGTTTTCTTTAAAGACTAAGTGTGTATGATTATTTGTTTGTTTGTTTTTGTTTGTCTGTTACATAGGTTCGAATTCATGGGTGTTAGATGCTCAAGATGTTTATTTTCTCTTGTATATTCAATATGTCAATATGAAGTGATATCTTAAAATACACTATAATGATGTTGAATTTTCCAAATGAGTCTTATGTTATGTAGCTTTCAATTATAGTATGTAAACATCAATCTTTTGTTAAAGTTTATCAAAGATTTATTTGTAACACCTGTGATTGATGGAAACAAAAGACCATGTATATTTTTAAATGTTGGAAGCCTGTCGAATAAAAATCAATCATCAATCATGTAAAACAAGCAAAGAATTCTAATCTAACAGAATTTAAAATATAAAAGTTGCTATAACGATCATGACGTTGTACATGAACATGATTCTTAACTTAAAGCATCTGAAGAATTAGGGGGAACTGAAATCGCTATACACAAAGATAATTATGCAATGCTGATTGTCGTATTTTAAAATGTGGTTATTATCAAGCAGTGTACATGGGTAACTTTGTATTGTTTCGTCTGTGCATTGAGGAGTTTGTGTGGCGAGGGTAATAACTTCGATTTTCCGTCACGTTTTGCTATTTTATCAACAGCAACATATCAACAACAACAACAACAAAAATTAATTTTAAAGAAATATATTTCAGAGGTTTACCAACTTGGCTTCAACTAAGATAATGATGAATCAAGATTTGAACCGAAATAACTAAGCAAACATAAAAAGTAATAAAAAAAAACAAACTTAAAGTTACTTTTGCAAAATATTAATCTAATTAGATGTTTTTTCTTTCATTGATCTATTGTATGATATCGCGCACTGTGATGTGTATTTTTTGTGGTAAGAATGTTGTGCTTTCGTCATGTCATTCTAATCTGGTACATACGTTTTTATGATAAATCTATGCATTAACGAACTCTAGGTGATTATCATCGTAACGTACATTGAAACTTATTACATGACTTTTTGTATCAATAAAATAATATGGCTGACAAAATTGTACAGGCAACAACAAACAGGCACGTGAATTCGATTTGATTAGAGTTTATTGTCAGTGTCCGTTCCAATGATAGAATGTGAATTATAAAAGCAATTATAAAAGTTCATGATGAAGGGGGGAATGTTGCCGTGAGAGATTTTTAAGATTGATCGAAAGGAGAGGGGAAAGTTAACAGAAAACGTGTAGAAGAGAGAGTAGGGGAGATGGGGGATGGGGATTATTTATTATCATAATGACGATCATGATTCGATAGTAAAAAATCATATCATTTCAAGTTTGCACATTGAATTATCATTGAAATTGATTGTCTCTTATGACGCTTTTTCGAATAGAAATTCTCAAATGAAGATTTAAAAGAATTTTAAATTATATCTACATTTTGAAAATGATATACGAGGTAAACATTTGACTGTGGTAGCTATTGTCCCGAAAAAATATGACTGTTTTATTCAATTAAACTCAGTCAGAATCCGAAAAATAATTACCTTTAATTTAATAATTTCTTATTGAATTCATGGTTGCAATCAAACTCCCCTTTGACATGAACAACTGAGGTAAATTGCGGTATAATTGAATATGAATAAAGGAACGACGTACAAAGACATACAAATGCATTACAAAATACATTATTCATTCAGTATTTACTTTGGCATTATTTTGTCTAATTTGTAATCTTCTTCTTTCGTTATAATTTGATGGCAATCAGTCATACTCATACTTGACTATAGTTGCCAATTAATTTATTAATTTGTTTGATCCCCCCCCCCTCTCTCTCTCTCTCTCTTAATTGATCATTATTTATATACTTCCTATATTTTCTTCCCTTTTCATTCCTAACAAAATTATATACATATATCTCTTAGCTAAATTTAAAATAAAAATCCGAAAACAACCACTATCCCTATTACATGAAAATACGGTCAATCACGTTTACTTTTCACGATTTTCTTTCGACAGCAACACCATCTCATAGCACGTTTAATGATAAAGAATAAGATCACAACGAGAAGTATACCAAATGCAGCGATATCAAGTAGGTATATCTGAAAGAATGCTAGATTATGAGTAGGTGGGTGAAGGTGACCTCCTCCATGTTTCATCACATGTTCAATCCAGAATGCAGCCGTGTTCGCTGGTGTCAGTGGACGATCACGAAAGATGGCAGAAAGACGCTTGGCGTTCGTTGAATAGCTTGGGTTCTCAAGGACTTCGTTGAGCTGTAGGTAAATGTAATCCGCACTCAATCGGTCTTTGTCAATCTTGGTACCAAGTCCATTAGCCAGCACTCTGGCTGCAACGTCATGCTGATCAGCACCCAGAGGCATAACGACAAGGGGTACGCCGTGGTACAACGCCTCCAGGAATCCGTTGTTTCCTCCATGATAGAGCACTGCTCGAGTCTTAGGATGCCCAAGCAGATCATTCAAGGGTAACCATTTCATCGCTTTGATGTTATCAGGTATCTTGTATGGAGGGGGCTCTTTCAAATGAAGAAGAACTTTATGTGGGAGTCTACTGAAAGCGTCGATGAACATGCGAATGATGTCGGGTCTACTTTTTGTTATTGAGGCAAAATATGAACCAAGAGAGAACAGAACGACACCGTGCTTGCCCGATGATTGCATGAAGTTCTCTAACTCATTGTCGAGGGCTTCGGCTGGTCTTGTTGTAAGTCCACCAACTGGAATGATGTTTGGCATCATGGCAAAGGTAAATTCGACCGAGAAATCACTATTGATAAGGAAAAGGTCAACATGATTACTGATGGTGGATTTCAACCGAGGATCTAGATCATATTCATCCACAAGACCAGTGGAAAATCCATTGATCACCATTTTATTTCCCCAAAACACAAAGAAGAGGTAGGTGACGGTATTCCTGAATCTTTGTAAAAATGTCATGTCAGATGTGAATGAAGTCAGTGGTGCCGGTTGGTAAGAGGTCATAAATGGAGAGCCTGCTTCTTGAAATATATAAGGAAGTGGTGTCATGGGTGCAAGCACTATGACATGAAGTTTCTCGGTACCTCTATGTCTATCAAGAAAGGACTTAACATACACACCACACGACCATACCACATCGACGACAAAAGCATCGAATTTCGCCATACGGTCTAGCAATCTTTGATCTTCAAAAACGGATTCACAAGCTTCTCTGTTTACAGAAGTGAACATATCCCTCATCTCAGCCATGGGCTTCATGCTGTTTTCAGCAAATGTGAATTCTGCCGTCTTATTCGATATGTCATCCATTCTCTTCTTCAGACCAGAAAGATGGAACATTTCGTAGCTGACGATCGTAGCGTGCTCGGGATCCATGGCGCGGTCGGAATACTCGTCTGAAATGAGGAAAGTCACATTATGACCTCTCTTCGCTAGACTCTTTCCGACTGCAACCATCGTAAAATAATGGCTGCCATCTCCAAAGACACAGAGAGAAGAATGTTCGCTGATTCCACATCGCTCAGAGCTAAGAGTAAGCCCACAGCAACCAGAATATGTCGGACTCTCAAAGAGAACATAGTGTTGTCGAATCTCAACGTATAAAACACCGTATACAACTCTCCAATTCCCAGGTATAATTTGATGTGCATTGTGATAATAACAATACATCAAGCAGTACAATGTCAATGTTGAGCGAACCGTTGATACACAGGATTAAAGGTCACTTATCGCACAACGTTGGACTTTTACCTCCTCAAAAGTCTTTTTTTTTCTTCACACGTATAGGCAGGCGCGTACGCAGGATTTTTTCAAGGGGGGGGTTTTAACATTTATAAATCGGGCCGAAAATTTCGCAACGACTCAGCCAGCCGCTGAATAAGCAGGGGGGGGGGGGGGGGGGGGGGGGGGGGGGGGGGTAAGAGGTCACTTTTTTTTTTTTTTTGGTCCCAAAAAAAATCGCAACGACTCAGCCGACCGCTGAATAAGCGGGGGGGGGGGGGGGGGGGGGGGGGGGGGGGGGGTAAGAGGACACATTTTTTTTTTTTTTTGGTCTCGAAATTTGAAAATTTGACATTTTGCTCCGTTGGGGGGGGGGGTAAGGTCAGCTTTTTTAGGTCAACCATGGGAATTTTTTTTTTTTTTTTTTTTTTAATAAAAAAAAAAAAAAAAAAAAAAAAAATCAAAAGGGGGGGGGGGGGGGGGGGGTTTTAGAAAAATTTAGGGGGGGTTTACACACAAAAAATTACCAAAGGGGGGGGGTTTAACCCCCCAAACACCCCCCTGTGTACGCGCCTGCGTATAGGCACCAGTGTATTTGAGGGGGCAAGGGGGAAGTTCCCCACACAACTTTTCAACCTTAAAAAAGATGATAGCATCTGGCCTAATTATTATTCGAGGGAGCGTAGCGACCGAGCAAAAACTTCGTTTTCCTATTCTCTCTCAAATTTAATTAAGGGTATGGGGTGGTGATCCCCTAAAAAATAAAAATTTCCATTATGCAATCATTTTCTTTAGGAAAAACAGACATTTCTGATTTTTTGTTGATTTTTTTTTACACAGTACAAAGCCAATAGGAGGGAGCGTTGCGAGATACGTTACAGAGTTGCTAAGTTGTGTTGGATTGATCGCAAATTTACAAATTCCTAACTTTCTTATTTTTAATCGGAATTTGCCTAAACTTTTACTGACATGTTCCTCTCAACGTATCCATCTTAGCGCAGACGACTGACATGGGCTCGTACCTGCAAACTATAAATTCTCCGGAAAGTGCACTCCGCCCCAACCTGTACATAATTAATGCTGAATATTCCATCGCATCAGCATCTAGTTTTTACCATGTACTTGTTGCAGTATACTGCTTGCTGTTAAATTACGATCACTACCGTCTCCAATCGTTGCTGATAATAAGACGTATCGAGGCGACTTTTGTAATTATGAGTCCTAAAAAAAGCGAATTCCATGCCACTCCATGCCATGGTTTACAATCCAACAGTAAGCCTGGTTGTATCAAAGAGCAGCAACGGCAACAGTTGTTGCTCAAATTCAGCAACAATGGTAGCTAAGATTGTTTTTCCCAAAATATCAGATACAATGCATAAGACAAGCATGGAAAGTTGATAACACATACAAGCAATACTAATAATGAGGTGTAATAGCAACTGCTCTATCAAACATGCCTATTACCTAAAGAAGACAATTTTCTGGATCTGGATGTGAATCAGTTACAGACGGAAATTCTTGTACACAGACACACATATTTTCTTTCTTTTTAAATCAGTCATTTACACTTATTTCTTTAAATATATTATTTCTTATAATACGTTTTTTTAGAACAATCATGTTTTCTCAATCTTATCGTGATTTCAAATGGCTTAGATTGGATAGCAATCATACTGGAAGCTAAAATTGCACAAGCTTAGATGCTTACATTTGTTTTTATACTTATTGTTAAACAAGGCAGTCGTCAAATTTACATGTGGTCAATCCTCACACTACATTAGCCCAGAAATCAATCAGACATAGAGGGTCAGATGTATGGAATTCTTTACCTACCAATATTCGAAATATAAAATCACCAAACTCAAATGCATTATCTTTTCACAGATGTAAGATATTACTTACATATATATAAATCTCATATCAGCTCTCATTATATCGAACATAAATTTAATTCTCTTATGATCTATAAGACATTTTACTAGACTTAACAATTAACTTCTGTTCTTCTCAGTTATTGTTTTCTTTTATTTATTGTTCTTTGTAAATAGTGTAAATAGTTCACATCCCTTTAGAAATGTTATTTGTCATAGATTTTATATTTGAAAGGTGTTGTAACGATTCGAGCTATATTTGTGTGTTCATTCTTTAACTGTATAACAGTTGCAACTTGTCTTTGGTAAAGCATTGTTATATTCTTTTTCACGTGAAGTCTATTCAAATGAATTGTAAAATTGAAAATGATTTATTATATTATTTTCTTTTTTATGTGATGTTAACTCCAATGAATTGTGAAATTGTGAACATGAATTTATTTGTAGATATTTTTGATTTATAATTTTAAAAAATCCCTTAAAACAAAAATTAGTTACAATTTTTTTTAACCCTCATTAGCTTTAAGAAGAAAAAAGAAGCGAATGAAAGTAGGCCAATAATTACGTGATCAAAAGAGTTATCCTTTACTTCATTTTTTCATAGAAATAAAAGACAATATAATGGAAAGAATCGTAAATTCTGAGTAATTGCCAGATAAAGCCAAACGATAAAGAAGAAGAAGTACAACTAGCTGCCTTTTCTGGAGCAGTTAAAGGGGAAGTCCACCTTAACAATAATACTAAAAGCATTAAACCAGAACGTCAATGACGTAGCGCTCATCCACATCTCGCAACAACAAATCGTACATTTTATGTGGTACACTTTTGAACTGGTCAAAAAATAAAAATGTGATGCCCTGGAAGGGACATAATCTCATTTAGCTGTACAAGATTAAACAGAAACTAAAGGAAATGGAATGAAAATAGGTTGAAAAATATATAGTTTTATGACAAGCAGGACTTGAACTTAGTAAGAGATAAATATAAGCATACTCACCTTTTATTATGATAATAAAAGGACAGAGGTATAAATAGTCAGTAAATTGTCAACAGAAAAATATGGCAAAATAACAATTTTGAAAGGGACAAAAACGAGTTGGTGTGAGAAAATTGTTAAAATATTTAAACAAATTGAAGAATTAGGAGGTAACAAGAGAATGAAAACAAGGCATGCATAATACTGATGAATTAAAACAAAATTTTATATTGTGATCTTCTACCAGATAAAACAAACTAAATTAAAATCGGTCGAGAAATAAAGGAGAAGTAGCCTTTATTGTGATTTCGAATAAATTTGCATAAATTAGCATAGACAATTAATTTCACGATTCTGTGTAGAAGTTTTAAATCCCCCTCCTAGCCCTATCATATGAAATAATCAGAACCCAAATCGGTTGAAAAATAACGAAGAAGAAGCATTTGAAAACTGTGGACGGACGGACGGACGATGGACGCCACGCCATGGCATAACGAGAGAAACCAATTATTGCAAGTTGTAATAATATCCGATGAAAAGTAGGAAAGTTATACATTTATAAAGTTGTTATCAGTGAAACACAAATTGGCAACACTTAGACATTTCTTGCGAGGTCCTCACCAATTTGCTCTATACATATTTTGCATGAACTCTAATTTGCTTAGTTGTTGATGACGTGAAAAAAATCATTAGGGGTTGGTTGTATAGAAACATATTTACAATATTAAATATTTTGGGTGCACGTAGTATTGAACATTTTTTTAAGGGAAAAATGTGATTTCTGAATTTTTAGTAAGAGCAGATAGGAGGGATCCTTGCGAGATACGTCACAAAGTTACCAATTTGTGTTTGATTGATCGCAACTTTAAAAATTTCTAAGTTTCTTATTTTTAATCAGATTTTGTCTAAACTTTTACTGGCATATGTTCCTCTCGATTTAACCAACTTAGTATCATGGTGGACTTCCCGTTTCAAGTACAGTATGCAGTCACCATAGTTTCACAGTGCAGACGCAGTTCTCGACAGACATGGGTATGTACACGCCTGCAAACTATGGTATATAAACTGCACTAAGTGCACGGCGCCCCAACCTGTACATAATTAATGCTAAAAATATATTCCATCGCATCAGCAGCTATTTTTATCATTTACTTGTTGCAGTAGACTGCTTGCTGTTTTAATAAATAAAAGTAGGCCTATAATAACGTGATCAAAAGAGTTATCCTTAATTTCACAGCTAGTTTTGATCATGTACTTCTTGCAGTATACTGCTTTCCGTTTAATAACGATCACTGCCGTCTCCAAGCGTTGCTGATATTAGACGCATCGAGGCGACTTTCCAATCTTTGTATGTTTTTCATCAGACTTCTGACTGGGTATCAGGAAATGGTAAGTCTATCGTTATCACATAGTATATAAATCGTGGGTTTTATCATGTTCTCTTTACTCAGTCTCTTTACTTTTCAAATGTCCAGAAACGGGGGGGGGGGGCTGACATCTTTTATACCCGAATATCAGCTCTCAAAATTTCTTAAAGGTTAAATTCAAAGAAGATCATAAATATGTCAACTAATGTATCACTAGAAACTGGTAAGCTAACAGATGACCATCGGACAAGCTTTAGGTCAACTACATATCGGGTGATTTATAAAAATACAAATACAACTACCTCCATAGCAGCTGGGATATACGAGAGATTCGCCGGAAAAATAACGATGTTTTAATGACGTCACTATATGGACCAACACTGCCCAAGTAGACATCCCATAGAGAATGAACATAATTGCAAAGCTATTATTTCTCAAATTATAATGAGTTTAGTGTATATAAATGTAATGGCATGTCAAACCATTCAAAAGGGGATATGACCCGATTCTGATAACTAAAATCGTTTGCCTGTAAATACACAGGATAGGGGTTCATTTAAAATCAAAGAAACCAGACTTTCAAATTGAAAAACCCCCGGAATGATATTAAGGACGGCATTTGTTCCCTCTTGAAACGCCGAACATACCCCGGTGTGTGCAGCTGAATATACAATGGCGTCTTATTTTGTTCACAAGCGACATATTCCTTTATTTTTGTATCGCTGCATTTGTCATCAAATAAAACCATGCGCGGGGTTTAGAGTGAGGCAATAGATTATACATTTAGTCTGACGGTAGTGAAGTAGAGAAAGAACTCAAGAGAAGATGAAAACACAGGCAATGAAAATGTGTGAGATGTCACGGGACATCGTCTGCAAGTCATGTCCATACTGTGATCTCACACATCTCAGCAGCGTTCGGAGAGCTCTTCAGGTGCTATGCCGGGGCGCGTCCTTTTTTTCCTACGAATTGTTATACTTGACGCATGCAAAGAGGTCATAAACAATTGGACTTTGATTATTTATTTCTTTGCCTCACTATTTATAAAGGCAAAAATTAACTAAATAAACTGAGATTTGAACCCTCACGTCAACTCCAACGTTCTATTGGTATCACGCTGTCTTTACCGATTGAGCAAGCGATGAGTTGACAAAAGAACGATTTATATAATTACTATCACCCTATTAGCCACCCTACCGTATTCCAAGTGCGCATGCGCTGGTTTCCTTCGCGAGTGCGCATGCGCAGGGTCCCCTTGCGAGCTCAAAGTTCGTAGGAAAAAAAATTTCGCTGCCGGGGCTGTATTTAAGCGTTTTGTAATTATAATAATCATTACTTCGAATGTTTCCAAGCATTGAATTTTGATAACCTTGTCGAATCAAAGTTTCAACTTTGCAATAATTAAAATAAAGTTAGTTTTTAGAATCAATGAATATCTACTTTAATAAAATTGGGTAGCGTGCTTTAACAATGGTAACGAAAGTACAGTATGCAGTCACCATAGTTTCACAGTGCAGACGCAGTTATCGACAGACATGGGTATGTACACGCCTGCAAACTATGGTAAACTCCACAAACTGCACGGCGCCCCAACCTGTACATAATTAATGCTAATAAAATATTCCATCGCATCAGCAGCTAATTTTTTTTCATGTACCTGTTGCAGTAGACTGATGCTGTTTAATAACGATCACTGCCGTCTCCAATCTTTGCTGATATTAGACGCATCGAGGCGACTTTCCAATCTTTGTATGTTTTTCATCAGACTTCTGCCTGAGTATCAGGAAATGGTAAGTCTATCCAGTAATAACTCCTTGGTCTATCGTTGTTCGTATTGGTGTTGTAGATATATGACCTAGGGTTCACTTTAGCCCCCCCCCCACCCTCCCGGGGGGGGGGTTGGGGGTATAACTCTTGCTCAAATATAAACTTTCCAGTTTCCAAATTAAGCGAGCGAGCAAAACAGAAAACATGCTTTTTATTTCAAAAGTATTATTTTGTCATCATCAATGTACACTATCTTGATAAAAATATATAAAGGCCTAACTGAAATACTTATTTGGACACCTCGTGTATGAGATGAGATACAATAATTGGATGTTTTGGTCAAGTGAATAAGTCACCGGGCTGTATAGATCACAAGGTACGGGGTTCAAATCTCAGCCCAGCACTAACATCCTTTGGCAAAACGTGAACGACATTATTTGCAACTCTCCACCGAGGTGCTGAATGGGTACCCGGTAGGATTCGAACGTTAATGTAGTTTGCTCAGCATTGTGAGCGTCTGTAAAATGGCGCCTCCCTGCATGGAATGCTTATATTAATATCATTATTCTGAAATTTGCGGGGGGGGGGGGGGTCATTAGCCCCTGTCTCGTATACACACAAAAATCCTGATACATAGTTGTCCCGTTCATGTTCTATGTCTCTCACATTTTAATGTCAGTTCCTTTGAAGTGTTCGTGTTTCTATTGACGATCCTTTAGTTTCAAGGTTCCCATCAATTTTCCTGTAATGGTGCCGCTTTTCTACAAAATAAATATAGTTCGAGATCTACTTCAATAAATTCAACCTCCTCATATTATTTAAATCGTGAGTTTTATCATGTTCTCTCTCCTTAGTCTCTATTCTATTCAAATGTCCAGAAAATTAGAATAAAGTTTATTTTATGGAAATAGATATCCATAGGCGTAGGCACAGTTTAGTCGAGGGGGGGGGGGGGCGGGGCTGACATCTTTTATACCCGAATATCAACTCTCCAATTTCTTGATAAAATTGGGTAGCGTGCTTTAACAATGGTATCGAAATGTCATCATGAGACACGTAATAGATAAGATGAATATTTTTAGACAGACCATCTTGCTGCCAGGAACCGAAGGCGTTTGTCAAACTGATTTATATATTTTGTTTAATTCAGTGGCCTATTTTCAGGCCAAAAAATGAAGAAAAAAAAAGTTAAATTCCAACGGGATTTGAAAGACAATACTTATTTAGAACTCCTCTCAAGGCGAAAGGGTTTGAAAATGGCTTTTTGTGGCAAAATAACGAGCATGGTTGTCGAATCTACATAACTGATTGCTTTCTTTCTTTCTTTCTTGATTTGATTTTGTTTGGCAACTAGTCACAGTTGATTATTTTTGCCGTACACTATTTTATGAATTTATGAATTGCAATCAACTAAGTAATAGTCTGATTTTCACACCCTTGTACCGAACGGTCGTACGTTTTGTGCTGCACTAAGATTCCGATCAGTTTAATTTTGGCCATCATAAGTAGTGATTGTTTTGTTATTGTTCCTGTTGTTAACACGAATATTATTATTGATTTATGTATGTTCATATATATTTTGTGTATATTCATTCGTATCATTGTCTGTGCGGGGAAAATGATATGATGGAAACTTAAACAAAAAAAACTCAATTCTTAATTGATCATTATGCTTATTGGTGCACGGAAGTCTCAAATTTGAAAGCAATTTTTTGAAATCATTGTTCTTTTATATCATAATTATGCTAGAATCATGCTTTACAGCGGTATAATTAAAAAGTCTTATAGTGTGACAATATTTTCTACTCACTTTATTGATCTTTTGAAATCGACATGAGTGCATGAATAAGCCATCGATGTAATTGCGTTGTTTCTTTATATCCCCCATTCAAATTTCGGATAGTAATCATGTCGGATCTGCCTGTGTATTGGTACAAATCACGTAATTCATCGGTCTTACTCATGTTGATGAGAATGATAACCTTGGTTACGCTGATGATGATAGCCGGTAAGTAGGAATTAAACTTTTATGGACCAAAGTGTGTTTGTTTTTATTTATTTATTTATTTATATTTTGTAATCACTACTCGCATTGAAATGCAATTAGAGATAGGCCCACAATGGGCATTCAGTACGCGAGGTTTTTTCAGTTACGCATCAAAGGTTTAAAAATCAAGCATCATACAAGCAACGTAACGATAATACAATCTCTTACCTGCCTGCCTTTCTCTTCTTCTTCTGTCTCTCTCTCTCTCTCTCTCTCTCCTGTCTGTATGTACATGTATCTTCTTTTCTCTCTCTTCCCGTCTCCTTACGTTTATTTCCCCCTTTTCTCTGTCTCTGTTTACTCCACAGCCTCGACTGTTTCCGTGTTCGCGCGCCCAATCACCTGAGAAAAAAAAACACATCCTCAACGCTGAACCTGTGACAGTAGTCCCTGCCTCACACCGCGCTGTGTGTGGGATGCGTGTGATGGAAGATTAACAAATACATATATATATTTTTAAAGACAGAATCTTGACTAGCCTCTGACTAGTCCAGAATCTGGCCGGTTCTGTTTATTGGTTGGTGTGGTGGAGATCAAAATTAAATAGGCCACTCGCCCCCCCCCCCCTTTCCCCACTCAGTGTTATTTAGGGAACGCGTATGCATGTTCCCTCTTTTTTTTTTAAAGCACCCCCTATCTCCGGGGCGAAAGAGCACCCCTTTACCGAAGATTTTGGGAACCCGCATGCGGTTCCTCCGATATATTTTGTAATCAGTCGATTTTCCTAAGCTTCTTCTTCCATTAACTGCCCATATTCCTCCTCTTCTCCATACCGTTTCATGGTAGCTCGGCTATAGTCTGGGTTAACCAATGATTGCAGGGCACTCAGGGAGAACAGTATAAATACTGATTAGGCTACCCTGGATAAGCACAAGACATATTTTTTGTTTTCATTAATTATTATCATTATTATTATCATTATTATTATCATTATTTTTATTATTATTATTATTATTATTTGTATTATTATTATTATTATTATTATTATCATTATTATTATTATTATTATTATTCTCATTGAAAAAGAATCAAATGCAGAGGCCTCGTTACAGTCAAGTCCTGACAACAGAGGGCAGACCTGCTGTAGCGATGGCCACGGACTCAACTACACCCTACTCATGTTTCGCCCATGCCTCACGACTCAGCGAGAAGATGGGTCTACGGTGGTGACCATCCCGAAACTCATCCCAGCATCCCCTCTCTATGATACCCAGTGCAGAAGGAAGAACAAACACGGAATCCCTCCAGGGAGAAGAGTCTGTCGCCTCCCCGGTACGGTATGGGCGTTAATTCCGGGGGGCTGTGTATACACCCCCCTCCCAACCAACTTTGAGGGAGGATAATTAATGCTTGTGCAATATACCCCGCAAAATTAACACACACGTGAAAAGTTTTACAAAATTAATATAAGACTCTTGTATTAGTGAAAAGTTATTAGAATACTAACAATTACTAAATACTAAAATTACTCCTATTTTTGCAAGTGATAATTTGGCAAAGTTATATTTAGTTAAAAGGTTTTGGTTAACTGTGGGGCTATTTTCATAAAACTACTTATTCAGTGTTAGTTCATCGATTCTACTTGTTCATAATTATGTCCATAATGTTTCTGTATTTTGTATTTCGTATTTTGTGGGCTAGACTTCGAACATGTTGTTAGTCTTATCTTATCTTCATCCATTGGTTGTTCTGGGCTGCGGCCCCTACATAACACACACACACATAAAACTTTATATAAAAGTAGGAAGTGCAGACTTGATTTCTCGTGTTCCTTGGAAATCGTGTTCCTTGGAATAGTATTGTTGTCAGGAGGGGGGGGGGGTCATTCAAGCCCTTCTGATAATCCTGGCTCCGCCCTTCACCCTTTAAGCCTACTCATCAAAATAATTAGTGCGTGTGTTTCTGAGCATTGAATGAGATTACTGTAGAGGTTGCATGGTCTAGTGGATAAGTCCCCAGACTATAAAGCACAAGGTACGAGGTTCGAATCACTGCCACGACAATCCTGTCCTTTGGCGACATTCTTCTACATTTGTGACTCTCCACCCAGGTCAAGTTAATGGGTTAGTTCATTGAAATGCTAGGACACCGTGATAGTAGCCATGCTAACAGCTGGGGTAAGAGCTGTAGAGCCCTAGGAGAGTCGTGTATGACAGACATGAACGCTTTACAGGAAATAACCATCTATTCTTCTCCTTATTCATCTTCTTCTTTTCATCTTTCTTCTTCTCCTTCTTCTGTTTAACTTCTTTGTTTCTTCTGCTTCTTCTTATTCACCTCATCCTTTTCTTCCTTTTCCCCTGAATTCCTCTTCTTCCTCTTAGCTCCCCCTCTTCCTCCTTTACCTCTTTACCTCTTTCTCATTTTCCTCTTTCTTTCTTTCTTTATTAATATTCAAAAATTATTATGTTAATGATGGTGATGATTATGATTATGAATATGTTATTATTATTATTGATATCATCATGATTATTTTTCAAATTATTATTATTATTATTATTATTATTATAACCATTACTAACAATGTCATAATTAATCTTCTTATTATTATTATCTTTATGACGACGATGATGATAGCCCAGCAATCGGTGTTTCTGATGAAAGTTTTGATATCATTTTGTACGATTTTGCAGACTGCATGAACGACCCCTGTGAGCATGGTTGGTGCGAAGAGACAATGACTGGCTACCAATGTCACTCGTTTGACAATTCTTCAATAACTGTTGGTGACAAAGACACCATCATCACTAGCGCCATAACAACTACCACAAAGTCAACTAGAGAGACCCCGCAACCAGCGACAACGTCATCATCGACAACGCCTTCACAGGACCGTAAGACTTTACGGATTCTCGGCTGGCTCGGGCTCGGTGGCTACCTTTTTAAAACCTTACCCAGCCATCCTAGCGCTGCATTTAATTGGCTTAAAATCACAATCAACAGAAACCTAGCCATAAATATTAATTATACACTCACTCACCGAATCGGATGAGATAATTTATCATATAATGAGATTTCATAGTAATAATAATATTCGGTTCTTGTATAGCGCATATCACATTATATAATAATAATTATACTACTAATGATAGTGGGTTCTTGTATTGCGCTCATGTCTGTGATACGTGACACTCCTGACGCTCCCAATTATTACCCTGACTTTGGCACGGCTACCATTACGGCGTTCTAGCATTTCAAGGAACTAATTCCTGCCAGGTACCCATTTACATCACCTGGGTTGAGTGTGGCAAATGTAGATCAATGTCTTGCCTAAGGACATTAGTGCCACGGCGGAACTCGAATCGTGGACCTTGTGTTCGACAGTCCGGTCGGTGACATATCCAATCGACCACGACACCTCTACAAGAAAATGCAATTTGTGCAAATCTATGTTTACTTTAAAAAATTGACATATATCGCAAGTAAATCGGGAGGTTTACCCAGGTCGAATGCCTTCCCAGGTCGAAACTTTTTCATTATAATTGCGAGTAGTTTTGCGACATACCGTTATAGTCCAGAATATGGCCGATTTAATGTTGATCTCCACCACACCGTATACCAACGCAAATACTACTACTACTAGGTCGAGCGTACTCGCACTGATTTGACAAGCTTTATCCATTCAGTTCTATTCTCCATGATCTTTGGGAGCTCCTGCCTTGGTAGACATGTGTCCTTTTCTAACTAGTCAATGTAAGTCATCGCTGGGCGCCCTCTGGTGCGTTTGCCCCTTGAGGGCTCCCATAAGAGCATTTGTGAAATGATTTCACTCTTGCTCCTCCAGCAGTGCCCACTGAAACGGAGGCGGCGGTCTCTCAGTCTGGCTGAGATCGGTGTAATGTCCCTATACAATTCTATATTGGTCATATCGTCCCTCCAGTTGACATTTAGTGCTGCTCTCAAGAGTCTTGTATAGCAACCATCCAGTTGTTTTTCCAGTCTACTCGTCAAAGCAGTATACAGTTTCCACTGTAGCCCTAAAGAAACGGACTTTCAGTTTTCTACCGAGGTTTGATTTCCAGATGGCTGTCAGCTTGTTCAAAGCAGTCCAGGCTTTTGCCTTTCGGATATTAAGATCTTGTTTTGACTGATCAACCCACGAGCCAAGGTACTGAAAGTTTTGGACCTGCTTCAACTTTGTCCTGTCAGCAGTACAAATCTCGCCTTCACGAAGCTTGTACAACATGAATTCTGTCTTAGTACTGTTTAATTGTAGACCGACTTGTATGTGTGATCATTACAGCAAGATATCTGCTACTTTTCCTTTCCTGTAGGGTGAAGCCTAGATCCTCGAACCCTTCAGTAGTCATTCTTAGAGCATAATCCAATGCTATGATGAATAGGTATGGTGCTAAGGTATCTCCTTGAAGCACTCCTGCTAAGATGGTACAGGAGTCAGTAGTCTCTCCATCGGGTGAACGTACTTGAGATGTGGTATCTTTTTACATCACCCCTACTGCTGTAACTATTGTGTGTGGTATTCCGTAGGCTCTTAGGATCTCTAACATCTTCTTTCAATTGATTGAATCAAAGGCCTTCTTAAAATCCACGAACGTAAGCACTGCTGTCAGATGCTTTGCTTATACCTTCCACCAATCTTCGCAAAGTTAGAATTTGCGCTATACTATAGATCTTCCTGGACAGAATCCATTCTGGTTCTTGCGGAGAAGGGGTTCCAGGTGAGGACGGATTCTATTCAAAAGCATTTTGTTGAATACTTTTGCAGCTACTGGGGTCAGTGCAATCCCACGATAGTTTTGAGGGGTACTGAGATCTCCTTTTTTGGCCGGGTACAGGGATTATTATGCTCCTAGACCACTGGTTTCTCGCCATGGATAAGTGTTCTGTTACATACTTCCAAGAGCTGTTTGTCAAGGGCACCAGACTTCCATACCTCTGCTGGGATTCCATCCACACCTGGGCATTTATTATTGGAGAGGGAGGTAACTGCTACTTTGAGTTCTGCAATGGTTAATTTGCTTGTTTTAATTGGAAGTGTCTTTTGGACCATCTTCCTTCTGGGTTGTTGTTATCCGGTGGTGGTTGACCAAGAAGATTAGAAAAGTGATCTTTCCACTGGTTTATGTCTCTTTTGGTTTTGTTTACCTCTAAGCTGATCCACTTGGGTCGAGGCCTTTCCAGTGATCTCTTTTAACAATATCCCATACTTTCCTAGTCTGCTGTTAGACTGCACCATGCAATCTCGATCTCAGTGCATTTTTGAGCTATGTAGTTTGACTGCTCTTCATCGTATGCATCCTGGAGATCTTTCTTGGCTTTGTCAAGTGTTTCTGCATGTTCGACAGTAAAATGTTGGTGCGCCATTCTTTTTATTATATGCTACCTTTAGGCATTTCCGTTTCTCCCTGATCTTTTCGTTTTCCCATGGCGCACATTTCTTCTTGCCCTTTCTCTTTGGTACATATTTCGTGGCTGCTCCTTCGTGAGCTTCTATTAGTGCAGAGTAGATCTCGTTCGCTGTAGGATTCTCGATATCTTGATACAATGCCTCAAATATGTTGTTTACCTCCATTGTATATGCTTCCTTAATACTACAATCTGATTTAAAGAGCTGCCAGTCATGATGAGAAAGATTTGATTTGGCTTTTACCTTCGTATTGCTTCTCAAGCTTAGTTGCATTTTGGTGGAGACAATTCGATCGTCCGAGTTCAAAGGGCAACAAAAGAGTTGTAAGCTTGACAGTCTTTCACACTATTTCTCCACTTTTTGTTCTCTAGGATATAGTCTAGTTGTGCCTGGCTCTTATTTGGGTATGTAAATGTCCACAACTTTTCTTTGACTTTTTGAAAGCGTGTGTTACACGCAATCAGGTCACATTCGAATGTCATGTTCAGCAAGTATACTGCCCATTTCTGTTAGTCCTGAAACCCTTGCTGTTTGCAGAGCTAACCTGGGCATTCATGTCACCACAAATAATCTTCATGTTGTGCTGAGGGATCTTTTTAATTACATCAGACAGTAAGCTATAGAAATTTACAGCTTAATTGTAAATAATCACATTAGATATTCAAATGCAGCGCTAAGATGGCTGGGTTAGGCTTTTTTAAAGTCGCGGCCAAGCGGGAGGGGGGACGGGGGAGGGACACATGTCCGAAATACTCTGATAAACAAGATGAGAATTTAAAGGTCTATCATTTACCCCTCTCTTTACCTCACGATTTACCCATGTTTTACCCTCTTTTATCACAGTTTGTCTTTCAACTCCTTGTAAAAATGGAGGGACTTGCGAACAGTTAGTGACGTCGTTTCTATGTACTTGCCCTCCGATGTTCTACGGTCCAGTGTGTGGTAAGTATATTATTGCTAGCGCAACTGGTGGAGTAGCAGGTGATGTATTCTGTGCATTATTCAAGGAAGCGGGATTCGAAGGGAGGCGCGATAGCTCAGTCGGTAGAGCAGTGCCCTTTAATTAGTCCTCATTATCTTTACTCGTTAATCCTCATTACCATGTCCCTCGGAGAGGACCTGTAGCCGTCGGCCGTCTGGTTGCTTACTAACACGCATTTATTCTTTCTTAGCAGTCAGGTGAAATAACCACCACCACTATCAAATGAGGGCCCCTTCGAGGCTCTGAATGAGACTACCCTCCCATAAGATAAATAAATAAATAAATAATAAATATATATATATATATATATATATATATATATATTCCTTTAATTTCCTTTCATCTGTACTGATCCATGGTAATAGATAGAGATTCTGTATCCATTGGCTTTGTTACTACAAGGTACATTCATTTTACAAATACAATGCACATAGAACATAAAAAGAATCACACTAACGTTGTCCAGTTTTTGTATATTTGCCTACATGCAGATCAATATTTACTTACGCAATTACTTACGTAATTATATACGCAATGTATTTTATGAATGCATTACCATTATTCCTTAATGATTTTAGTGTACATATTGGTTTCAGAATATTGAAATAATAATAATTTTTGCCTGGTATAGTATCAGGACATGTATCCCGTTGAATTACTTAGATGTATATCTACATAGAATTAAGGGATATCAGATCATGAGGTGAATATAAAAGAATGAATGCAGTCGTGTATAATGGTGCATTTTGAAGAAAACAAGCAGTCACCGACCCCTCCCATTATAATGTTTTGCAGAGAAAAAAAAGATACAGACAAAAAAAGTGTTCCGTCAAAAAAAGTAAACAATAACTAATTGCGGTTATAGAATTTGTCAAAAGCTAAACTTCAATCCAGAGGGATTTACGAAACTGTTACAGTTTCCAAATATCTGTTCGCATGTACTTCACAAGAAGAAATGATGAATAATATATAAATATATAAACAACTAAATAAATGGTTAGTAATGAATGAAATATGAACCAATAAATAAATAACAAATAAATAAATATAAATCTATGATAAATGAATAAACAAATAAATGAAGAAACAACTTGAAATGTTATACAGTGGATATAAAATGTTATTACATTGTAGTCCTACATTCGATTTCGTAAGTTGATGTAAACACCAGAATGATGATTCAAATCTATTTTTTGTCATGGGCAATTATTGGCGATTTGATCCCCTCCCACCCCTTCCCTCTCTCTCTCTCTCTCTCTCTATCTCTCTTACTCTCTGTCTCTCTCTCTCTCTTTCTCTCTCTCTCTCTCTCTCTATCTCTCCGTGTGTATCTCGTATGTGTTTTGACAGAGTGTCCCGTACTCCACACACCTGATGTGGGTGATACCAGACGGTACGCCTTTCCTGGCTTCTGGATTGCTGAGAATGTGACGTCATTTGACTTCATGGTCAGCGCTGACAATGATGCGCACATTGGACTCTTCGCAAGTAACGTGTCAGACGAAAAATACGAAATTGGTAAGTCAGTTGTGTCATTGAGATTTTGAGTCAGGGGCTGCGATCCCGGGTAGGCGGGAGGGGACACCCCCGCCCCCTCCCCGTCCCCGGAAATATTTCTTTGGAGGATATCTACCGCCCCTCCCCCCCCCCCGAGAAATATTGAATCTTCTCGCTCCGTCACGACGGACCCTCGCTTAAAGATAAAGACCAGGGCCCCGTCTTACAAAGAGTTGATATCAATCGTAACTTATTTGCGATTGATATCAATCGTAACTATGTACATAAGAGATAGGAGACTGCAAACTTGCGATTGATTGGAGGACTTACGATTGATTTGGATCGATCGTAACTCTTTGTAAGACGGGGCCCAGTTATGGTCATGCGATTGCATTGTGAAAGAAACGTTGTGGAATCGATCAAAAAGGTTGATCATCTAGCATATAACTATTGGTGTGTACTGCAAGGTTCTGGAATCATCAAAATGAAAAGAAATTTGGCCCAGTCTTCGTAAAGTTACAAGCACTGTACACAGAAAGATGTATAGGGGACTACGCACACGTGCGTTTATCTCTCACAGTCCAATAGATAAACTAATTTACCAAAATAATATATCAATTAGTAGGCGATTTTATCCGGCAAAATTTGTATCATCATGTATTAGTCAAAACATATTCTTTCACAGGATTGGTAATATGAGCTTCCATTTCATTTTTTGAAATTGGGGCGTTTCCAATACTGGTCTTTACCTTTAAAAATTAAAAGTCTTAAAATGTTGAAGAAGAGGGTGCAACATGGAGGTGGGAAGTGGTATAAGTCGTAGGTATTTAACAGGCAGAGATTCCACCATGTGTATATTGTCTGTCTGTTTACAACACACTATAGAAAATGCAAATTTCCGGAAGGGCTTAGCCTAGATACACTAGTTTGCTGGCTCGATGATCTAACTGTATTACATATTATATTCCACATACAAAGAATCTTGCGCTACGATTGGATAAAAGTAAATCACGTGATAAAAAATAGTTCGCCCATCATTGATGGGAGAAGAAAAGTTCGTTGCACTGTGTAGATGGTAGTACTTTCTACACAGTGCAACGCACTTTCACTGAAGATAGAATCTACAAAGTGCAAAGCACTTTCTTGTATACGTTGCGCATACGTACATGTATGTACGTACTGCATGGACTGTACGTATCGTACACCGTTTGCTAGTTGTTAATTGATGATTTGTTGCTCTAAAATGACAGAAGAAGTGAAATGTTTCCAAAGTGGAATATAAAGGAATATAAAGCAAATAATCACCTTTTGGTTTCAGGCGATGGCAAACTATCACTTCCTCGGCGATCTGAATGTATACGCTCTCTTTCCTCAGCTTCGCTTCGGAAAGATAGTTACATCCAGATTGCCTCGGAAGTGATAGTTTGTCCCATCATCTTCACCAACGGTAATTGTTTGCTTATTATATAAAATATGTATCTTTAACTCCCTTCTTTCTCTCTCGCTCTCTAACACACACTCGCACACGCACACTCTTCTTTTGTAATTTTGTTTTATTCCTCCAAATTAATGTGTAATACAAACAAACACATACAACTAAATAAAATAAATAAACGTTTTCGATATTAATTGCTTATAGTACAAAAACATAATTAAACAATAACTCATTTGTAGTATAATAATATTCAACATACAAAGAATCTTGCGCTACGATTGGTCAAAAGTAAATCACGTGATGAAAGATAGTTTGCCCATGATTGATTGATGAAACACACACAATCTTTCTCCCCCCCCCTCTTCCTCTCTCTATCCTTTATCCCCCTTTGTCCCCGTTCCATGGAAAGGGAAAGGGGCTGTTTTAGGGGGGGGCGCAATACACTCTGTACCGCCCTCTCGTTGTGCTACGTCTTCTTTCACAATGCATCACAATGTATCACGTATTGGAAGCTTTCCACGTGTGGAGGGGTTGGGTGGGAAGGGGTAGGGAAGGAAGGAAGGATGGGGAGGGGAGGGGGTAAAGAGGAAGCGTGCACTGCGCACCAATGACTTCTCCTCTCTCTTATTTTTCAATTACTTTTGTTAAAACGAAATGAACAGTATGAACTTGTGAACTTATATTTATCATACAGTTATCGGTGGATGGAACAATGCTCGTAGCGTTATCGGACGAAGTGCCAGTTCCGATCTTTTGACTTGGAGAGAATTATCTCCTCAACAAGACTTCCGTCTGACAGGAAATCCAGTTTTTGACCACTACCAGCTATCCTTCGCCAACGGTTATATTAAGTTAAGTCGTTATGATACACAACTAGCCTTTATAGACGCCACTGACCTGGATCCTCTGGCAATCAACTGCGTCGGAATAATGACTGGGTATGGATCAGTAGGGTATTGGAAATTCCCGACATTCTGCCAGGAAAGCCAAAACAAGGATCATGCATAAGTGCTGGTTGAGGCAATCATGTAGACCATAAATTAATTGAATTGTATAGTCAATCTGCTGTTAAACTTGGGATTGTCAATAAATTTAAAACATTGTAGCTTTTTCTCGAGATGATTATACAGGGCATCGTTTCACGGAGCAGTCATAAGTTCAAATTCGCCGACATCCGATGTAATACACGCGTTTCAATCGGATAATAGTGAACTTGTACGACTGTTTCGTGAAACGTTGACCCGTTTCATAAAGTTACGGTTATAGCATGGTAAAAATAAAATAATGTAACATTATTGATCACAGTAATGGTAGGTCATCTGTATGGACAAAGCCGGGGGGAATACCACGTAAATAATTCTAAGATGATAATTTGAAGAATATGGAGTTCATTGCAGACGAGAATTCACATTTATTTGCTTTTTATTCCCCGTGCAATATGTAAAACATAAAGAACAATACAGTAAAAAAAAAATCCGAAAATAAAAAGAAGGCGAAATAAAAGTAGGCGCATCAAAAGATGGCGAAAATGAAGAGATTATACGAACTTCGTAGCATTTGGAGAAATATTTGTTGTATAAATTATAAGGGTCACCAAACCTGTCATTTGACTGGTGACATAATTTGAAGATGAATTATTGATATGATAAGACGGGAAGATGCATATCTAGAAAGTTTATTTTTTGTAAACGTATCAAAATCACTATTGTTGCACTTGAGAAATGAAGACTGATTATATTTGAAATTCAGTGTTGAAGAATATACTTTTTAAGTAAGTCATCACTGTAAGTAAGTCATTCATTGGAATGTAACTTACTTGAATATTAATTTATATGTTTAAATTTGTTGTAAATCGTATTAGGAAACATGAATCTGTGTCTCTTATTTTAAGAGACTTACACTGGCTACCCATTCACTCTCGCATTTTATTCAGAATATTGTTGTTAGCTTATGAATGTTTTTACGATTTTGCGCCTCCTTATTTGATAGAGCTGTTAACATTGTACACACCTTCTAGAAATCTTCGTTCTAATAAGAAAAAATTGGTTGTTATTCAACCAGTGATGACCAGGTCATATGGTGAACGCAGCTTCGCTCACACTGCCTTAACTTTATGGAACAATCTCCCGGAACATCTAAAAAACATTGACTCCATTGTTAAGTTTAAGATTGCTTTAAAGACGCACTTATTTAACATTTAATTCATCCATTTTTGTCTGTAATGCGGTGGTCACATCCCGCCGTACTTGCAAGTGCGTGCTGTCTACGTGCAAAAACGTGGGCAAAATTTGGGTATCCGTACGTGATGAGTACCGCCTCCGTACGCGCGTATTCGCTGCGTTCGGGCTGCGTTCGGGCTACCGATTCACCCCTGTGCGTGTGACGTGCGTGCCCGGTACTGCCAACGAGCGCGCAACGCACTGACTCCGTGCGCCTTTTAAAGGCGCACGTGATAAGTGCGTGGTCCGTGCTTACTCACCACTTCCCCAGTTCAGCTATCCAATGAGCACGCAGAACTCACGTTGACCGTACCGAGTAAGCACTTACAACGCACGTTGGTCGCACTGATTTATGCAGTATATAGTCTCTTCGGTGGAATGGGCGGTATCTTGAGGCAGCAACAGCTGGGACTTCTGGAGAACATCGGAATGTCGTCCTATATAAACACCGAGTTCATCGCACGTGCACGCACTTACAACATGCGAGCGAGTAAGGACACCGTACGTGAGCAGCACTTGTAAGTACGGCCTCTGTAAGATAACGTGGCAACCGCACGGAGACCTTACGTTGTAAGCCCGTACCACGCACTTACCACATGCGCAACGTACGATGCACACAACCGTTCACGGCCAGGCGTGGCGTGCGGGCCACGTACTTGCACAGTGCGTGTGACGCGCGTTGCCGGTACTCCCTCCCTGCCTTTGCCACTCCCTCCCTTCGTTTTCAGAAAAACGTGGCGGCCGTGGCCTCCTCAAAAACCGTACGGACTAAAAACACGCACGGTGGGATGTGACCAACGCTTTACCCAGTCCATCTTGTCTTTGTATTCTGTTGTGTTTTTTTCTAGAGCGCTTAGGGACATGTTTTATTACTATGTGTTATCCGCTATACAAGAACAGTAGATGTTTCATTCTTCTGTAGGCTTACATCATAATTTTCCGCTAAATATATTTTGTGTATTTATTTTGTATAATATGTATTATATTGATGGTAGTACCATGCACCAGTTGATTTACTGTATAGAGGCAACTCTATATAAAATGAAAATATTACTCTTATTTTCTGCTTCTATTAGAACCAACACAATACCAGAGTGGACTTCCCCCTTTAAAGTCCAATGAGGATTCCGCCTAACTGGCGGATACGCCGTATTTCCCAAACGAAGAATCCAAACTATAACTGTAAAATATACGTATATTCAAGTTTTTATTGTAATTCGTTATGTTTGACACAGCCTTGTTTTCGTAAAAGCGATAGGTTTAACTTGAGTTATTCTCATCAGTAATCTACGATATATAAAGTGTCTATATTTCTCCCAATCCTGTATAATCTACCACAATTCTGTATACATAATTGATATACCCCTTTAAAAATATTTATAAATAAACGGATATGTAGATATTTTTTTTTTGCAAAGTGTGCACGCTGCCACGGTCACGGCAGATCATTTAGACTCCTGTTGTGTTGGCATTCTAATCACCGAGCAGAAATTTGTTTTTCCTCTTCCACATTTATGATACCACATTTGTAATGATAGAGCTGGACTGTTGATCATTGCAATGAATGGCCGTTCATTGAACCTCTCTTTAATTTGCTCTTCCTTTCATTTTTATCTTGCAATCACATCGTCCTGATCATCAAAATGATCAAATTGTAAATATTATGGACTCAATTTACAACATGAAACATCAGTTATCCCTGATGATTATCTTAATCTTTTATCTATTTCATTGCATAATACTTGGACGTAATTGCATTATTCATGTACGTAAAATACCATTGACATTGCTCATGAAACTTTAAAATAGATTTGTGTATTCATGCATAGCCCTTTTTGGTATCATATAAAAGAGGATGAATTCATCTTTGACATGAACAACACAAATGCATCAGAACAAGTTTGTTTTTCTCGTCATCGATTGGAAAATCGGGTTTCGTTTCTTATATAACACAATAGTACCTGGGAGATTTCGGAGTACAATTACTTTTCGTGTCCGTTACAGGTATTTTGAAAGAGTAGAACACTATTGTTCGTATAGGTTGTAATTTTTTAAATTTTTTTTAGAGCAAAGAGCTTTGAATGATGGAACATCCCCGTCGATCGACACGTCCGACCTTCAGCACATTTGTCAGCAGGCCAACTTGAATACTTCTGTGTTCTTGAGTGTCGGTCTCACCATGGACCTATAAACTAAGTAGGTCCATGGTCTCATGAACCCTCAGCCAACTTTTTAGAATGCCCGTCAGTGTGACTGTCGGTGTGGTACTGGCTTGTCAGTCTCGTAGAGCAATCGGTCTCGTGGGCCGTTGGCAACGTGAGACGATAGTTTTCGTATCCGGACACCTACCCCCTGGATATCCACCCCCGGATAACCAACCCCAGTCAACTACCCCCTAGGACAACTAACCTCTAGGACAGCTACTCCCTAGGGCAACTACCCACCAGGATTTCCAGGGGGTAGGTGTCCTAGAACTGATGATTTTATATATGCAAAGAAAGGGATCTGTTTCGTGATGGTCGATTGAACACATACTGAATCGAAGAATGAACATTGTTAACAATTATTTGAAAGTTGGAAGACCGAGATTTATGATTTGGCCTACTGGCGAGGAGAAGTTTTGGAATTCAAAATAAGAATGCGGAAGCTTGATTAATTTATGATTAAAGCCACAATGAGGTTTAAAATTATGCATGTGACATAGTGACAATCCGATTTATAATAGAAGGTCTTTAAGAGGCCCTCCCAATTTTGAATCACTGCCAATACTCGGAATTTCTATATTCTATGTATATGCGTTGAAATGCGAACAGTTCTTGTTGCTATACAGTATAATCAAGTTAAAGACATCGTCCTCTTCAGAAATGATTATAGGTCAAGTTAAATGATCTTTTCATGTATTCGTTTTAGTGTTTACTATAATATTGCCTGTATTTATTTTCAGTGTGAGTGACATCAAAACAAATAAAAGGTTAATCTAGTACACTCGTGCAACACGTCTTTTGTTATTCAAGAGCCAATATCGTCTCTCCCTCTCTTTCTCTCTCTCTCTCTCTCTCGTACTCTCACCCCATCTGCCCCTGTGTCCTCCTATTATATGTAGAAATAAACATTCTATTCCATCATGACGTTGTACATGTATTTGATTCTTAACTCTAAGCATCTGAAAAATGTAGGTAAACTAAAATCGCTATACACAAAGAGAATTATGCAATGCTGACTGTTGTATTTTAACATTTTGATTATTATTAAGTAGTGGACATGGGTAACTGGCAGGTGATTTTGTTTTTATTGTCAATAATAAACTCCTTTACCTCAACTCCGTTAAAGAGTGGATATGGACGCCGTATACTTCAATACTGTCTATTCGTTATATCGCCCCCATATGGGACCGGGGTAGCCTCACTAGTCATAAGGGCCGCTATTCGTAAGGACCGCTATTCATAACATAAATCTTCCTATACGTAAAGAACCGATTTTCATAAAACGGAAAGGGGGTCGCTATTCATAAAGGGACAAGGACCGTTATTCCGCTATTCATAACATGAAACTTCCTATACGTCAAGAACCGCTATTCATGAAACGGAAAGGGTGTCAATATTCATAAAGGCGTAAGGACCGTTATTCATAAGGTCCGCTATTCATAGTGTGGGATGAGGGTCGCTATTTACAATACAAAATGAGGGTCGCTATTCCTTATACGTATACTTGTGAATATTGACCCTTTTCTCGTATTATCAATAGGGACCCATATGAATAACAACCCATATTTTGTATTATGAATAGCGACCCTCTTTTTCGATTATGACTAGCGGTCCTTATGGATAGCGGCCCTTATGAATAGCGAGCGGACTCCATTAGACCATGATACTGCAGTCACACCGCCGAACCAACTCCAAAACAACCTCACAGACCTTTCCAAATCGACCATTTCTCTCCAATTCTCTGTATAAACGCGATTTCTTGTTCGGTTTTCTTTTGGTCTGGGCATCGTTTCACCTAACCTTTAAAAATACAAGTTCTCTGAAATCTCCTTGAAACACGTATTAATTACAATACAAGTGTTTCAACAGGATTCCGGTGAACTTGTGCATGTGACGGTTTCGTGAACAGCTGGCCTGGTGTTTTGTTTCGTCTGTGCAAGGAGGAGGAGCACTGGCGTACTGACTGGGGCAGTTGTCCCCCCCCCCCCATCAAACTCAAACGTGGTTTATTTCTAATGCGATACAAGTGATTTACAAATGTTGCTGAAATGACATGATTTTTCGAGGGGGGGGGGGGTTCTAAGTTTTGTATGCGTTTGTTGGATAAATAAATTATAAATTCCCAAATTTGTAGTCATGCAAAAACAGCTATGATAGTGCGTCTTTTTACATAGGAAAGGTGCCCCGTTTACTTCAGATGATTTCCCTTTTCAAATCTAAGAGGTTCCCATTTTACTTTAGCAAGTGCCCTTTTCTGTTGTTATAAGTGCCCCTTTTTATCTTTGAAGAGTGCCCCTTCTCACCTCTACATGTGCCTCCTTTTTTGTGACACGTGCCCCCTTTTTTTGTTGCTCCTTACCACCTCTGATAAGTGCCCATTCACTTCTTATAATTACCCCTTTTCAAACCTGAGAAGGGTCCCTTATATCTTGAAAAGTGCCACTTTTTATTCACATAGATGCCCCTTTTCACTTCTGGTGAGTGCCCTTTTTCAAATTTGAGAGATACACCCTTTAACGCCCTTTTCATCTCTGATAAGTGCCCCTGATAATTTTGACACTTCCGATAAACTTTGACACGTGCTCCTTTTCTTTTTCTAATAACTGTCATTTTCCCTTAGGATATGTGCCCCTTTTTCCTTTCACTATAAAATGTGCTCATAATTTATAGCAAAATAAGAGCAATTTTTTATCATTAATTTCGCCCAAGGCTTGGTCGCTATACGCTAACTTGCAATTAAAGTTGATTTAATTAGGTTTCTTATTAAATATCTATAGTTAGATTGTGCTTAGAACCCCATCATAATTGTGTTTTCCCCCTCTTTATAAGATGTAGTTTTTCACACTGCGACCTCACAAATCTTTAAAATTTTGCTATATGAAATGTTCTCCAGTTTCTTATGCAGATATAATGTCTATTGTGATCGAGTCGTTATTCCATCTTCCTCAAAATTTAGCGAGATTTGAACCTTTTTCCTTACTACATGCATGTAGATAATTTGTATGTTTCTGGATATAAGACAATATACAGCAATACAGTAGCCACCCAAACGTTCATGAGGTATTGTAAATACTTTTATTTTGCTTACCAAATAATATTATTTGTCTGCGGTACGATTGTATAGCAGACAAATGTTGTTTGTATCGTTAATGAATGCATAATTATGTTGGGTCCGCGGGGCTGTGCCCCGGTGGAATGCAATTTGCATAGGCAGCTCGTACAGGTGTGCGAGCTAATTCTGCCACGGAGACCAGGGCGTGGCATGAATTAGTGTGTAATTGAATCATTCTAGCTTGAACTTTCAACGAGACAACTTTTATTTGCAATAAAAGTGCGTTGTGTCATGTAGTGTTACATGACTGTGTTTGTATAAGGTTTTCCAGAGTTTTTATGCTCGTTGAGTTTTATCTCTGGTTTTTTATCCTGGACCATGATAGGTCCGGTTTCCAGTGAAGGAAACGGTTTCCAGTGAAGGAAACGAGAAGAAATGTTTGTTAAACATTCATACTGAATAAACGGCCGGCTCTCAGTAGTCGTTGTCAGGCTATTCCACAATAATTGAAGTGTATTATTGTGTTATTTGTGTGTATTGGGAGTCTAGAGGGATGACAGAGGAAATAATATGTGAGATTATAGGACAGACATGTTGATTCACGTCGAACTCTTTCTGAATGTTACTTTGTGCCTTTGTGCAAGAAAGGGCAATCCATCCTGAGTAATAATTTCATTTTTAAAAGCAAGAAATGAAACATGATGGAGAAAGTGAACTATGTGGCTTCTATACATGGAATAAAAATTCAAGACCGACAATCCCTAAAGCCGCACCAAAAATTCTTGCATTTATTATGCCAGATATAAGAGTATGGGGATTCACAGTAAGTATAGGTTTTGTCGACGGGCGGGTAGGGGTGGGGGAGGTAAAAGTCTAGCTCGAAAACCAACTTCCAGATTCAAGGAAAAATAGTCACACAGTGTAATATAGTGCCAATCTTGCCATTTTATTGTCATGTGTATATACATCTCATCAAGATATAAGGGAATATCATATTTGGTACGCGTTGTAATGATGTAGGGGAAGGCATTAAGGAAAATGATAAACACTCCTCTTTAATACAAACAGATGAATCAAGGGTTCACTTAACCTTCACAGTGCTCTTAAAATTGCTTTTATCATTATGAACGTACATTTTGCTCACTCGATGTTTTTGCTGATATGAAAACTAATGAAAGCATGAAAGAAAATCAATGTTTTAATTTTAAATTGAATAGAATTGCAGTATTTTTTTTTTACATCAGGATTAAAGTACGATATATAAACCAATAAATATGATACTAGGGTGTTTGAATATTACGCACCTCTCAGAATCGGGTGTTGTTTGCACGTGCCCGAATATGTAATTCGAACTTTTAAAACTTGTGGAGGAGGAGGTGCTGCAGCCCCCTCAGCCCCCCTGTTCTGTAGGGCTATGGTGTTAAGGCAATATAGCCCCTAAACAAATCCAAACTATAATTGATCGAACAACTTCTTAACTCTCTCAACCAGACGATGATTAGTGCAATAAGAGTAAAGGTCTATTTATGATTGAACATCTTCTTTAATTTTTTCCTTTCCGGATGTTTTTAGCATGTTTAGCGCCATCTCCAACATTCTAACTGTAATCTCGATGGAGGACCGCTCTTCGAGACTTTAGCAACAGTAATTTGATTCGAAATTTAGAATCTTGTTTAATAGTGGGGGGAACAGTAATATAATGCACACTGGTATATATTTGCTCCACAGACGCTCGACAAAATGAGGTCGAGTTTTTATTGGGCGAACACTTTTTGGACGATAGCAATCTCAATCTGCTTGTATGTCAAAGGTTGCTGGGAATTTCCAGTCACTAAAAATAGACAGAGAGACTGAATACATACATGTATATAAACGTACCACTTATGAACAGTGAACCATTACATTGTAATGGCAAAGAGTATACGGTACATGTTTACTGATTTGATTTAACACCTATAGACTGATCGATATGTAACGAGGTGAGTGAATTATAATGTCTGTCATTTCCAAAAGAAATGCAGTGACAATTTACAATATTTTCGTTTTACATTGTTGTAGTAGATCTATATCTTTATTCGACTGACGCCCAAACATTTTGAGGCGTTGTTTGTATATGGTTCATAAAATCATGATTTTCCTTTAGCTTAGATCTCGGTCTAGATGTCTTTGAGGTGATAAATGGAGAGCGATTGAGCTAAGGCCAAGAAAAACCAAGTATAACTTAATACTTTTCGTTTGTCCTGTGAAAAACAACGCTTTTGGTACGTTGCAGTGAATTAAATTACAAATAGATACATGTATGAATACCCATGCCCATGGTTAATATTCAGGTTAATATGTGATTCTAAATATAGCTAACATTTCAGCTAGTGATTCTGCCAAACCAGAGCAATCTCATAATTTCCTCTTTACAAACATGATGATTTTGTTTAAATAGTATATAATTCTGGTGTGCATAAGTACATGTATATAATACTGCTTTCGAGACGTCATCAGCTTATCATATTTTGTTCCGTTCAAAGGTCACAAGTTTCTAATACTTGGTTTTAGAAATAATGTAAGGATTATTTTTTCAATGCCAAAGTGATGAAATGTGAATGGTAGACTACATTTCTGAGACTTTATGTTAAAATTATATTTTGTTTTCCACGGTTTACCTATGACCATGGGCTTCAAGTGGTTGAAAATTATTATGATTAGCATTGATTAGTATAATTGTATATACGTCAGATTTTCACAAAAATTTCTACTAGCAAAATTTGTTGCAATACATGTAGAGGTGTTGTGGTTTATTCTAGTGGATAGGCTGCTTGTTTGTAAATCACGTGGTTCGCGGTTCGAGTTCCACCACGACACTAATGTCCTTTGGCAAAACAGTGCTCTACATTAGACACTCTCCACCCATCCCAAGTGCATTAGTGCATGGGTATCCGGTAGGAAGAGATTCCATGAATGCTTAAAAGTACATTATCATGGTAGTATGTGGGCTAAAGACGTGGTAGTAATATGATTGCATTTTGTACGCGTCATACAAATTTTCTTTAATACGATAGGATAAATCGGAGCTACACTAATAATTTTTCCCCTTTTCTTTCATCTCGTATTCCTGTAGAATTCTAACCATGGCTGACACATTAAAGAATGTTATTGCTCAAAGTCTGGAGTGTCCTGTATGTCTGAATACCTTCACCGATCCCAGGATCCTGTCTTGTTCTCACACCTACTGCAAGGCCTGTCTGGACAACCTCTTGGGGTGCAATGGTAACGACCAGATGCTCCGATGCCCTGTCTGCAGAGCTAAAACCCAGGTCCCAAACCAAGACGTCAGCAAATTACCGACAAATCTGGCTTTGAAGTCTCTCATAGAGGACATGCAGAATCGATATCAGTTTTGCTCAAATTGTAATTCCGAGGACAGGCCCCAAGCTGTTGTCTACTGTCAAGACTGTGACAGGTATTTCTGTATTACTTGCCACAACACACACGCTCAATGGCCAGCCTTCACCAGTCATGAGGTTTTATCCATGAGTGAGATCGTCTCAGGGAAGGTGTCAGTACGTAGATACCGTAAATGCAGAAAACATCGCAAAGAGGATGAGGAGTGCTTCTGTTCCAACTGCAGGAGATTTGCCTGCTTCAAGTGTGTTGTCATGGAGCATACAAACGAAGGACATCGGGTCATCGAGGCAGCTGTTTATGAAAGCAGCCATGTGAAGAGTATCGAGGACCTCAAATCCAAGGCGGACAAGAAACGCTCTTGCTTTCAGAAATACGTTGATTTCATTGATGAACAGAAGGACCGTGTGAGCAATGTTCAGAAGCAGTGTACAGATGATATCAACAAAGCATATGAAGACTCAGTCCGGCAGTTGACAAAGGAAAAAGAAATACTCATTGGTGAAGTCAACGGTATGACCGAAGGAGTAGAGAAAGAGCTAGACGAAATGAAAAAAATCGGCCCAGGAGCACATCACTTACTTGACCACCATAGCTGATGTGGTAACCAATAAGACAAAAATACCGTTAGATATGGAAGCTTTGGCTGCACACGACACTCTATGTCAAGACTTACAAGAGGCCTTGATACAAGAAGATCCTGACTACAAGCAACCGAGGCAATCGAGCAAGAAAGGAAAATGTGTGAGTTTTCAGAGGAACGTCGGAATGGACGAGCTAGGTTTTGGTAAGATCGTAAATGCAGTTGCAAAGAACATCGGTTTGCCCACTAAGAATAGCATGAATGCCATGGTTGGTACACCAGACGGTAGGATGGCAGTGGGCTGTTGGACAGGTGGCGTGGAGATCTTCTCTGCTGATGGTCAGCACCAGCAAACAGTTCTCAAGGATGTTCTCATTCGTGGAGTAGGGTTTCTCTCTGATGATCGGTATGTTCTACTTGATTGCTCAAACAATATCACACTGTACACACCAGAGCAAACAAAGTTGAATGTAATTTTTGAGACTCTGAGTTTCGATGAAGGTGGATATGCTAGCCTCACTGTAGACGGTGATGATCAGATATATGTTAGCTACCAGAAAGCCAAGAAGATCCAGGTATTCTCAACAGCAGGTGGGAAGGCGATCAGGGAGATACCATGTGATGGGTATGAACCTTATCAGATTACTAATTATAATGATTACGTGATCACTGAATCTGATGATACAATACGATTGATTGACAAGCAAGGTGTTGTAAAATATCAATTAACTTCAGAGGATTACCTAACCGCTGCTGTGTCTCAAGATAATACAATCCTGATAGCCACCGTGAATCACAACGTAGGTTTGGTCAGCATTGATGAGTACACTAACGAGATGAAGCATGTCCGGAACCTCGTCATTGATTACAAAGTCGAGAAGAATGAGAGATGGTTGTGGTACACTCTCCAGCAGTACCGATCAGGAGAGATCGCTTTCTGCACTCTTAATAGACTCTATATATTCCACTAAAAATAATGGATGACTCATCCGTACTAGCTCTGTATGATATCACTATCTTCAGGCCGTAGAGGAGGAGGGGGGGGGTGCGATGTGTGCGACCGGAAAAATGGACCCATCCCCGCCTCCCCCCTCCCCCCTCCCCCCCCCCCCTTTTCAGAAGCTTCAAAAAGGCCTTTTGTTTCATAAAGTGTATATAACATCTAGTGGAATCACTTATATTTTTTTACTAGGTTAATGCAGTTTTCGTGACTGTTTCGAAAATGACATTCCTAGATCGTGTAGATCAATTTGAATGATTGAGAATTTGCAAAAGTATAAAGAGTGTCCTTCCTTTAAATATACTTCTGATGTGTTTTTCTTTCTAGATTTTGTTGTTGATGACGACTCTACATTAAAAAAAAAGGCTAGCTTTTGTAAATGTATAAATGATGTAGACACAATTCAATTATGGACTATTTTACAGTCGGAGATAATATTCCTAGTAATAGACTTTATATGTATTGTCATTTAATACAATTAATTTCCTTTTCTTCATCTACTACAATGCATTTCAGATCACTGTCCGATTAATCATTCTAGATTTTATTTTTTTACCCAGAATCGTGAGAACAAATTCCCCTTTTTCAAAATAACTTCTACTTCTTACAATTTTTCGAGATGTGTACTAAAGAGTTTAAGAATACTGAAAGTCGACCTATTAATCGTAGGATATGTGTTGGAAAAGTAATTTCAAACCAAATGTCTAATAAGGGTTCATGTTTTGATTCAATGGACTGTGGTATCTTGTTTTCTGTTATCATGTTTACATTCCGTCTGGCAAAGAATATGGGAGATATAGCATGGAACTTGTCGTTAATACTCGATTCATTTATTCACTTTTTGGAGATGTTTCGTTTTGTCTGTGTTTCCATTTCTTTCAGTATATAGTATGTATTAGAAAGGAATCTCACTAATTTCAATGAAAGCAGAACAATTATATATATTGGTCTTTATATGTTTTAGAAATATCTGAAAATTGTCGATTCTAAAGCTACTCTTTGTACGATTTGTACAATGTACATTGTAAATATTTCATTAAACATCATCCCGCCATTTTCATTGTCATACCTATGGCCCAATTATGAAGTTGTAAACATGTTCTTACAGGCCCTCCTACATGACTAGGCCTAAATCAAGTACATTATCATCAAAACTGGGGACGTTTCCCATACAAAACAAATGGAGAGGTGATCGCAGTTAGAGTTGGCAAAATATTGGGGGCTCATAACTTTACAATTGCATCGATTGCTTTTTTTTAATTATTTTTTTATTCCGCCGTTTCTTAGATTTCCTAAATCAAGGTGATGTCAGGTGGACCTCCCTTTTTATTATAAATTCCTGTTATTTTTTGGAAAGAGAGAAGCACTTTTCATGTGCATTACTATCCACCGGGAATGCTGTTCATTTTTGATGGGTGTTATATGCTCAAGAAGTTTATTTTCTCATGTATATTCAATATGTCAATTTGAAGTTATGTCTTAAAATACACTGTCATTTGTTTGTATTTGTTTTTCTCTTTCTCTATAATGTTTTTGTAAAGACTAAGTGTGTATAATTATTTGTTTGTTTGTTTTTGTCTGTCTTTTACTTAGGTTCCAATTCATGGGTGTTAGATGCTCAAGACGTTTATTTTCTCATGTATATTTAATATGTCAATTTGAAGTAATGTCTTAAATACACTAAAATGATATTGAATATTTCAAATGAGTCGTATGGTATGTAGCTTTCAATTATAGTATGTAATTATCAATCATTGTTGAAGGTTTATCAAATATATTTGTAAAACCTGTGAATGATGGAAATAAAATACCACGTAAAACAAACAAAGAATACGTAATCTATCAGAATTAAAAATATAAAAGTTGCTATAACGATCATGACGTTGTACATGTATATGATTCTTAACTTTAAGCATCTGAAGAATTTGGGGAACTGAAATCGCTATACACAAAGATAATTATGCAATGCTGACTGTAGCATTTTAAAATTTGGTTATTATCAAGCAGTGTACATGGGTAACTTTGTTTCGTCTGTGCAAGGAGGAGTTTGTGTGGCGAGGGTAATAATTTAGATTTTCTGTCATGTTTTGCTATTTTATCAACAGTAACAGAAAGAGTCTTATTTTAAAGAAATATATTTCAGAGGGTTTGCCAACTCGGCTTCAACCAAGATAATGATAAACCAAGATTGAAAACGAAACAATTAAAATATTTAAAACATAAACAACTTAAAGTTACTCTTGCAAAATATTAATCTATTGTGTTTTTGTCGTGTCATTATAATCTGGTACAAACATTATTATGAGAAATGTATACATTGCCGATTTCTAGGTGATTATCGTCGTTACGTACATTGAAACTTATTACATGACTTTTTATATCAATAAAATAATATGGCTGACAAATGTGTACAGGCAACAACAAACAGACACGTGAATGCAATGAGTTTATTGTCAGTGTCCGTTCCGATGGTGGAATGTGAATTATAAAAGCTATAATAAAAGTTCATGATGAAGGGGGAAAACTGTTGCCGAAAGAGATTTTTAAGATTGATCGAAAGGGGAGGGGCAAGTAGACATAAAATGTGTAGAGAGGTTAGTAAGAGAGATAGGACTGGGTAGGGGGAAGACTATTAATCATTACAATGATGATCATGATTCTAGAAGTGAAATCATATCATTTCAAGTTTGCTCATTGAATTATAGTTGCAGTTTTATTGTCCTTCATGACACTTCTTCGAAATGATAATCTCAAATGATGATATAAAAGAATTTTAAATTATATCTACGCTTTGACAATGATATACGAGATGAAAGTTTAACTTTGGTGGCTGTTGTTCGGTGAATCTCCGTGTACTCTGTAAAAGAATATGACCATTTGATTAAATTATAGTCATTCAGAATCAAAAAAAGAATTACCTTTGATTGTATGATTTCTTATTAAATTCATGATTGCAATCGAATTCCCCTTTGACATGAAAGCAGTACATAAACGAGGTAAATTGCAGATTAATTGAATAATCGTTAATGTAGCACAAAATTAGTGCAACAATGAAAATTGCAAAGAAGATTTAGCAATGAATCGAGTTAGGTGAAAGCAGTGAATTACACTTCAGCATCTCAACAAACTGTTCGAACATACTTTATACATGTATTTTCACTTTGAAAATTTCCCTGGGAGAATTTATCAAAGCGTTCACTCTTATCTATACTAGGTTTCACGTTTTTACAGTGAATCACGTGTATAAGCTAATCAATGAATACAATTTGCGTCCAATGACAATCTTCTTTTTGAGGTATCAAAAACAAATATTTTTGGAAAAGGTGCAAACTGCAAAAGATGTCTCAGTCATGTTGAACAGAAAATTTATCTTGGTCTTTATTAAAGATCACATGCTTTGCAATGGAATAGTTATTTGAAAACAAATAATTGAAAGCAATGAAAATCTAACCAAAACATTCAAAAATAAATGTAAGCTTCATACAACGTTTCATCTAAAAAAATAAGTGTACAAGCTACATTCACGTGCTAAACAATTATTTACCAAGGAAGACCTTCATAATGGAAAATAAACTTTGAAAATGTCACTTATGTCAATTATATTCGTTCCAGCCTCGCACGTATCGCACGACGTCGGACTTTAACCCATCAAAAATATTTTTGTTTTCACACGTATAGGCACCAGTGTATTTCAGGGGGCAGGGGGAAGTTCCCGATGCAGACAACTTTCCAACCTTTAAAAGAAGATGATAGCATCTGGCCTTATTATGCGAGGGAACGTAGCGACCGATAAATAAAATTATTTTGTTCGATTCTGTCTCAAATTTAAGTAAGAATAGGGGGTGATCCCCTAAAAAAAAAATTAGGTGATAATTATGTCCACCAGTCCCCCGGAATTGCCGCCTTTGCTTGCAGTATTCTTGCCTTAGTTTAAGAAATGTTCTTGATAAAAGAGAAGGAGTGACTTGGTATTGGTCTATACGAAAGCAAATTAAATCTTAACTATTTACAAAACAGAAACCATAAAAAGCAACACTCCCTAACAATTCTATCTTTTAATTGCCTTCTCCCTGACAGTATTCCATATCTGTCAATCTAATGTAGACAAAGGTAAATAATACAATCATTACATTCTTGAAAACTTAGGAATGATTATTCTCTGTTATCCCTTATACAGATCAATTCTCTTATTTCACCACATTTCACCACATAATGTATTCCATCTTGCTTTTAGGTTTCTATATATATATACTCTAAAGAATATCTACTATCCAGATATCTCAGATTACCTCCTAATATAGAAAGTGCTTCAAATCTACTCCTTCCTGTTATATATAATACTATATGATTATTTGAGTTTAAAGATTTAACTCTGGAATTCAGACATCTTTTATGATAACATAATTCAGGATTCATCAATTTATTTTTCAATTCCGGCAACGTAGGCCTATAGGACACGATTATGTGAACCCCATTCTTCCCGCCCTTCTCTGGTAAGTTCATGTGACAACCAGGGCCTACGACGTTTTTGCGGGTCTCTTTGACCCATGTATTTATTTTATAAGGTCAGGGCGGATCCAGGTGTTTGGCCGGGGGGGAGGGTTGCTGCATGCAATGACTTTTTTTTCTCTCGCTCAATGCCTAAAACCCTGAATCTGCACCCCTGGACCTCACCAGGGACCCAAAGGCGGGCCCCTGGATGCTCATCTGACCGTAATTTAATTCTTCAAACCCCTGAGCTTCTGGGGGCTCCACCTCCTGGACCCCAATCAAATTAATGACCTGCCAGTTGCACAAGATAAGCTATCAAAATATGCCCCATCTGACCGTGATTAAATGCCTAAAATCCCTGAGATTCCCGGGGCTCTGCCTCCCGGACCCCACTAAGGGCCCTAAGGCGGGCCCTTGATGCTCATCTGACCGTAATTTAATTCTTAAAACCCCTGAGCTTCTGGGGGCTCAGCCCCTAGAACCCCAAGCCAATTAATGACCTGCCAGCTGCACAAAATAAGTTATCAAAATATGTCTCATCTGACCGTGATTAAGTGCCTAAAACCCCTGAGCTTCCAGGGGCTCTGCCCCCCGGACCCCACCAAGGGCTCTAAGGCGGCCCCCTGGATACTCATCTGACAGAGATTAAATGCCTAAAACCCCGGAGCCTCCTGGGGCTCTGCCCCCTAGACTCCACCAAGGGCCCTAAGGCGGCCCCTGAATACTCATCTGACCGTAATTTAACACTTAAAACCCCTGAGCTTCCGGGGGCTCCGCCTCTGGACCCAAGCCAATTAATGACCTGCCAGAAACACAAATAAGTTATCAAGATATGCTTCATCTGACCCCCTTTGCCCCTGTACCCCCACGTCAATTTATGCTCCAATTACTTCGCTCGCTACGCTCTACCTGCTCGTAAATGCTTTAGTACCCCCCCCCCCCCCACTTTGAAAATGGTCTGCATGCCAGTGTAAAATGTAAAAGTAGTGGTGATGGGGTTTTTTTTTCTGCCCCCCCCCCCTCGTCCAAACGTTTTTGCTCGATCCTTACGCCACTGTATCAACTTGCCATAGAAATTGTCAATTTACTTTTTAGAATGAAAGAGCTTCAAGATGGCCCCCCCCCCCCCCCGAGGGTCTCGTCACTTCGAACCTGACCCCCACTAAAAACCACACCACTTTAAAATTCCTTCCGACGGGCCTGACTTTAAGCACCCGAAGAATTTGGGGGAACCAAAATATTCACAAAGATAATTATGCAATGCTGACTGTTGTATTTTTACATTTGGTTATTATTAAGCAATGGACATGAAAACTAATGAAAGCATGAAAGGTAATACTTTGAATTGAATTGAATTGCAGTATTTTGTTCACATCAGGACAAAAATAAGATAGAAACAAAATAAATAGGATACTAGGGTGTTTGAATCGGGTGGTGGTTGCACGTCCCCGAATATTTTATCTGTCAATTTAAACATTGTGGAGAGGGGGGGGGGGGGGGGGCTGCAGTCCCTTTGCCCCCTGTCCTGTAGGCCTATGGTATTAAGGCAAAATAGCCCATAAACAACTCCAAACTATAATTGATCGAACAACGTCTTAGCTCTCTCTACCAGACGATGGTGAGTGCAATAAAGGTAAAGTTATAACATTGAACATCTTCTTTAATTTTCTACTTTCCCGATGTGTTTAGCATGTATAGCGCCATCTCCAACATTCTAACTGTAATCTCGATGGAGGACCGCTCCACGAGACTTTACCAACAGTAATTTGACTCGAAATTTAGAATCTTTTATAATGATGGGGGGGAGGGGGGTAACAGTAATATAATTGACACTGGTATATATTTGCTCGACAGACGTTCGACAAAATGAGATCGAGTTTTTATCGGGCGATCACTTTTTGGACGATTAAAATCTCAATGTCAAAGGGTGCTGGGAATTCCCCGTCACTAAAAATAGACCGAGAGACTGAATACATACATGTATATAACACCACTCTAATGAACAGTGAACCAGTACATTGCAATGGCAAAGAGTATACATGTTTACTGACTGATTTGATTTAACACCTATAGACTGATCGGTATGTAATGACTCAAAAAGAGGTGAGTGAATTAAAATGTCTGTCATTTACAAAAGACATGCAGTGACAATTAACAATATTTTCGTTTTACATTGTTGTAGACCTAGTAGATCTAGATCTATATCTTTATTCGACTGACGCCCAAACATTTTCAGGTGTTGTTTGTATATGGTTCATAAAATCATAATTTTCCTTTAGCTTAGATCTCGGTCTAGATGTCTTTGATGTGATAAATGGAGAGCGATTGAGCTAAGGCCAAGAAAAACCAAGTGTAACTTAAAGATAAACTTGAGTTCTGGTAATGCGATTGCGCATTGTGAAAGAAAAGGTGTGGAATGGATCAGAAAAGTTGATCATATAGCATGTAAGTAATGGTGTGTAATGCAAGGTTCTGGAGTCATCAAAATCATCCTAAATTTGGCAGAGTCTTGGTAAAGTAACAATCACTTACACAGAAAGATGTATATGGGACAACACAAATGGTGTCGGGGCTAGTACTACCCTGATTTCCTTATCTTTCTATGCTCATTACTCAGCCAGTATACATTTTCTTCCAAAATTGTTTGGCACATGACATTTATTTGTAATCTTGAACATTCAGTGTAAGTTTCGTTAGATTCTGTGAGAATTCATTTTCTTTTTTTTACCAGAACTCAAGTTTATCTTTAACACAGTTCGTTTGTCCTGTGGAAAACGCCTATTTTGGTCCGTTGCAGTGAATTAAATTACCAATAGATACATGTATGAATACCTATGCCCATGGTTAATATTCAGGTTATTATGTGCTTCTTAATATAGCTAACATTTCAGCTAGTGAATCTGCCAAACCAGAGCAACCTCATAACTTCTTCTTTACAACATGATGATTTTTTTAAATAGTATATATTATGGTGTGCATAAGTACATGTTTATAGTACTGCTTTCGATACGTCATCAGCTTGTCATATTTTTTTTTCCGTTCAAAGGTCACAAATTTCTAATACTTGGTTTTAGATTAATTAAGAAATAATGTACTGATTATTTTTCCAATGCCTAAGTGATGAAATGTGAATGGTAGACTACATTTTTTGAGACTTTATGTTAAAATTATATTTTGTTTTCCACGGTTTACCTATAACCATGGGCTTCAAGTGGTTGAAAATTATTATGATTAGCATTGATTAGTATAATTGTATATACGTCAGATTTTTCACAAAAAATTTCTACTAGCATAATTAGTTGCAATACATGTAGAGGTGTTGTTGTTTATTCTAGTGGATAGGCTGCTTGTTTGTAAATCACGTGGTTCGCGGTTCGAGGTTCCACCACGGTACTAATGTCCTTTGGCAAGACATTACTGTACATTGGTCACTCTTCACCCATCCCATGTGTATAGTGAATGGGTACCCGAAGAAAGAAATTCCATGAATGCTTAAAGGCACAATATCATGGTAGGTTAGCTTAAGACGGGGTAGTAATATGACTGCAGGGCCCTCGGGGAAAAGAGTATGTGTACTGATGAGGATCTGGGTAAACAAGGAACCGTTGTAGTTATAATTATTATCATTATATTTATTATGATTAATATTATTATCATCATCATCATCATAATTATTATAATTATCATCTTCATTTCCCCCCATTATAATGTACATTATCTGAAGAGTAACAAAGGTAACAGTTTGATTGTTAAATTTTTCATTACTACGTACATAGTACATTCAGTTGATAAATAACATGATTTTTTTTTTTAAATCAACATATAGCGGAAAATCATATTTTGTACACGTCATATTCTGGAGGGAAAAGGCGTGAAGAAAATGATAAAGACTCCTTTTTTTATACGATCAGATGAATAAAAGCTACACTAATCATTTTTTTTCCCCTTTTCTTTCATCTTGTGTTCCTGTAGAATTCTAACCATGGCTAATGCATTACAGAATGTTATTGCTCAAAGTCTGGAGTGTCCTGTATGTCTGAATACCTTCACCGATCCCAAGATCCTATCTTGTTCTCACACCTACTGCAAGGCCTGTCTGGACAACCTCTTGGAATGCCATGGTAACGACCAGATGCTCCGATGCCCTGTCTGCAGAGCTGAAACCCAGGTCCCAAACCGAGAAGTCAGCAAATTACCGGCAAGTCAAGCTTTGAAATCTCTCATAGAGGACATGAAGAGTCAACATCAGTTTTGCACTAATTGTAAATCCGAGGACAAGCCCCAAGCTGTTGCCTACTGTCGAGACTGTGGCAAGTATCTCTGTATTCCTTGCCAGAATGCACATTCTATGTGGCAAGACTTCATCAGTCATGAGGTCCTAGCAATGAGTGAGATCGTGTCAGGGAAGGTGTCAGTACGTAGATACCGTAAATGCAGGAAACACCCCAAAGAGGATGAGGAGTGGTTTTGTTCCGACTGCAGGAGATTTGCCTGCTTCAAGTGTGTTGTCATGGAGCATACAAACGAAGGACATCGGGTCAGCGAGGCAGCTGTTTATGAAAGCAGCCATGTGAAGAGTATCGAGGACCTCAAATCCAAATCGGACAAGAAACGCTCTTGCTTTCAGAAATACGTCGATTTCATTGATGAACAGAAGGACCATGTGAGCAATGTTCAGAAGCAGTGTACAGATGATATCCAGAAAGCATTTGAAGAATCAGTCCAGCAGTTGACAAAGAAGAAAGAAATCCTCATTGGTGAAGTCAAGGGTATGAGCGAAGGAGTAGAGAAAGAACTGGACGAAATGAAGAAATCGGCTCAGGAGCACATCACTCACTTGACTACCATAGCTGACGTGGTAACCAATAAGACAAAGATACCGTTAGATACGGATGCTTTGGCTGCACACGACACTCTATGTCAAGACTTACAAGAGGCCTTGAAACAAGCAGATCCTGACTACAAGCAGCCGATTCAATCGAGCAGGAGAGGAAAAAGTGTGAGTTTCAAGAGAAACGTTGGAATGAAAGAGGAAGCTCTCGGTAAGATCGTAATTGCAGTTGCAAAGACCATTGCTTTGCCTACCAAGGATAGCATGGATGCCATGGTTAGTACACCAGACTGTAAGATGGCAGTGGGATGTTGTACAGGTGGCGTGGAGATCTTCTCTGCTGATGGCCGGCACCAGCAGAAAGTTTTTGAGGACGTTAAAATTTGTGGAGTAGGATTCCTGTCTGATAATCGGTATGTTCTACTTGATTGCTCAAACAATATCACACTTTACACATTAGACTACACAAAGTTGAATGTAATGTTTGAGACTCTGAGTAACGATGAAGGTGAATGTCTTTGCCTCACTGTAGACGGTGATGATCAGATCTATGTTAGCTACAGTGAAGCTGAAAAGATCCAAGTATTCTCACCAGCAGGTGGGAAGGCGACCAGGGAGATACCATGTGATGGGTATATACCTTGGCAGATTACTAATTATAATGATTACCTGATCTCTGAATCTGATGAAATACGATTGATTGACAAGCAAGGTGTTGTAAAATATCAATTTACTTCAGAGGATTACCTAACCGCTGCTGTGTCTCTAGAGAATACAATCCTGATAGCCACCGTTAAGCACGACGTAGGTTTGGTCAGCATTGATGAGTACACTAACAAGCTGAAGCATGTCCAGAACCTCGTCACTGATTACAAGATTGAGAAGAGTGAGAAAAGGCGGTGGTACACTCTCCAGCAGTACCGATCAGGAGAGATCGCTTTCTGCACTCCTGATAGACTCTATATATTCCACTGAAAATAATGGATGACTCAGCTCGCACTGTTTGAAATCACTGTCTTAAGGCCCGTAGAGGAGGAGGTGGGTGCGACCGGATATTCTTTTAGGTAAAAACGGGCATGCTGAACAATTTAGAGTAACATAATATTTGGTTGAAAACGGACCCATTCCCGCCCCCTTTTTCAGAAGCTTCTAACTGGCCTTTTTTTCTGTGACTTCATAAAGTGTACATTACATCTAGTGGAATCATTTATATTTTTTACTAGGTGAATTTGAGTTTTCGTGACTGTTTCAGAAATGACATTCCAAGATCATGTAGATCAATTTCAATGATTGAAATTTTCTAAAAATATAAAAACTTCCTTTTTAATATACTTCTGATGTGTTTGTTTTTCAAGATTTTGTTGTTGATGACGACTATACATTAATTTTTGTTGGTTGTTTTGTTTGGGGGTAGCTGTTTCGAATGTACAAATGATGTAGACACAATTCAATTATTGACCATTTTACAGGCGGAGATAATGCCATTTACTACAATTAATTTTCTCTCCTTCATTTTCTACAATGCATTTCAGATCACTGTCCGATTAATCACACTGGATATTATTTTGTACCCAGAATTATAAGAACAACTGCCCCTTTTTCAAAATAACTTCTACTTCTTACAATTTCTCGAGTTGTGTACAAAAGAGTTTAAGAGTACTGAAAGTCGTCCTACTGATCGTATGATATATGTTGTAAAACTAATGTCAAACGAAATGTCAAAATAAGGGTTTATGTTTTAATTTAATGGACTGTGATATCTTGTTTTCTGTTTACATTCCGTCTGGCAAAGTACATGGGGAAAATGGCATGGAACTTGTCAATACCCGATTCATTTATGCACTTTTTGGAGATATTTCGTTTTTTCTGTATTTCCATTTCTTTCAGTATATAGTATGTATTAGAAAGTAATCTCACTGATTTCAATGAAAGCAGAACAATTATATATATTGGTCTTTATACATTATGTTTTAGAAAAATCTGAAAATTTTCGATTCTAAAGCTACTCTTTGTACGATTTGTACAATGTACAATGTAAATATTTCATTAAACATCATCTCGCCATTTTCATTGTCATACCTATGGCCCAATTATGAAGTTGTAAACATGTTCTTACAGGCCCTCCTGCATGTGTATAGGCCTAAATCAAGTACATTATCATCAAAACTGGGGACGTTTCCCATACAAAACAAATGGAGAGGTGATTGCAGTTAGAGTTGGCAAAATATTGGGGGCTCAAAACTTTACAATTGCATCGATTGCTATTTTTTTTTAGTTTATTTTTTATTCCGCCTTTTCTTAGATTTTCTACATCAAGGTGATGTCAGGTGGACTTCCCTTTGTATAATTGTGAATTCCTGTTATTTTGGAAAGAGAAAAGCCCTATTCATGTACCTAGTAGCCACCGGGAATGTTGTTCGTTTTTGTTTCTTCACTATATCCATAACTTGGTGTTAGTCTTTGTCTCTTTCAAATTATGTATTTCTTTGACCTTGTTTACCTTTCCGTGCGTGCCTTTGCTCATAACATGTTTATTGGACGCCACAAAGCTCTTTATTTTCTTTTGTTTGGATTGTGTTTGTACTTTCTCTCTATGTATGATTATTTGTTTGTTTGTTTTGTCTGTCTTTTACATAGGTTTCAATTCATGGGTGTTAGATGCTCAAGACGTATATTTGTTCATGTATATTCAATATGTCAATTTGAATTGAAACATTAAAATACACTATAATGATGTTGAATGTTTCAAATGAGTCGTATGTTATGTAGCTTTCAATAATAGTATGTAATTATCAATCTTTGTTGAATGCTTATCAGATATTTATTTGTAACACCTGTGAATGATGGAAATAAAATACCACGTAAAAAAACAAAAAACAACGTAATCTATCAGAATTTGAAATATAAAAGTTGCTATAACCATCATGACGTTGTACATGTATTTGATTCTTAACTTTAAGCATCTGAAGAATGGAGGGGGGGCTGAAATAGCTATACACAGAGATAATTATGCAATGCTGACTGCTGTATTTTAACATTTTGATTATTATTAAGCAGTGGACATGGGTAACTGGCAGGTGGTTTTGTTTTTATTGTCAATAATAAACTCCTTCACCTCAATTCCGTTAAAAAGAGTGGACCTGGACGCCATATGCTTCAATGTTGTCTATTCATTATATCGCCCCCATATGAGACCGGGGTAGCCTCACTAGTCATAAGGACCGCTATTCATAACATGGAATTTCCTATACGTAAACGATCGCTATTCAGAAAAAGGAAAGGGGGTCGCTATTCATAAAGGCGTAAGGACCGTTATTCATAAGGACCGCTATTCATAACATGGAACTTCCTATACGTAAACGATCGCTATTCAGAAAAAGGAAAGGGGGTCGCTATTCATAAAGGCGTAAGGACCGTTATTCATAAGGACCGCTATTCATAACATGGAACTTTCTATACGTAAACGATCGCTATTCAGAAAAAGGAAAGGGGTCACTATTCATAAAGGCGTAAGGACCGTTATTCATAAGGACCGCTATTCATAACATGGTACTTCCTATACGTAAACGATCGCTATTCAGAAAAAGGAAAGGGGGTCACTATTCATAAAGGCGTAAGGACCGTTATTCATAAGGACCGCTATTCATAACATGGAGCTTCCTATACGTAAACGATCGCTATTCAGAAAAAGGAAAGGGGGTCAATTTTCATAAAGGCGTAAGGACCGTTATTCATAAGGACCGCTATTCATAGTGTGAGATGAGGGTCGCTATTGCATATTCGTATACTTATAATACTTCTCATATTATGAATTTGTGCCTCTTCTCGTATTATCAATAGGGACCCATATGAATAACAACCCATATTTTGTATTATGAATAGCGACCGTCTTTTTCGATTATGACTAGCGGTCCTTATGGATAGCGGCCCTTATGAATAGCGAGCGGACTCCATTAGACCATGATACTGCAGTCACACCGCCGAACCAACTCCAAAACAACCTCACAGAACTTTCCAAATCGACCATTTCTTTTCCATTTTCTGTATAAATGCCATTTCTTGTTCGGTTTCCTTTTGGTCTGGGCATCGGGTTAACTAAACCGTCAAAAGTACAAGTTCACTGATGCTCCTTGAAACGCATGTTAATTACGATACACGCGTTTCAACGGGATTTCGGTGAACTTGTATTCGTACTTGTGACGGTTTCGTGAAAAGCTGGCCTGGTGTTTTGTTTCGTCCGTGCAAGCAGGAGGAGCACTGGCGTACTGATAATACATTCAAACGTGGTTTATTTTTTGATACCAGTGATTTACAAACATCTAAGAGTGCCTGTTTTTACATGGGGGTGCCCCTATTACTCAGATATTTGCCCTATTCAAATCTGAGAGGTGCCCATATTACTTTAACAGGTGTCCTTTTCTCTTGTTATAAGTGCCTCTTTTTATTTTTAATGAGTACCCCTTCTCATCTCTGTATGTGCCTCCTTTTATTTTGATACGTGCCCCCTGTTTTTTCTTTCTTATAAGTGCCCCCTTTTTCCTATAAATGCCCTCTTTGTCTCTTATATCTTGTAAAGAGCCATCTCCCTTTCTTATAAATGCTCCTATTCACACTTCCGATAAATTCCTCTATTGAAATCGCAAAGGTGCCCCTTTTCCTACGACAAAAGCCAATATTCCTTTGTTATATTAAGTGCCTCTTTCTTTTCTCACAAGTGCCCTATTCATCTCAGGTGAGAGCCCTTTTCAGGTACAATAAGTGCTCCTTACCATTTCTGATACGTGCCTATTCACTTCTTATAATTGTCCCTTTTCAAATCTGAGAGGGGTCCCTTATATTTTTGACAAGTGCCTCTTTTTATTCTTATAAGTGCCCCTTTTCATCTTTAGTGAGTGCCCTGAGTCAAATTTGAGAGATGCCCCCTTTAACTTTGTATTAAGTGCCCGCTTCCATTTCTGATAAGTGCCCCTGTTATTTTGACACGCGGCTCCCTTATGCTTCATAATTTGTGCCATTTTCCTTCTGATAATTCCCTTTTTTGTTTTACTTTGACGCGTGCTCCGTTTCTTTTCTAATAAATGTCATTTTCCCTTTGGAAATGTGCCTCTTTTTCCTTTCACCATAAAATGTGCTCATAATTTAAATCTCGGCTGCTACGCTCACTCGCATTTAAAGTTGATGTAATTATGTTTCTTATTAAATATCTTTTCAGTCTTTCGTGGTTAGATTGTGCTTAAAACCCCATCAGAATTGATTTTTATTTCAAATTTGAGAGATGCACCCTTTAACTTTGTAATAAACGCCCTTTTCATCTCTGATAAGTGCCCCTGTTATTTTGACCCGCGACCCTCTTATCCTTCCTAATTAGTGCCATTTTCCTTTCGATAAACTTTGACACGTACTCTTTTTATTTTCTACTAAGTGCCATTTTCCCTTTGGATATGTGCCTCTTTTTCCTTTCACCATAAAATGTGCTCATAATTTCTAGCAAAATAAGAGCAATTTTTTCATTAATTTCGCCCAAGGCTTGGTCGCTATACGCTCACTTGCAATTAAAGTTGATTTAATTAGGTTTCTTATTAAATATCTATAGTTAGATTGTGCTTAGAACCCCATCAGAATTGTGTTTTGTCCCCTTGTTTATAAGATGTAGTTTTTCACACTGCGACCTCACAAATCTTTAACATTTTGCTATATGAAATGTACTCCGTTTTTTTTATGCAGATATAATGTCTATTGTGATCGAGTCGTTATTTTACACCTTTTTCCTTACTACATGCATGTAGATCATTTGTCTGTTTTCTGGATATAAGACAATACACAGCAATACGCTAGCCACCCAAACTTTCAAGAGGTATTGTAAATACTTTTATTTTGCTTACCAAATAAATAATTTCTTTCTGATATTTACATCAATTTCATATATCGCACATTTTGAAAGAGCCTTTGTGCAAGAAAGGGCAATCCAACCTTAGTAATAATTTCATTTTTAAAAGCAAGAAATGAAACATGTTGGAGAAACTGAACTCTATGGCCTCTAAACATGGAGTACAAATTCAAGACCGACAATCCCTAAAGCCGCACCTAAAATGCATGCATTTATTATGCCAGATATAAGAGTATTTTGGGGATTACACACAGTAAGCATAGGTTTTGTCGATGGGCGGTTAGGGGTGGGGAAGGTAAAAGTCTAGCTCGAAAATCAATTCCAGATTCAAGGAAGTATAGTCACACAGTGTTATAGTACCAATCTTGCCATTTTATTGTCAAATACATGTGTATATATATATATATATATATATCTTATCAAGATATAACAGAATAGCATATTTCGTACGGGTTATAATAATGAAGGGGAAGGCATATTAGGAAAATGATAAACACTCTTCTTTAATACGAACAAATGAATCAAGGCTATACTAAAACTGAACATACTCTTAAAATTGCTATTATCATTATGTACATTATGTACATATACTCAAATGAGTATTTTGTTGATATGAAAACTAATGAAAGCATGAAAGTAAATTAATGTTACTTTGCATTGAATTGAACTGAATTACAGTATTTCTTTTTTTTTGCATGAGGACAAAAAATAAGATAAATAGGATACTAAAGGTATTTGAATATTACGCACCTGTCAGAATCGAGTGGTGGTTGCACGTGCCCAAATACGTTATTTGACATTTTAAAACTTGTAGGGGAGGGGGTGCTACAGCCCCCTCAGCCCCATGTCATGTAGGCCTATGGTTTTAGTCAAAATAGCCCCTAAACAACTCCAAACTATAATTAATTGAACTACTTCTTAGCTCTCTCAACCAGACGATGATTAGTGCAATAAAAATAAAGGGTCTATTTAAGATTGAACATCTTCTTTACTTTTCTACATTCCGGATGTGTTTAGCATGTTTAGCGCCATCTCCAACATTCTAACTGTAATCTCGATGGAGGACCGCTCCACGAGACTTTAGCAACAGTAATTTTATTCGAAATTTAGAATCTTTTGTAATGGTGGGGGAAGGGGGAGGGGGTAACAGTAATATATTTTGCACTGGTATATATTTGCTCGACAGACGCTCGAAAAAATGAGATCGAGTTTTTATTGGGCGAACACTTTTTGGACGATAGCAATCTCAATCTGCTTGTATGTCAAAGGTTGCTGGGAATTCCCAGTCACTAAAAATAGACCGAGAGACTGAATACATATCTGTCATGTATGTAGCACCACTTATGAACAGTGAACCATTATATTGCAATACATGTTTACTGATTCCTAAAATCGTCATTTTCCTTTGGCTGAATTAGGTGGGTCTCAGTCTAGATATCTTTGAGGTGATAAATGGAGAGCGATTGAGCTAAGGCCAAGACAAACCAAGGATAACTTCTCACTGTTCGTTTGTCCGGTGGAAAACGCATATTTTGGTAAGTTGCAGGGATTTTTTAATTACAAATAGATATGAATGCACATGGTAAATATTCATGTTAGTATGCTAACATTTCAGCTAATGATTCTGCCTAACCAAAGCAGTCAATATAAAATCCTCTTTACAAAATGATGATTTTTTTTAAAATAGTATATTCCAGTGTGCATAAGTACATGTTTATACTGCTTTTGATACGTCATCAACGTATCATATTTGTTTTCGTTCAAAGGTCATATGTTACTCATACATGTACTTGGTTTTATATTAATTAAGAAATAATGTAATTATTATTTTTCTAATGCCAAAGTGACGAATTGTTAATGGTAAACTAAGATTCTGAGACTTAAGTTTATAATGTTTGTTTTGTTTTCCACGGTTTACCTATAACCATGGACTTCAAGTGGTGGATTATTATAATGATTTGTATATATACTTCAGATGTTCACGAAATTTCTAGTAGCATGATTAGTTGCGATACATGTAGAGGTGTCGTGATGTAGACTAGTGGATAGGTTGCTTGTTTGTGAATCACGTGGCTCGCGGTTCGAGACCCACCACGGTACTAATGACAAGACACTACTCTACATTGGCCACTCTCCACCCATCCCATTAGTGTATAGTGAATGGTTACCCGGTAGGAAGAAATTCCGTGAATGCTTAAATGATAGGTTAGCTAAAGACGGGGAAGTAATAAGATTGCAGGGCCCTCGGGGAAAACAGTGTGTGTACTGATGAGGATATAGGAAAACAAGGCATCATTGTAATTATAATGATTATTATTATTTTTGTTGATATAATTATTATTATCATTATTATTATCATCATCAACATTATTGTTATTATTAGCATTAGTATTATTATCATCTTCATCCCCCCTCATTATAATGTACATTATCTGAAAAGTGACAAAGGAAACAGTTTGATTTTTAAATTCATTTTCACTACTATATTCATTTGATGAAATCAAGATTAAATCAAGATTAAATTAAAATGTAACGGAAATCATATGTTGTACGCATTATATTTTGGAGGGAAAAGGCGTGAGGAAAATGATTTACACTCCTCTTTAATACGGTCAAATTAATCAAAGCTACACTTTTTTCTTCCTTTTCTTTCATTTTGTATTCCTGTAGAATTCGAATCATGGCTGATACATTAAAGAATGTAATTGCTCAGAGTCTGGAGTGTCCTGTATGTCTGAATACCTTCACCGATCCCAAGATCCTGTCTTGTTCTCATACCTACTGCAAGGCCTGTCTGGACAACCTCTTGGGATGCAATGGTAACGACCAGATGCTTCGATGCCCTGTTTGCAGAGCTGAAACCCAGGTCCCAAACCAAGAAGTCAGCAAATTACCGGCAAATCTGGCTTTGAAGTCTCTCATAGAGGACATGAAGAATCAATATCAGTTTTGCTCGAATTGTAAATCCGAGGACAGGCCCGAAGCTGTTGTCTACTGTCAAGACTGTGGCAGATATTTCTGTATCACTTGCCACAAAACACACTCTCAGTGGCCAGTATTCATCAGCCATGAGGTTTTAGCAATGAGTGAGATCGTATCAGGAAAGGTGTCTGTACGTAGATACCGTAAATGCAGAAAACACCCCAAAGAGGATGAGGAGTGCTTCTGTTCCGACTGCAGGAGATTTGCCTGCTTCAGGTGTGTGGTCATGGAGCATACAAATGAAGGACATCGGGTCATCGAGGCAGCTGTTTATGAAAGCAGCCATGTGAAGAGTATCGAGGACCTCAAATCCAAGGCGGACAAGAAACGCTCTTGCTTTCAGAAGTACGTTGATTTCATTGATGAACAGAAGGACCGTGTGAGCAATGTTCAGAAGCAGTGTACAGATGATATCAACAAAGCATATGAAGACTCAGTCCGGCAGTTGACAAAGGAAAAAGAAATACTCATTGGTGAAGTCAACGGTATGACCGAAGGAGTAGAGAAAGAGCTAGACGAAATGAAAAAATCGGCCCAGGAGCACATCACTTACTTGACCACCATAGCTGACGTTGTAACCAATAAGACAAAGATACCGTTAGATATGGATGCTTTGGCTGCACACGACACTCTATGTCAAGACTTACAAGAGGCCTTGAAACAAGAAGATCCTGACTACAAGCAGTCGATTCAATCGAGCAAGAAAGGAAAAAGTGTCAGTTTCAAGAGGAACGTTGGAATGGACGAGCTAGGTCTTGGTAAGATCGTAAATGCAGTTGCAAAGAACATCGCTTTGCCAACGAAGGATAGCATGAATGACATGGTTGGTACACCAGACGGTAGGATGGCAGTGGGGTGTGGTACAGGTGGCGTGGAGATCTTCTGTGCTGATGGTCAGCACCAGCAAACAGTTCTCAAGGATGCTAAGATCGTTGGATTAGGGTTCCTCTCGGATGATCGGTATGTTGTACTTAATCGCTCAAACAATATCACACTGTACACACCAGAGTACACAAAGTTGAATGTAATGTTTGAGACTCTGAGTCACGATGAAGGTGAATTGTCTAGCCTCGCTGTAGACGATGATGACCAGATCTACGTAATTAGCTACAGTGTAGCTGAAAAGATCCAGGTATTCTCACCAGCAGGTGGGAAGGCGATCAGGGAGATACCATGTGATGGTTATATACCTGTGCAGTTTACTAATTATAATGATTACCTGATCACTGAATCTTTTGATACAATACGATTGATTGACAAGCAAGGTGTTGTAAAATATCAATTAACAAAATCAGGGGTTTACCTAACCGCTGCTGTGTCTCAAGGGAATACAATCCTGATAGCCACCGTGAAGGACGACGAAAGTTTGGTCAGTATTGATGAGTACACTAACGAGCTGAAGCATGTCCAGAACCTCGTCACTGATTACAAAGTCGAGACGAATGAGAGAGGGTTGTGGTACACTCTCCAACAGTACCGATCAGGAGAGATCGCTTTCTGCACTCCTGATAGACTATATATATTCTACTGAAATTAATGGATGACTCATCTTTACTTGCACTGTATGATATCACTGTCTTCAGGCCCATAGAGGAGAAGGGGGTGCGATGTGAGCGACCGGATATTTAAAGGTAAAACCGGGCATAATAAAAAAAAATAAAGTACCATAATATTTCGTTGAAAACGGATCTATGCCCGCCCCCTTTTTGCTCAGTAGCTTCCAATAGGCCTTTTGTTTCTGTGACTTCATGAAGTGTAAATAACATCTAGTGGAATCATTTATATTTGTTACTAGGTGAATTGTAGTTTTCGTGACTGTTTTCAGAAAAGACATTCCTAGATCATGTAGATTTGAATTTGAATGATTGAAAAAATAATGAATGTAAAAAAGTAACCTTTCTTTTAATATACTTCTGACGTGTTTGTCTTTCAAAATTGTGTTGTTAATGACGACTGACGACTCTACATTGTTTTAATTAGGGGGGGGGAGGTAGCTGTTGTAAATGATGTAAACATAATTCAATTATGGACTATACAATCAGAGATAAAAATCCTAGGAATGGACTCTATATTCATTGCCATTTAAAACAATTAATTTTCTTTTCTTCATCTTCTACCCAGAATTATGAGAAGAATTGCCCCTTTTTCAAAATAATTTCTACTTCTTACAGTTTCTCGAGTTGTACGATTGAAAGAGTTTAAGAGTACTGAGAGTCGACCTATTGATAGTGTGATACAAATGTTGTAAAGTTGATGTCAATTGTCAAACCAAATGTCAGAATAAGGGTTTATGTTTTGACGTAATGGGTTGTGATATCTTGTTTTCTGTTTTCCATGTTTACATAATGTAAACCGTCTGGCAAAGTACATGCATGGTAGAAATGATTTGGAACTTGTCGTCAATACCCGATTCATTTATTCACTTTTTGGAGATATTTTATTTTGTCTTTGGTATCCCAATAAACAGAACACCAAAAAGTAACCTCTTTTGGGAGTGTATTTTAAGTGATTTTAAAGTATAGTGCCTTTTGAACTAGATTTAAACGTTATCGACACGTGCCTTCATTTAAACAAAAAAGGTACTTCTGTTCACGTTTTCATCTAACCTAAAAACCACCAGTTTATCACGCGACTGGAGTAACGTGATTCCACTTACCTCTGTAAATCAAGTGTTTATGACCAAATAACCACTTGACCAAGCAACGAGTTTTTTGTCAGTTAACCGTTGGTGGCGATAAATACGTAATTATTTGGTCTTGTAAGCACCTTTATTGATTGGTTTCACAGGTTATCCAAGGTTGATGGTAATAATCACGTTACTTACACCGGCTAATCGTCTTATTGTTCTGTCCGTGAATCTCTGGTTATATTCAACTAGTAATTCTGAGGTGTCTTACACACCTCTTTAAAAGGTTTCAAAGTTACCATAAATTTCTTAGTTATGATCACGTGGCTCAAGCTGTTTACTAATCTAAGCTGTGAAAACGTGATATGTAGGTGTGAAAATTAGTAATTATTAAGTGTTTTAAAACACCTTTTTAAATGGTAGTCAAAGTTGCCATAAGTTCCGCGGTGATGATCTCGTGACTCAAACGGATTATTGATCTAAGCTGGTCATACGTGACTTTTAGGTGTAAAAAATTAGTCATTATTAGGTGTCTTAAAACACCTATTTAAATGGTTCCAAAGATACCATAACTTTCTTGGTGATGATCACGTAGTTAAAACTGATTACTAATCTAAGCTGTGAATCCGTGATATTTAGGTGTGAAAAATTAGTAATTATTAGGTGTCTTAAAACACCTATTTAAATGGTAGTCAAAGTTGCCAGCACTTCCGCGGTGGTGATCTCGTGACTCAAACGGAATATTAATCTAAGCAGGGCATACGTGACTTTTAGGTGTGAACAAATAGTCATTATAAGGTGTCTTAAAACACCTATTTAAATGGAAGTCAAAGTTGCCATAAGTTCCGCGGTGATGATCTCGTGACTCAAACGGAATATTAATCTAAGCAGGGCATACGTGACTTTTAGGTGTGAACAAATAGTCATTATAAGGTGTCTTAAAACACCTATTTAAATGGAAGTCAAAGTTGCCATAAGTTCCGCGGTGATGATCTCGTGACTCAAACGGATTATTAATCTAAGCTGGGCATACGTGACTTTTAGGTGTGAAAAATTAGTCATGATTAGGTGTCTTAAAACACCTATTTAAATCGTAGTCAAAGTTGCCAGCAGTTCCGCGGTGATGATCGCGTGACTCAAACGGATTATTAATATAAGCTGGGTATTCCGTGTTTTCCATGTGTGAACATGAGTTATTCTTGGGTGTCTTGATGGTTTCACAGTTACCATTTAATTTCCGTGGTGATAATCCCGTGACTGTTGGCATATTTCTATTTTCACCAGTTGATAACTGACTGTTGGCATATTTTCATTGCACCAGTTGATAACTGGAGTGTGCATATTTCCAGTTGCACCAGTTGATGACTGAGCGTTGGCATATTTCGAGTTGACCCAGCTGACACCAATTCATTTGCATATTGAATATGGGGTGCGTGCAGATCTATGTTTTTTAAACAATTTATCTGAATTGACAGCATATTTCTTAATTACTGATGATTTAGTTATATGCAATTCATTTCGAAAATACTACAAATATAAATTACCAGTTATTAGGACATTTCGCTACTTCGTATAAATAGTTAAACATGAATAAGGGAAACATTAACTGTGAACTAAAATAATTTCAATAAAGTACAAGTATACGAAATTTTTTCGATTAATTCAATTATGTAAGTCTACTTATTACCAATGCCCTTACATTGGAAATAAAGACGTACCAGTATTGAAGTATTGTTGCTGTTCAACTGGTTGGAAGTTTTACCAAATGGTTCTAATGGCTCAGCTAGACCAGTTGAATTATAGCTGGCCTGGATCAACTGGATCATTTAGCCCATTTCAATTTCCAGGGTTACCAGATGGCATTAAATGGTTCATCAACTGGACCAGTTGCAACTAGCTTTCTCTTCTGGGATGTTTGCACCCCCCCCCCCCCACCCAACCCCCTCTTATCCCAAACTGCTTCCGGCGCGCTTGGATCCAAGACACGATGTTCAGAAACGGGATGAGAACGTCATTATTTTGGTTCATTTATTGTGTAACATTTGCGTAATTATTGGGTTGAACGCGGGTTACAGTAACATACTTCCTCTTCGACGTAAATTTCACGTGAATGAAGAACATGATTCATCTCAAGTCAGCCTCGTAATATTCACGTGAATTTCACGCAGATATTTTGACTAAAACTATCACTAACGCTTCACGTGTTTCTGTGACGCGATAATTTCGTTTATGAAGATGTAATTTCATAACCAAACAAACACGGGAGTATTAGGTTTACAAACCATGGTCTCCAAGGAAGGGATAATCACGTTATTATAATGGTGATATTGCAGTGACAATTGCGTGATTTAGTGAACGTGTGTTTCAAGTTACCTAATGCAATAAACGTATTAACACATTTACGTAAATGTCCGGTGTTTGAAGAACGTAACTCTCCTCAAGTCGATACCTTGATATTGACGTGATTTTCACGTGATTTTGTTTATTGGGATGGTATGGTATTTTATTTTATTTATTCACGGTTAAAAACAAATTACAATAATTGTGCCCGCATTCAACAAATGCTGATTTTCTGCGAGTAGAATATAAAACAATGAAAAAATAATTTGCAAACAAATATGCAAGTTATAATACATACAAATATTTTCAGAAATATAAATACAACATCGAACCATAGTGTCAAAAAAGTATATATTGGTCTTTGTTTACATTTCTCTTAGTATATAGTATGATTGTATTAAAAATTAAAAGGAATATTAGTGATTTCAATGAAAGCAGAACAATTAGTTGATCTTTATAAGTTTTAGAACAATCTGAAAATGTGCGATTCTAAAGCTACTCTGTGTACGCTTTGTACAATGTACAATGTAAAGATTTCATTAAACATCATCCCGCCATTTTCATTGTTATACCTATGGCCCAAATATGAAATTGTAAACATGTTTTTACAGGTCTTCCTGTGTGTAAATCAAGTACATTATCATCAAAACTTTAAAAACAAGTTGCACAAATATTGGGGGCTCAAAACTTTACAATTGCATCGATTGCTGTTTTTTAATTCTTTTTTTTATTCCTCAGTTTCTTAGATCTTCTTAATCAACGTGATGTCAGGTGCACTTCCCTTTTAATTGTGAATTCCTGTTATTTTGGAAAGAGAAAAGCCCTTTTCATAGTATCCACCGGGAATGCTGTTCATTTTTGTTTCTTCACTATATCCATAACTTTGTGTTAGTCTTTATCTCTTTCAAATTATGTATTTCTTAGTTTGGTTTACCTTTCTGTGCGTGCCTTTGCTCATAACATGTTTATTGGACGCCACAAAGCTCTTTCTTTTCTTTTGTTTTGATTTTGTTTGTACTTTCTCTTTCTCTCTAATGTTTTTTTTTAAAGAGTAAGTGTGTATGATTATTTGTTTGTTTGGTTTTGTCTGTCTTTTAAATAGGTTCCGATTCATGGGTGTATGGATGCTCAACGTGTTTATTTTCTCATGTATATTCAATATGTCAATTTGAATTGAAATCTTAAAATACACTACATTGATGTTGAACTTTTCAAATGAGTCGTATGTTATGTAGCTTTCAATTATAGTAATTATCAATTTTTGTTGAATGTTTATCAAATATTCATTTGTAACACCAGTTAATGATGGAAATAAAATACCACGTAAAACAAACAAAAAGTACGTTATCTAACAGAATTTGAAATATAAAAGTTGCTATAACGATCATGACGTTGTACATGTAAATGATTCTTAGCTTTAAAGGGCCCATGACATCGAAATAAAAGTGTATTCCTGTTGGTGTGCAGTCCTGAATACATCTCATATTTTGATATGTAAACTTTTGAATTTTTTTCATAGATTTTTAAATATTTTTTGAAATATTTGTTTTTTAAACTTGCTAAGCTTCACCCCAAAAACCTCCAGATCTCATTCCCCTTGTGACATCATCTGTCAGTCATCAATGAGCTAACTTGAGAAAGTGGTATGTATCTTTGCCGAAGTCGACCACCTGTTACAATACGTAATACAATAGCAACATACACGTTTTCTATGTTACATACATTATTATGATAAATCTATACATTACCAGGTGATTATCGTCGTAACATACATTGAAACTTATTACATGACTTTTTGTATCAATAAAATAATATGGCTGACAAAATTGTACAGGAAACAACAAACAGACACGTGAATTCAATGTGATTAGAGTTTATTGTCAGTGTCCATTTCAATGGTGGAATGTGAATTATAAAAGCAATAATGAAAGTTCACGATGAAGGGGGGGGGGGGTGTTGCCGTAAGAGATTTTAAAGATTGGTCGAAAGGGGAGGTGCTAGTAGACAGAAAACATGTAGAGGGGATAGTAAGAGAGATATGACTGGGTAGAGGGAAGACTATTAATCATTACAATGATGATCATGATTCGAGAAGTAAAATCATATCATTTCAAGTTTGCATATGGAATTATAGTTGAACTCTGATTGTCTCTTATGAGAATTTTAAATTATTTCTACATTTTGAAAATGATATACGAGGTAAAGCTTTGACTGTGGTGGCTGTTGTTACGTGAATCTCCTTGTACTCTGTAAAACAATATTATCATTATATTAAATTAAACTCATTCAGAATCCGAAAAAAGTTACCTTTAATTGTAATGATAAGTAATAAAATAGATTTGTGAATTTATTACATTCAAGTCGTCGAGTGTATTCTTCACTTCTTTTGTCTAACTTCAAGTTATCCATGAAACAAACGATCTTGTATTGTTGCTTTTAGCTACAGTACACACTCAAAACATAATACTGCAAATGTAAAAATAATTAAGGCCGCAATCTTTTGCTGCATAATTTCATAATATCAATAAATATAAATGCATTACAAAATACATTATTCATTCAGTATTTACTTTAGCATTTGTCTAATTTGTTAATCCTAATCTTCTTCTTTCATTAAAATTTGATGGCAATCAGTCATACCTGAATATTGTTGACACTGACATTGTCTATTTTATCCTCTCTTTCTCTCCCTCTCTCTTAATCGATAATTATTTATATAATTTTTGTATTTGATCTCCTTTTTCATTCATTACAACAACAAAAATACATATATCTCGTAGCTAAATTTACAATAAAAATCCGAAAAACAACCGCGATCCCTATTAGTACATGAAAATACGGTCAATCACGTTTACTTTTCACGATTTTCTTTCGACAGCAACACCAACTTATACAACGTTTTGTGATAAAGAATAAGATCACAACGAGAAGTATACCAAATGCAGCGATATCAAGTAGGTATATCTGAAAGAATGCTAGGTTATGAGTAGGTGGGTGAAGGTGACCACCACCATGTTTGATCACATGTTCAATCCAGAATGCAGCCGTGTTGGCTGGTGTCATTGGAGGATCACGAAAGATGGCAGAAAGACGCTTGGCGTTCGTTGAATAGCTTGGGTTCTCAAGGACTTCGTTGAGTTGTAGGTAAATGTAATCCGCACTCAATCGGTCTTTGTCAATCTTGGTACCAAGTCCATTAACCAGCACTCTGGCTGCAACGTCATGCTGATCAGCACCCAGAGGCATAACGACAAGGGGTACGCCGTGGTACAACGCCTCCAGGAATCCGTTGTTTCCCCCATGATAGAGCACTGCTCGAGTCTTAGGATGCCCAAGCAGATCATTCAAGGGTAACCATTTCATCGGTTTGATGTTATCAGGTATCTTGTATGGAGGGGGCTCTTTCAAATGAAGAAGAACTTTGTGTGGGAGTCTACTGAAAGCGTCGATGAACATGCGAATGATGTCGGGTCTACTTTTTGTTATTGAGGCAAAATATGAACCAAGAGAGAACAGAACGACACCGTGCCTGCCCGATGATTGCATGAAGTTCTCTAACTCATTGTCGAGGGCTTCGGCTAATCTTGTTGTAAGTCCACCAACTGGAATGATGTTTGGCATCATGGCAAAGGGAAATTCGACCGAGAAATCACTATTGATAAGGAAAAGGTCAACATGATTACTGATGGTGGATTTCAACCGAGGATCTAGATCGTATTTATCCACCAGACCAATGGAAAATCCATTGATCACCATTTTATTTCCCCAAAACACAAAGAAGAGGTAGGTGAGGGTATTCCTGAATCTTTGTAAAAATGTCATGTCAGATGTGAATGACGTCAGTGGTGCCGGTTGGTAAGAGGTCATAAATGGAGAGCCTGCTTCTTGAAATATATAAGGAAGTGGTGTCATGGGTGCAAGCACTATGGCATGAAGGTTCTCGGTACCTCTATGTCTATCAAGAAAGGACTTAACATACACACCACACGACCATACCACATCGACGACAAAAGCATCGAATTTCGCCATACGGTCTAGCAATCTTTGATCTTCGAAAACGGATTCACAAGCTTCTCTGTTTACAGAAGTGAACATATCCCTCATCTCAGCCATGGGCTTCAAACTGTTCTCAGCAAATGTGAATTCTGCCATCTCATTCGATATGTAATCCATTCTCTTCTTCAGACCAGAAAGATGGAACATTTCGTAGCTGACGATCGTAGCGTGCTCGGGATCCATGGCGCGGTCGGAATACTCGTCTGAAATGAGGAAGGTCACATTATGACCTCTCTTCACCAGACTCTTTCCGACTGCAACCATCGTAAAATAATGGCTGCCATCTCCAAAGACACCAGAGAGAAGAATGTTCGCTGATTCCACATTGCTCAGAGCTAAGAGTAAGCCCTCAGCAACCAGAATATGTCGGACTCTCAAAGAGAACATAGTGTTCTAGTCGAATCTCAATGTATAAAACACCATATACAACTCTCCAATTCGCAGGTATACTATTATGTGGATCGTGATAATAGCAATAAATCATTATGTCAATGTTAAGCAAACCGTTTATACACAGGATTGAAGGTCAAAATTATATTCGTTCCAGCCTCGCACTTATCGCACGTACGACGTCGGACTTTAAAGATAAAGTTGAGTTCTGGTCATGCGATTGCATTGTGAAAGAAAAGGTGTGGAATGGATCAGAAAAAGATGATCATGTAGAATGTAAGTATTGGTGTGTACTGCAAGGTTCTGGAGTCATCAAAATCATAATAAATTTGGACCAGTCTTGGTAAAGTAACAAGCGCTGTACACAGAAAGATGTATATGGGACTACACAAATAGTGTCGGGGCCCGACACTTTGATTTCTTTATCTTTCTATGCTCATTACTCAGCCATTATACATTTTTTACCAAAATTGTTTGGCAAATGACATTTATTTGTAATCTTGAACATTCAATGTAAGTTTTGTTTGATTCTGTGAGAATTTATTTTCTTTTTTTACCAGAACTCAACTTTATCTTTAACCCATCAAAAATCTTTTTGTTTTCACACGTATAGGCACCAGTGTATTTCAGAGGGCAAGGGGGAAGTTCCCCATGCAGAAAACTTTCCAACCTTTAAAAAAAGATGATAGCATCTGGCCTTATTATACGAGGGAACGTAGCGACCGATCAATATAATTATTTGTTTCGGTTCTGTCTCAAATTTATTAAAGTAAGAATAGTGGTTGAATCCTAAAAAAGCAAGATTCAGGGGATATGTCCACCAGTCCCCTGGAATTGCCGCGTTTGCTTGCAGTATTCTTCCCTTAGTTTAAGAAATGTTCTCGATAAAAGAGAAGGAGTGGCTTGGTATTGGTCTATACGAAAGCAAATTAAATCTTAACTATTTACAAAACAGAAACAAAATAAAAAGCAACACTCTCTAACAATTCTATCTTTTAATTGCCTTCTCCCTGACAGTATTCCATATCTGTCAATCTAATGTAGACAAAGGTAAATAATACAATCATTACATTCTTGAGAACTTAGGAATGAATATTCTCTGTTATCCCTTATACAGAGCCATCTCCCCTTCTTATAAATGCCCCTACTCACACCTTTGATAAATGCCCCTTTTCATCTCTAGTGAGTGCCCCGAGTCAAATTTGAGAGATGCTCCCTTTAACTTTGTAATAAATGCCCGTTTCCATCTCTGATAAGTGCTCTGTTATTTTGACAAGTGGTCCCCTTATGCTTCATAATAAGTGCCATTTTCCTTCAGATAATTCTCTTTTTTACTTTGACACGTGCTCCTTTTTTTCTTCATAATAAGTGTCAATTTCCCTTTGGATATGAGCCTCTTTTTCCTTTCACCATAAAATGTGCTCATAATTTCTAGCAAAATAAGAACAATTTTTCATTAATTTCGCCCAAAGCTTGGTCGCTACGCTCATTCGCATTTAAAGTTGATATAATTATGTTTCTTATTAAATATATATTCAGTCTTTCGTGGTTAGATTGTGCTTAAAGCCCCATCAGAATTGAATTTCCCCCCTCTGTACAAAATATAGTTTTTCGCACTGCGACCTTACAAATCTTTAAAATGTTGCTATATGAAATGTACTCCGGTTTCTCATGCAGATATAATGTATATTCCATCTTCCTCAAAATTTAGCACGACTTTGAATCTTTCTCCATACTACATGTAGAATATTTTTTCTGTTTTCTGGATATATAAAACAATATACAGCAATACGGTAGCCACCTAAACGTTCATGAGGTATTGTAAATACTTTTATTTTGCTTACTAAATAAATGTTGATTCACGTCGAACTCTTTGTGAATTTTACGTCATTTTCATATATCGCACATTTTGAAAGAGCCTTTGTGCGAGAAAGGGCTATCCATCCTTAGTGACAATTTCAATTTTTGAAGCAAGAAATGAAACATGATGGAGAAAGTGAACTATGTGGCTTCTATACATGGAGTAAAAACTTAAGACCAAGAATCTCTAAAGCCGCACCTAAAATGCTTGCATTTTATTATTATTGAGGATTCACAGTATTGTCGACGGGCGGGTAGGGGTGGGGGAGGTAAAAGTCTAGCTCAAAAATCATATTCCAGATTCAAGGAAATATAGTCACACAGTGTTATAGTGCCAATCTTGTCATTTGATTGTCATATATATCTTATCAAGATACAACGTAATATCACATTTCGTACGAGTTTTAATGATGTAGCGGAAGGCATTAAGGAAAATGATAAACACTCCTCTTTAATACGAACAGATGAATCAAGGCTTCACTAAAACTTAACATGCTCATTGCTTTTATCATTACGAATGTACATTTGCTCACATAATTATTTTGCTGATATGAAAACTAATGAAAGCATGAAAGAAAATAAATGTTACTTTAAATTGAATTAAATTAAATTGCAGTATTTTTTTTTAAACATCTGGACAAAAATAAGATATCACCAAAATAAAAAGGATACTAGGGTGTTTAAATAGTATTCACCTGTCATAATCGAGTGGTGGCTGCACGTGCCCGAATATGTTATTTCAAATGTTAAAACTTGTGGGGGAGGGGTGCTGCAGCCCCCTCAGCCCCTTGTTATGTGGGCCTATGGTATTAAGGCAAAATGGCCCCTAAACCATTCTATAAACTATAATTCTTAGCTCTTTCAACCAGATGATGATTGATCCAGTATTTTTCCAGTATAAGATCAAATATATTTTATACTTTTCTCTTTTCCGGCCGGATATCTGTTTAGCACGTTTACCGCCATCTTCGACATTCCAAATGTTATCTCAAAGGAGAACCGTTTCACGAAACTTTGGCAACAGTAATATGACTCGAAATTTAGAATCTTTTGTAATGGTGGGGGGGGGGTAACAGTAATATAAAGCACACTGGTATATATTTGCTCGACAGACGCTCGACAAAATGAGGTCGAGTTTTTAATGGGCGATCACTTTTTGGACGATAAAAATCTCAATCTGCTTGTATGTCAAAGGTTGCTGGGAATTCCCAGTTACTAAAAATAGACCTAGAGACTGAATACATACATGTATATAGCACCACTTATGAACAGTGAACCATTACATTGCAATGGCAAAGAGTATACATGTTTACTGATTCCTAAAATCATAATTTTCCTTTGGCTGAAATATGTGGGTCTCGGTCTAGATGTCTTTGTGGTGATAATATTACCGAATAGCGATTGTGCTAAGGCCAAGACAAAACTTCTTACTGTTCGTTTGTCCTGTGGAAAACGCCTATTTTGGTACGTTGCAGTGATTTAAATTACAAATAGATTTGAATGCACATGGTAAATATTCATGTTAGTATGTGATTCTTAGTAAAGCCAACATTTCAGCTAATGATTCTGCCAAACCAAAGCAATCTATATAATTTCCTCTTTACAAACATGATGATTTTTTTGTTAATAGTATATATTCCAGTATTCATGAGTACATGTATATATTGCTTTTGATACGACATCAAATATTTGTTTTCGTTCAAAGGTAACAAGTTTCTAATATTTGGTTCTAGATTAATTAAGAAATAATGTAATGATTATTTTTCCAGTGCCAAAGTGACGATATGTGAATGGTAGACTACATTTAATTTGTTTGGTTTCCACGGTTTACCTATAATCATGGGCTTCAAGTGGTGGGAAATTATTATGATTTGTATTATTTTATATACGTCAAATTTTCACAAAATATCTACTAGCATAATTAGTCGCGAAACATGAAGAGGTGTTATGGTCTACTCTAGAGGATAGGTCGTTTGTTTGTGAATAACATAGTTCGCGGTTGGAGTCCCGACCAACAAGGCACTAATGTGCTTTGGCAAGACATCCCTTACCGAACTGAAGGCCTTCGCTAAGCAGTCGCATAAGCAGTCACAAGCAGTCGATATAAGCAGTCGCAAGCCTTCATTTGCAACATGCATGTCAATGTATTGCTGCAAGCCTTCGAAGGCTTGTAAGCAGTCGATAGGCCTTCCCACAGCCAAGTTAATATGCAAATTAGCTTCGACTGCTTATAATGAAGCTCTAAATAAGCAGTCGACTGCTTATAATGAAGCTCTAAATAAGCAGTCGACTGCTTATAATGAAGCTCTATATAAGCAGTCGTGTTTAAACCTTCCTAAGCCTTCGAAGGCTTATAAGCAGTCCATAGGCCTTCCCACAGCCAAGTTAATATGCAAATTAGCTAAGCCTTCATCATTGACTGCTTATACCTTCGTCGTTGAATCACCTAAACCTTCGTTGTCGACTGCTTATCCCCTAAACCTTCGAGCGTTGTCCACTGGGTACAAACCTTCGACTGCCTATATTACCTAAACCTTCCGTCATCAACTGCAGCTGCGCTAATTTGCTCAAATATATTTGTGAACAAGTATTTACAAAATCAATGACCATGCAATTTCCTAATCTGTACAGAAAGCAAACTCAATTTTGTATTGTGTAATTGTATTACTCACCTTCTGGACAAAATGAAGATGTTTAAAGTAGCTCCAGCAGCTAGCAGTCCAGTGCAAAGCAAAGTTGATCGTATTTCTCCAACACAAGAGTGCTTGTGTGGGACTGTAATCTTGGTAACAAAATTCGATCCTTTCTCATTTTGTTAAATTCTTGCTCTAGAATACTCTCAAAATTCTTCTTTCCTGGTGTAAATAATCTACCCCTTATTCCCTATACTGTGGGTTTTACAGGAAGACAAATCTGGCGAAATTGCAAAGTAATGATTGAAATATGCGCCGTTCAGCTCAGCTCAGAGTCTCAGTGAAGATTTGAATTTGAAAATTACCGGTTGGCCTATTCGCCTTCTACCACTAGATGGCAGCACACATTTGGAAAATGAAGGCCTTCGCGGTCTTCTTTAAAAGTGACTGCTTATCTTTAAAGGCTTATTTTCAGCGACTGCTTATCTTGAAGGCTTATTTTCTACTGACTGCTTAATAAGCGGTCAACATTTTTTGACTGCTTATATGAAAGTCTTTGAAGGCTAGCTCTCGCAAACTAATAAGCAGTCGAAGACTAAAACAAGCCTTCGAAGGCTTATGAAGTCTTTGAAGGCTTTGTGAAGGCTTAGCGAAGGCTTATCGAAGGCTTATTAAGCAGTTTTCTTTGGTAAGGGATATCTCTATATTGGTCACTCTCCACCCGACCCATGTCTATAGTGAATGGGTACCCGGTAGGAAGAAATTCCGGGAATGCTTAAAGGCACATTATCATGGTAGGTTAGATAAAAGCCGGGGTAGTAATATGATTGCAGGGCCCTCGGGGAAAACAGTGTGTGTACTTATGATGATCTGGGTAAACAAGGCACCATTGTAGTTATAATTATCATCATTATATTATTATAATTAATATTATTATTATCATCATCATCACCATCATTATTATTATTATTATTATCTTTATTTTCCCCCATTATAATGTACATTATCTGAAGAGAGACAAAGGAAACAGTTTGATCTTAAATTCATTTGTCATTACTACGTACATAGTACATTCACTTGATGAATAACATGATTTTTTTTTAAATCAACATGATACGGAAAATCATATTTTTGTTCACGTCATATTCTGTAGGGAAAAGGCGTGAAGAAAATGATAAAGACTCCTTTTTTATACGATCAGATGAATAAAAGCTACACTAATCATTTTCCCCTTTTCTTTCATCTTGTGTTCCTGTAGAATTCTAACCATGGCTGACACATTAAAGAATGTAATTGCTCAAAGTCTGGAGTGTCCTGTATGTCTAAATACCTTCACCGATCCTAAGATCCTGTCTTGTTCTCACACCTACTGCAAGGCCTGTCTGGACAACCTCTTGGAATGCCATGGTCACGACCAGATGCTCCGATGCCCTGTCTGCAGAGCTGAAACCCAGGTCCCAAACCAGGAAGTCAACAAATTACCGGCAAATCTGGCTTTGAAGTCTCTCATAGAGGACATGAATAATCAATATCAGTTTTGCTCAAATTGTAATTCCGAGGACAGGCCCCAAGCTGTTGTCTACTGTCAAGACTGTGGCAGGTATTTCTGTATCACTTGCCACAACAAACACTCTCAGTGGCCAGTCTTCATCAGTCATGAGATTTTAGCCATGAGTGAGATCGTATCAGGAAAGGTGTCAGTACGTAGATACCGTAAATGCAGGAAACACCCCAAAGAGGATGAGGAGTGGTTTTGTTCCGACTGCAGGAGATTTGCCTGCTTCAAGTGTGTTGTCATGGAACATACAAACGAAGGACATCGGGCCATCGAGGCAGCTGTTTATGAAAGCAGCCATGTGAAGAGTATCGAGGACCTCAAATCCAAGGCGGACAAGAAACGTTCTTGCTTTCGGAAATACGTTGATTTCATTGATGAACAGAAGGACCATGTGGGCAATGTTCAGAAGCAGTGTACAGATGATATCAACAAAGCATTTGAAGAATCAGTCCGGCAGTTGACAAAGAAGAAAGAAATCCTCATTGGTGAAGTCAAGTGTATGACCGAAGGAGTAGAGAAAGAACTAGACGAAATGAAGAAATCGGCTCAGGAGCACATCACTCACTTGACCACCATAGCTGACGTGGTAACCAATAAGACAAAGATACCCTTAGATATGGATGCTCTGGCTGCACACGACACTCTATATCAAGACTTACAAGAGGCCTTGAAACAAGAAGATCCTGACTACAAGCAGCCGAGGAAATCGAGCAAGAAAGGAAAAAGTGTCCGTTTCAAGAGGAACGTCGGAGTGGACGAGAAAGCTCTGGGTAAGATCGTAAATGCAATTGCAAAGAACATCGCTTTGCCTACCAAGGATAGCATGGCTGCCATGGTTAGTACACCAGACGGTAGGATGGCGGTAGGGTGTTGGACAGGGGGCGTGGAGATCTTCTCTGCTGATGGTCAGCACCATCAGAAAGTTCTCAAGGATATTAATATTTGTGGAGTAGGGTTCCTCTCTGATGATCGGACTGTTATACTTGATGGCTCAAACAGAATCACACTGTACACACTAGAGCAAACAAAGTTGAATGTAATGTTTGAGACTCTGAGTCACGATGAAGGTGGATATTCTAGCCTCACTGTAGTCGGTGATGATCAGATCTATGTTAGCTACAGGATTGCTGAAAAGATCCAGGTATTCTCACCAGCAGGTGGGAAGGCGATCAGGGAGATACCATATGATGGGTATATGCCTGAGCAGATTACTAATTATAATGATTACCTAATCACTGCATCTGGTGGTACATTACGATTGATTGACAAAAAAGGTGTTGTAAAATATCAATTAACGACATCAGAGTATTACCGAACCGCTGCTGTGTCTCAAGATAATACAATCCTGATAGCCACCGTGAAGCATGACGTATGTTTGGTCAGCATTGATGAGTATACTGACAAGCTGAAGCATGTCCAGAACCTCGTCATTGATTACAAGTTTGAGAAGAATGAGAGAGGGTGGTACACTCTCCAGCAGTACCGATCAGGAGAGATCGCTTTCTGCACTCCTGATAGACTCTATATATTCCACTAAAAATAATGGATGACTCATCCTTACTTGCACTGTATGAAATCACTGGCTTCAGGCCCGTAGAGGTGGAGGGGAGGGGTGCGATGTGTAAACACGGGCATGCTGAAAAATTTAGAGTACCATAATATTTCGTTAAAAAACGGACCCATGCCCGCCCCATTTTTAGAAGCTTCCAACAGGCCTTTTGATTCTGTTTTTATAAAATGTATATCACATCTCGTGGAATCATTTATATATTTTTAGAGTTTTTTCGTGACTGTTTCAGAAATGACATTCCTCGATCATGTAGATCCATTTGAATGATTTAAATTGTCTAAAAATATATTCAATAACCTTTCTTTTGATATACTTCTTGTGTTGTTGATGACGACTGACGACTCTACATTAAAAAAAATAGGGAGTAGCTGTTGTAAGTGTTTAAATGATGTAGACACAATTCAATTATGGCCTATTTTACAGTCGGAGATTATAATCCTAGTAATGGACTCTATATTTATTACCGTTTAATACAATTTTTTTTTTTTCATCTTTTACCCAGAATTATGAGAAGAATTGCCCCTTTTTCAAAACAACTTCTTTTTCTTTCTCTCTAATATTTTTTTTTCTTGTTAAAGACGAAGTGTGTATGATTATTTGTTTGTTTGTTTTTGTCTGTCTTTTACATAGGTTTCAATTCATGGGTGTTAGAAGCTCAAGGTGTTTACTTTCTCATGTATATTTAATATGTCAATTTGAAGTGATATCTTAAAATACACTATTGATGTTATATTTTTCAAATAAGTCGTATGTTATGTAGCTTTCAATTCATGTAGTTATCAATCTTTGTTGAATGTTTATCAAATATTTATATGTAAAACCTGTGAATGATGGAAATAAAATACCACGTAAAACAAACAAAAATACGTAATCTAACAGAATTTGAAATATAGAAGTTGCTATAACGATCATGATGTTGTACATGTACTTGATTCTTAACTATAAGCATCTTAAGAATAGGGGGAACTGAAATCGCTATACACAAAGATAATTATGCAACGCCGAATGTTGTATTTTAATATTTTGATTAATATTAAGCAGTGGACATGGGTAAATTTGTTTTGTTTCGTCTGTGCAAGGAGGAGGAGTCTGTGTGTGGAGGGTAATAACTTCGCTTTTCTGTCATGTTTTGCTATTTTATCAACAGCAACAGAAAGAGTCTTATTTTAAAGAATACGTTTATTTTGATGTTATCAAAATAAACCCAATTGTAATAGAATGCAATAGTGTAGGCCGGAAATATGCGGCAAGCCGGTGACTACACACGATAGCGCGCCTCTTTTGTAAAATGATTTTGAGGTCAATAACCGAATGTTTCCCAGCAGGTCGGCAAATATCAAACATAGGCGCATCTCTTTGTAACCTACATTGAGGTCACAAAGCCGAATCTTTATCACGCGTGTTTTGTAAATATCAATGATAGGCGCGCTTTTGTAATACATATCGGGGTCGCAAGGCAAGTGTTTCCCACGACGTGTATTTTTACTAATCAATGGGTCATTCTCAGCTAATACTTCGTTTGAGTTGGTCGTGTTTTATTGGACTCAGAATTATACATGCTAATTGTACACAGGTTGTCGCTGTTGAACTGACTGCACCGGTTAGTTTCTATTATCACTGGGTTTCACACCAATACGCTGGATATTCGGAATTGAACAGAGAGACAGCTACACGGGATATAAGGATTAAACGGTGGAAAAGTTACACTGGATATCTGGAATTAAACAGAGGAAGAGTTACACTGGATAATTGGATCTAAAAAGAGAAAATGTTACACTAGATATTTGGAATTGAACAGAGGAGTAATTGTATTGGATAGCTGGAATTAAATATTGGAGGAAGTTACATCGGAGCTCGGATTGCGGCATAGTCGTCTAACTAGCTCGTCTGTATTGTGTGGACGACAAGATGGGGAAGTCTAAGGCGTCTACGGGACGAAAGGGCAAAGGAAAGCGGAGAGAGCCAGCGCTTCAAAACAGTGACCCGATCAGGGGGACAACGCCAGCTCCACATTCTCGAGTGACGAGACGCGGCTCGAGGAGTAACCCAGCCGCTTCGGCAGGGCGGGAGCGCCAAGGAGACCAGACTCCGACGGGGGGGCCAACATCACAGAATCCCTAGAAACGGCGAATCAACCGTCTATTGTCCTTCCTCCACCCGGTGAGTTACCTAGCCACAGGCTAGTCTCATCTTCTAATTCCGCAAACATATCATTCCCTAAGGAGATGGGGGAGATGGCGCAGTGAGACATATAAACTTTATGTCCGTTAATAGGTTGGACAAGGTCGGGTTGATTGTAGGCAAAGGAGATAGGGGCCTACATATAAGGTGTGGATATAATTATGGAGAGTTAGTACGATTGCTTACTTTGGTTTCAATAATTTTAACCAGCTCAGTGGGATGTTATTCATTTTCGTATAACCACGCACTTATTTGGGGTTAGTCGTGTTTCGACAAGTGATGTTGTACAATATTTAGTGTGTTAAACAAGTTCGGTACGATACTAGAAATGCAATCGTGTCAGAACGATGTGCGTGCAATGACGCCTTGTTTTTACATGTCAAACGAAAGAGCATCTCTCGGACTAGTTACGCAGAGTATGAAGTAGCATTTAATGTCATGCTTGACCGATTTAAAAAAAAAAAAAAAAAAAAAAAAAAAAAGTCCGGCTTCTTGATGCTCTGCACTTGGCCACTTAGAATGTGCCTGTAAAATTTCAAGAAAAATAAAGATCGTTCTGGGGTCCAGAAGCGTGAACCCGATTTGCCCCATAGACAATGCGTGTAATGCATGGGCGGAAAACGTACAGGATCTGTATTATGACCGGACTTTAATTGTTTGTTTTTTCTCTCTCTTTATGTCACTTTATCTGACGTATTTGGTATCATGGGAAAGAGAATTTCATGGTTGTTATTGTAAACAATTTTTTTTTTTTTGTTCTATGGTAATCCTATCGAAACACGAGATGTAAAATAGATTTATAGGACAAAATTGCGTCTTCAATGACCCCCTTGACCAATTTTAAAAATCCGGCCAAGAGGTGCCCTGCGTATTGCAACTCGGAATGTCACTGCAAAATTTCAAGGAAAAAAAAAAAAAAAAAGGGACGTTTAAGGGGTGAAAAGCAGTCTGAAAAAATGACGCCATAGCCGATACGTGTTATATTATTGGGCGGAAACTCGGCGGAATTCGTATAATGACCCTTGTTCAAATGTGATTTACTCAAAATTTTCTGTGTGAACATATACCATACTTGGTATCATTCGAAAGGGCACTTCATTGCGGTCAGTTTGACACCGTTGTCATCTGCGCGCAATGTACTGCACGCATTAAAGGCGCTATTACGTAACGCATAGTAAATTCATCATTTTTGGCGATAACTTTGCGCTGACGTATTCGAATTTTACCAAACTTGGCAGACAGTTGTCACGTATATGGATACATGTGTCTGCCAAGTTTCATTGATGTAGGTATAAAGATCGTTATTTTAGAGTAAGTTGAAGTTATTTCGGAATTTTCTCGAAAATGGCGGATTTGGAAGGCAATTTTTCTCAAATTTGGTCAGTGTTAGGGTATATAATTTTGTATATGGCTGTAAAGGACATATCTTCAAGTATCTAAATCCAAAAAAGGGTACGGGTTTGCCAAGCCATTATGAAGATACGGCTACAGAGAGAAAGCCAATTCCTAAAACTTTAGAGGGCGCTATTTATGTTGTGCAAAGCCATTGGAGCGTGAAATTTGGCACGGCTATGTGCAATTATGAGATAAAGATACTGTGAGATTTAAAAACAAAACGGAATTTATATGAGAAAGTTATGGCAGTTTTAGATTGTTTAGGGGTCCATTTTTCAAGAACTTGAGATTTATTGGAGGAGTCGGTTTTAGATTTGAAATTCGAGTATGAAGATGGCATTGTGAAGGTCAAGTCATCCGTCGCAGATGAAAGGACATCTCTCAGACTATCTAGAGGAATTTGTTAAAAGTTTGTAGGATCTAGGATAGTGGGGATGGGAAGGAAGATATAACGGCCTTAAAATGGACCAGAAACGGACAAAATGGCGCCTGGACGGTCATGCATGGGTGATTTCCAAAATCGAAGAAAGTAGTGACCTTGATGAGATGTTAGAGACTATGCCTATGAAATTTGAAAGGAAAAAGACATGAGGAAAGCACCTAACTAGGAATCACAAACACTACGTGCAAAACGAATGCGATTTCCTGACGATAAGGATAAGGGAAAGGAGAATATTAATGGGGCAGAATGTGAGCGAAAACAAGGCAATGACGAAGGTCGTCATTGCGATAATATGCTATATAGAATTGAATTTGCTTCGCTTATGTAATTATGTTAGACACCTTTGGTTCTATAAGCCCATAAAAGGTACGCCATACTCGGAAGGAATTTGGTTTTTATCTTTCTCCGAATAGGTGCCCAGGCTCACCGGGTTTGGGTGTGCGGAGACATTCTCGTGCGGCGAGCTGGTGAGCGGGCGTTTACCAGAGGCTGTCGAGACCTGGGAATCGCTGGTTGTGAGGTGGCATGGCACGGGCGAGGAGGGGCGTCGCTATACGCGGTTTCCCGCGTCAATTACAGGGCCAAGTGAGGTTCGGTCCTTCTCCATCGGAGCTAATCATCCATGCGGGCTCGAACGACTTGGGGCGTTATTTTGCAAAGGACTGTCGACAAGCGGTGGATGAAGCACTGAATACAGCGCGGTCATTGTTGCCGCAATGCTACATTTCATTTTCAAGCATCTTACTCGCCTGTATTACTATGGTCATGATGTACACGTCACGTCGCAGGTCGTCATCAATGATGTGCGGAAAGGTGTCAACAAGTATGCCAGACGGAGGGTCCGGCGTATGTGTAGTGGATCATTCATTGGCCACAATTTCAATGTCCAAAAACACTGGTATTTTCACAGAGATGGCGTGCATCTGTCTGATGAGGGATGTGATCTTCTCATGGGGATCTTTGCGTCAGCGGTTCGATTTGCTCTTAATCTTTGAAACTTTATTTTGTGCATGCCCTTTGTTTTATTGCGGGCAATCAGGAGTATATTGAAATTTAAAGAGTAGATTACGATTTAAAATGGTTTATTGACAGGCTGACAAAATGTAGGTCAAGAGGTTGTTTACATTTTTGAGGGAAATTCACGCGCTAGGAAATGTAATACTTTGTATTACATTGGAAGGAAATGTACAAGCGTATGTACGCTTATCAAGCAAGCGCGGAAAATACCGCCAGCAAATTACAAATAGCACGAAGGGGCTTTCATTCTAGTTATGGCTTTCATTTGAATGGACAAGAAAAAAAAATGTACGGAGTCTGAAACATTCCCACCACCTCCCCATTATCTCCACCAATAAAAGTATTTTTAGTATATTAGTGGCATAAATTAAATATTGCTTGGTGGTTCGAAGTAGCCAAGGTATACGTATTAGTACGGAAAGGATTTAGGGTTTCAGGTATGAAAGGTACGGATAGGGTTTATGTAATAAATTGGTCAGTGATTTATGAAGTTAATGCAGAGCCGGGGGCATTTGGCCTGGTCGCACATCAAGCGTCGTGCACAAAGACAGTGGGCCGTAGGGGAATTTTCCCATTGGGTTTCGCCCCTACCCGGTTTTGTATGGGTAAATCACTGATCACATGGTACTGATAAGTTTATTGATCAATAATTGTCATCCAATAATTTTCGACCCCATTCAATTTTTACATGCGAGGGGGTTGCCAATGTATATTCAGTCGAATTTGTTCGCATGTCAATTTCTTAGTTTTCCGGCCCCCATTCGATTTGAATGCGGGGGGACCTAGTTGTACCTACACATTTTCAAACTCAGGGTGTCACGCTTTAATCTTAGGCATCATCCGATCTTACAGGCGGAGAGGCTGGTATATATATACATCTATTTTCTATAACTTTAGGCATCACTCGATTTTATAGGCGGGGGGCTGATATATTGACTTAATGTATATAAGTTTAGCCTTGGCATCACTCGATTTCATAGACGGGGGGCCTAGCATTTGTAAGCATTTTTTATGATTCAATATATCTGTGTTATTTTGTTATGACACCCAGAAAATCAAAATGTGCAAAATAAGCGTCCATCTCAAAATGTTAATAAAGCCACAAAAATAACGCAAAGTTGATTGTTTGTTATTTTTGTTAGCCGTGCATAAATTTTGCCACATGCCCAGGTTCTATTTCGCTAGGCAAAAAAAAAAAAAAAAAAAAAAAAAAAAAAAAAAAAAAAAAATTTGGGTTGTTGGGATTTGGAGTTTGTTCTTTTGTTTCGTTCCTGAACTATAATCATTTCCAGTATGCCTCAAGGAGAGGAATGGCCAAGAGCGCCATGAACCGACGGTGGGGACAGGCTGCGATTACCAGATCTTGTGTAGGGAACCAATGGCCCAGGAAACTGGGCCTGCTGGGTAGAGCACCGTCTTCCCAGCTGGTCACGTGACCCGTGACCCTCGGGTTCCCATATTTGTGGAATCGCAGTCTGTCGCCTTCCGCCATTGCAAACAAATAATTATGGAAATGGTTTTATATGATTTCATATCTATGTTATGTAATAATATGTCAAGTTGGAAATATGCTACCGCAAAAACTCGAACGGAAATATGTAAATGGTTTTTGTATGATTTTATATCTATGTTAATAGTATGTCAAGTTGGAAATATGCTACCGCTAAAACTCGAACGGAATTATAGAAATGTTTCTATATGATTTCTTATCTATGTTGATAATATGTCAAGTTGGAAATAAGCCAACTCAAACGGAAGAATTAAAAGTTGAGAAAAAGGCAATAACAGCATTTTCATTGTATTTCTTATTGCAATACGTTTATTTTGATGTTATCAAAATAAACCCAATTGTAATAGAATGCAATAGTGTAGGCCGGAAATATGCGGCAAGCCGGTGACTACACACGATAGCGCGCCTCTTTTGTAAAATGATTTTGAGGTCAATAACCGAATGTTTCCCAGCAGGTCGGCAAATATCAAACATAGGCGCATCTCTTTGTAACCTACATTGAGGTCACAAAGCCGAATCTTTATCACGCGTGTTTTGTAAATATCAATGATAGGCGCGCTTTTGTAATACATATCGGGGTCGCAAGGCAAGTGTTTCCCACGACGTGTATTTTTACTAATCAATGGGTCATTCTCAGCTAATACTTCGTTTGAGTTGGTCGTGTTTTTCCCTCCCTCCCTCCCCTCAATTCCTTGCTGACTTGTGGACGGGCAGGATTAGGCTCATGATTATTGGGTAGGAGGTTGTCAGGGGGAGGGGGCGGTCCTTTATTGAGAAGGTGTATATAGGGAGACCGGAGTGGTACTTGCCCGGACTGGTAGTTCTGCGTATGTCATTGCCTTAGAGTTTGGGCTTGAATAAGTGACACGATGGGGCTGTAGTAGTGGACAAGGTTGATGGTTAATTGGGCTTGTTTTATGATATTGACATCATGTTTGTTTGTTTGTTGTTTTTTTTGTTTTTTTTGTTTGTTTTTTTTCCTTCGGTTTCTACATCAGATTTGCTAGGTTGCTTTTTGTTGTTTTGTTTTTCTTTTTTTTGGGGGGGGGGGGGGATTGTCAAATTGATTATGTTTCATTATTGTTCTTTTAATGGTACACAATCTGTTAATCACTGTGTGATTTTGTTCTTTTAAGGCTACAACATTCATGGAAATCAATGCAGATTGTGGAAAGAAAAAAAAAAAAAAAAAAAAGAAAGAAAGAAATTGGGCTTGTTGTATTGACATGGTTGGTTGGTTGGGCTTGATTATTGACATGGATGGTTGGTTGGGCTTGTTATTGACTTGGATGGTTCGTTGGGCTTGCTTATTGACATGGATGGTTGGTTGGGCTTGCTTATTGACATGGATGGTTGGTTGGGCTTGCTTATTGACATGGATGGTTGGTTGGGCTTGATTGTTGACATGGTTGGTTGGTTGGGCTTGTTATTGACATGGATGGTTGGTTGGGCTTGCTTATTGACATGGATGGTTGGTTGGGCTTGCTTATTGACATGGATGGTTGGTTGGGCTCGTTTATTGACATGGATGGTTTGTTGGGCTTGATTATTGTGATGGTTGGTTGGACTACATTATTGACAGGGTCGGCCGGTTTTGGCTTATTGGCTGGAGCTTCTGTTCCGGAAGTCTTAGTATTCCGAAATGAGAGGGTTTTGTTCTTTTGTTTCGTTCCTGAACTATAATCATTTCCAGTATGCCTCAAGGAGAGGAATGGCCAAGAGCGCCATGAACCGACGGTGGGGACAGGCTGCGATTACCAGATCTTGTGTAGGGAACCAATGGCCCAGGAAACTGGGCCTGCTGGGTAGAGCACCGTCTTCCCAGCTGGTCACGTGACCCGTGACCCTCGGGTTCCCATATTTGTGGAATCGCAGTCTGTCGCCTTCCGCCATTGCAAACAAATAATTATGGAAATGGTTTTATATGATTTCATATCTATGTTATGTAATAATATGTCAAGTTGGAAATATGCTACCGCAAAAACTCGAACGGAAATATGTAAATGGTTTTTGTATGATTTTATATCTATGTTAATAGTATGTCAAGTTGGAAATATGCTACCGCTAAAACTCGAACGGAATTATAGAAATGTTTCTATATGATTTCTTATCTATGTTGATAATATGTCAAGTTGGAAATAAGCCAACTCAAACGGAAGAATTAAAAGTTGAGAAAAAGGCAATAACAGCATTTTCATTGTATTTCTTATTGCAAATATATTTCAGAGGGTTTGCCAACTTGGCTTCAACTAAGATAATGATGAATCAAGATTTGAACCGAAATAACTAAGCAAACATAAAAAGTAATTAAAACAAAAACAACTGAAAGTAACTCTTGCAAAATATTAATCTAATTTGATTTTGTTTTTCTTTCATTGATCTGTTGTATAATATCGCGCACTGAGATGTGTATTTTTTTGTGGTAGGAATGTTGTGTTTTTGTCATGTCATTATAATCTGTTACACACATTATTATGATAAATCTATACATTACCGAGTTCAATATTTGATTATCGTCTTAAGGTACATTGAAATTTATTACATGACTTTTTGTATCAATAAAATAATATGGCTGACAAAATTGTACAGGCAACAACAAACAGACACGTGAATTCAATTTGATTAGAGTTTATTGTCAGTGTCCGTTCCAACGGTGGCATGGGAATAATAAAGCAATAATGAAAGTGCATGATGAAGGGGGGAGGGGGGATGTTGCCGAAAGAGATTTTTAAGATTGATCGAAAGGGGAGGTGCAAGTAGACAAAAAACGTGTAGAAGAGAGGGTAGGGGAGATGGGGGTGGGGATTATTTATTATCATAATGACGATCATGATTCGAGAAGTAAAAATCATATCATTTCAAGTTTGCATATTAAATTATAATTGAAATTTGATTGTCTCTTATGACACTTCTTCGAAATGATATTCTCAAATGATGATATAAAAGAATTTTAAATTATATCCACATTTTGACAATGATATACGAGATAAACGTTTAACTTTGGTGGCTGTTGTTCCGTGGATCTCCGTGTACTCTGTAAAAGAATATGACCATTTAATAAATTAAACTCATTCAGAATCCGAAAAATAGTTACCTTTAATTGTAATAATATGTAATAAAATATATTTGTGAATTTATTACATTCAAGTCGTCGAGTGTATTCTTCACTTCTTTTGTCTAACTTCAAGTTATCCATGAAACAAACGATCTTGTACTGTTGCTTTTAGCTACAGTACACACTCTTTTGCTGCATAATTTCATAACATAAATAAATATAAATGCATAACGAAATACATTATTCATTCAGTATTTACTTTGGCATTTGTCTAATTTGTTAATCCTAATCTTCTTCTTTCATTAAAATTTAATGACAATCAGTCATACTTGGCTATTGTTGCTACTGACCTTGTCTATTTTTATCCTCATTCTCTCTCTCTTAATCGATAATTATTTATATACTTTTTTCATTTTATCTCCTTTTTCATTCTTTACGACAACAAAATATACATATATCTCTTAGCTAAATTTACAATAAAAATCCGGAAACAACACTATCCCTATTACATGAAATTACGGTCAATCACGTTTACTTTTCACGATTTTCTTTCGACAGAAACACCATCTTATACAATGTTTAATGATAAAGAATAAGATCCCAACGAGAAGTATACCAAATGCAGCGATATCAAGTAGGTATATCTGAAAGAATGCTAGGTTATGAGTAGGTGGGTGAAGGTGACCTCCTCCATGTTTGATCACGTGTTCAATCCAGAATGCAGCCGTGTTGGCTGGTGTCATTGGACGATCACGAAAGATGGCAGAAAGACGCTTGGCGTTCGTTGAATAGCTTGGGTTCTCAAGGACTTCGTTGAGCTGTTGGTAAATGTAATCCGCACTCAATCGGCCTTTGTCAATCTTGGTACCAAGTCCATTTGCCAGCACTCTGGCTGCAACGTCATGCTGATCAGCGCCCAGAGGCATAACGACAAGGGGTACGCCGTGGTACAACGCCTCCAGGAATCCGTTGTTTCCCCTATGATAGAGCACTGCTCGAGTCTTAGGATGCCCAAGCAGATCATTCAAGGGTAACCATTTCATCGGTTTGATGTTATCAGGTATCTTGTATGGAGGGGGCTCTTTCAAATGAAGAAGAACTTTGTGTGGGAGTCTACTGAAAGCGTCGATGAACATGCGAATGATGTCGGGTCTACTTTTTGTTATTGAGGCAAAATATGAACCAAGAGAGAACAGAACGACACCGTGCTTGCCCGAGGATTGCATGAAGTTCTCTAACTCATTGTCGAGGGCTTCGGCTGATCTTGTTGTAAGTCCACCAACTGGAATGATGTTTGGCATCATGGCAAAGGGAAATTCGACCGAGAAATCACTATTGATGAGGAAGAGGTCAACATGATTACTGATGGTGGATTTCAACCGAGGATCTAGATCATATTCATCCACAAGACCAGTGGAAAATCCATTGATCACCATTTTATTTCCCCAAAACACAAAGAAGAGGTAGGTGACGGTATTCTTGAATCTTTGTAAAAATGTCATGTCAGATGTGAATGACGTCAGTGGTGCCGGTTGGTAAGAGGTCATAAATGGAGAGCCTGCTTCTTGAAATATATAAGGAAGTGGTGTCATGGGTGCAAGCACTATGGCATGAAGGTTCTCGGTACCTCTATGTCTATCAAGAAAGGACTTAACATACACACCACACGACCATACCACATCGACGACAAAAGCATCGAATTTCGCCATACGGTCTAGCAATCTTTGATCTTCGAAAACGGATTCACAAGCTTCTCTGTTTACAGAAGTGAACATATCCCTCATCTCAGCCATGGGCTTCAAGCTGTTTTCAGCAAATGTGAATTCTGCCATCTCATTCGATATGTAATCCATTCTCTTCTTCAGACCAGAAAGATGGAACATTTCGTAGCTGACGATCGTAGCGTGCTCGGGATCCATGGCGCGGTCGGAATACTCGTCTGAAATCAGGAAGGTCACATTATGACCTCTCTTCACCAGACTCTTTCCGACTGCAACCATCGTAAAATAATGGCTGCCATCTCCAAAGACACCAGAGAGAAGAATGTTCGCTGATTCCACATTGCTCAGAGCTAAGAGTAAGCCCACAGCAACCAGAATATGTCGGACTCTCAAAGAGAACATAGTGTTGTGACTGTTGTCGAATCTCAATGTATAAAACACCGTATACAACTCTCCAATTCCGAGGTATACTATTATGTGGATCGTGATAATAACAATAAATCAAGCAGTCTAAGGTCAATGTTGAGCGAACCGTTTATACACAGGAGTAAAGGTCACTTATCGCGCAACTTTGGACTTTTACCTCCTCAAAAATCCCTTCTTTTTTTTTTACACGCATAGGCAGCACTGTATTTGAAGGGGCAAGGGGGGAAGTTCCCCACACAACTCTCCAACCTTAAAAAAGATGATAGCATCTGGCCTAATTATTATTCGAGTGAGCGTACCGACCGAGCAAAAAGATTCGTTTTCGTATTCTCTCTCAAATTTAATTAAGGGTATGGGGTGGCGATCCCCTAATGCCAATGTTGAGCGAACCGTTTATACACCGGATTAAAGGTAACTTATCGCACAACGTTGGACTTTAACCTCCTCAAAAATCTTCTTCTTTTTTTCCTCTCTTTTTTTTACACGCATAGGCAGCACTGTATTTGAAGGGGCAAGGGGGAAGTTCCCCACACAACTCTCCATCCTTTAAAAAGATGATAGCATCTGGCCTAATTATTATTCGAGTGAGCGTAGCGACCGAGCAAAAAGATTCGTTTACGTATTCTCTCTCAAATTTAATTAAGGGTATGGGGTGGCGATCCCCTAATGCCAATGTTGAGCGAACCGTTTATACACAGGATTAAAGGTCACTTATCGCACAACGTTGGACTTTTACCTCCTCAAAAATCCTTTTTTTTATTTTTTTTTGTACACGCATAGGCAGCACTGTATTTGAAGGGGCAAGGGGGAAGTTCCCCACACAACTCTCCAACCTTAAAAAAGATGATAGCATCTGGCCTAATTTTTATTCGAGTGAGCGTAGCGACCGAGCAAAAAGATTCGTTTTCCTATTCTCTCTCAAATTTAATTAAGGGTATGAGGTGGCGATCCCCTAATGCCAATGTTGAGCGGACCGTTTATACACAGGATTAAAGGTAACTTATCGCACAAAGTTGGACTTTTACCTCCTCAAAAATCCTTTTTTTTTGTACACGCATAGGCAGCACTGTCTTTGAAGGGGCAAGGGGGGAAGTTCCCCACACAACACTCCAACCTTAAAAAAGATGATAGCATCTGGCCTAATTATTATTCGAGTGAGCGTAGCGACCGAGCAGAAAGATTCGTTTTCGTATTCTCTCTCAAATTTAATTAAGGGTATAGGGTGGCGAGCCCCTAAACAAAATTCCATTATGCAATCATTTTCTTTGGGGAAAACAGACATTTAGGTGTTGCCAAGTTGTGTTGAATTTATCGCAAATTTACAAATTCCTAACTTTTTTTAAAATTTTTAATCAGAATTTTCCTAAACTTTTACTGACATGTTAGCGCAGACGCTGTTATACACATAACGACTGACATGGGCTCGTACCTGCAAACAAAAAATTCTCCGGAAGGTGCAGTCCGCCCCACCCTGTACATAATTAATGCTAAATATTCCATCGCATCAGCATCTAGTTTTTATCATGTACTTGTTGCATTAGACGGCTTGCTGTTTAATTACTATCACTGCCGTCTCCAATCGTTGCTGATAATAAGACGCATCGAGGCGACTTTTCTAATTATGAGTCCTAAAAAAAAAAGCGAATTCCATGCCACTCCATGCCGTGGTTTACAGTCCAACAGTAAGCCTGGTTATATCAAAGAGCAGCAACGGCAACGGTTGATGCTCAAATGCAGCAACAATCGTAGCTAAGATTGTTTTTCCCTAAAGATCAGATACAATGGGACATAATAGGTTAAGCATGGAAAGTTGGTAACACATCCAAGCAATACTATTAATGAGGCGTAATAGCAACTGTTCTATCACACATGCCTATAACCTAAAGAAGGCAATCTTCTGGATCTGGATTTGAATCAGTTACAGACGGAAATTCTTGTACACAGACACACATATTTTCAGTCAGTTACACTTATTTCTTTAAATATATTATTTCTTATAATACGTTTTTTTAGAACAATCATGTTTTCTCAATCTTATCGTGATTTCAAATGGCTCAGATTGGATTGCAGTCATACTGGAAGCTCGTGATTTCAAATGGCTCAGATTGATTGCAATCATACTGGAAGCTCCTGATTTCAAATGGCTCAGATTGGATTGCAGTCATACTGGAAGCTCGTGATTTCAAATGGCTCAGATTGGATTGCAGTCATACTGGAAGCTCCTGATTTCAAATGGCTCAGATTGGATTGCAGTCATACTGGAAGCTCGAGATTTCAAATGGCTCAGATTGGATTGCAGTCATACTGGAAGCTCGTGATTTCAAATGGCTCAGATTGGATTGCAATCATACTGGAAGCTCGTGATTTCAAATGGCTCAGATTGGATTGCAGTCATACTGGAAGCTCGTGATTTCAAATGGCTCAGATTGGATTGCAATCATACTGGAAGCTCCTGATTTCAAATGGCTCAGATTGGATTGCAGTCATACTGGAAGCTCGAGATTTCAAATGGCTCAGATTGGATAGCAATCATACTGGAAGCTCCTGATTTCAAATGGCTCAGATTGGATTGCAGTCATACTGGAAGCTCGAGATTTCAAATGGCTCAGATTGGATAGCAATCATACTGGAAGCTCCTGATTTCAAATGGCTCAGATTGGATTGCAGTCATACTGGAAAATAAAATTACACAAGCTTAGATGCTTACATTTGTTTTTATACTTATTGTTAAACATGGTAGTCATCGAATTTACATGTGGTCAATCCTCACACTACATTAGCCCAGAAATCAAGACATAGGGGTCCAGATATATGGAATTTTGTACCTAAAAATATTCGAAATATAACATCACCAAACTCAAATGCATTATCTTTTCACAGATGTAAGATATTACTTACATATATATAAATCTCATATCAGCTCTCATTATATCGAACATAAATTAAATTTTCTTATGATCTATAAGACATTTTACTAGACTTAACAATTAACTTCTGTTCTTCTCAGTTGTTGTTTTCTTTTATTTATTGTTCTTTGTAAATAGTGTAAATAGTTCACAACCCTTTAGAAATGTTATTTGTCATAGATTATTTGAAAGGTGTTGTAACGATTCGAGCTACATTTGTGTGTCCATTCTTTAACTGTATAACAGTTGCAACTTGTCTTTGGTAAAGCATTGTTATATTCTTTTTCACGTGAAGTCTATTCAAATGAATTGTAAAATTGAAAATGATTTATTATATTATTTTCTTTTTTATGTGATGTTAACTCCAATGAATTGTGAAATTGTGAACATGAATTTATTTGTAGATATTCTTGATTTATAATTTTTTTAAATCCCTTAAAACAAAAATTAATCACAATTTTTTTAAACCGTCATTTGCAGTAAGAAAAAAAGAAGTGAATGAAAGTAGGCCAATTATTACGTGATCAATAGAGTTATCCTTAACTTCATTTTTTCATAGAAATAAAAGACAATATAATGGAAAGAATTGTAAATTCTGAGTAATTGCCAAATAAAACCAAACGATAAAGAAGAAGAAGTACAACTGGCTGCCTTTTCTGGGAAGTCCACCTTAACAATATTACTAAAAGCATTAAAAAACGAGAGAAAAAAATTATTGCAAGTTGTAGTAATATCCGATGAAAAGTAGGAAAGTTATACATTTATAAAGTTGTTATCAGTGAAACACAAATTGGCAACACTTTGACATTTCTTGCGAGGTCCTTACCAATTTGCTCTACACATATTTTACATGAACTCTAATTGTCTTAGTTATTGATGACGGAAAAGATTTTTTCATCAGGTGTTGTATAGAAACATATTTGCAATCATTATATTTTGGGTGCACGTATTATTTAACATTTTCTCTAGGAAAAAGGTAAACTTTTAACTTTTAGTAGAGAGTAAATATACCTAGGAGGGAACCTTGCAAGATACGTCACAAAAATACCAATTTGTGTTTGATTGATTCGCAACTTTAAACATTTCTAAGTTTCTTATTTTCAATCGGATTTAGTCTAAAATTTTACTGGTATGTTCCTCTCAGCTTTACCAAATTAGTATCATGGTAGACTTCTTCTGTAAAGTACAGTATGCAGTCACCATAGTTTCACAGCGCAGACGCAGTTATCGACTGACATGGGTATGTACACGCCTGCAAACTATATAAACTCCACAAAAAGCACGGCGCCCCAACCTGTACATAATTAATGTTAACAAAATATTCCATCGCATCAGCAGCTAGTTTTTATCATGTACTTGTTGCAGTAGACTGCTTGCTGTTTTAATAAATAAAAGTAGGCCTTTAATTACGTGATCAAAAGAGTTATCCTTAACTCTTATCATGCCACAGGGCTAATCCCAATTGTGCCAAGCCACAAATCCCCCCGTTCCAAGTTTTTTTTTAGATAACTTGATTAACGCGATGGTTCTATGAATAGCGCATGCGAAACACACAGCACAGTCCAATAAGCATGAACAATAACTGCTATTACGAATGCGTGCAATCATGCACAAGGCATTGAAGCAATGGCTCTCTTGCATGTACAAAGCACTATAACGGTAGCGTGCATGCAGCTTCATGGCAGTGTATGAGTTAATTTCACAGCTAGTTTTTATCATGTACTTGTTGCAGTATACCGCTTTCCGTTTAATAACGATCACTGCCGTCTCCAATCGTTGCTGATATTAGACGCATCAAGGCGTCTTTCCAATCTTTGTATGTTTTTCATCAGACTTTTGCCTGGGTATCATGAAATGGTAAGTCTATCGTTATCTCATAGTATATAAATCGTGGGTTTCATCATGTTCTCTTTCCTCAGTCTCTTTACTTTTCAAATGTCCAGAAACAGGTGGGGGGGGGGGGGCTGACATCTTTTATACCCGAATATATCAGCTCTCCAATTTCTTAATAAATTTGGGTAGCGTGCTTTAACAATGGTAACGAAAGTACAGTATGCAGTCACCATAGTTTCACAGCGCAGACGTAGTTATCGACAGACATGGGTATGTACACTCCTGCAAACTATATAAACTCCACAAAGTGCACGTCGCCCCAACCTGTTCATAATTAATGCTAAAAAAATATTCCATCGCATCAGCAGCTAGTTTTTTTCATGTACTTGTTGCAGTAGACTGCTTTCCGTTTAATAACGATCACTGCCGTCTCCAATCGTTGCTGATATTAGACGTATCGAGGCGACTTTCCAATCTTTGTTTGTTTTTCATCAGACTACTGCCTGAGTATCAGCAAATGGTAAGTCTATCCAGTAATAACTCATTGGTCTATCGTTGTTCGTGTTGTTGTTGACATATGACCTAGGTGTACACTTTCGCCCCCCCCCCCCCGCCTCCGAGGGAGGTTACCTCTTGCTCAAATATAAACTTTCCAGTTTCCAAATTAAGCGAGCGAGAAAAATAGAAAACGTCTTTTTATTTCAAAAGTATTTGTCATCAATGTACACTTGATAAAATATATATAACTGAAATACTTATATTTGGACACCTCGTGTATGAGATGAGATACAGTTATTTGATGTTGTGGTCAAGTGAACAAGTCAACGGCCTGTAGATCACAAGGTACGGGGTTCAAATCTCAGCCTAGCACTAACATCCTTTGGCAAAACGTGAACTATTAATTGCAACTCTCCACCCAGGTGCTAAATGGGTACCCGGTAGGATTCGAACGTAGTTTGCTCAGCATTGGGAGCGTCTGTAATATGGCGCCAGTCTGGAATACTTATATTATTTAAATATCATTATTCTGAAATTCGCAGGGGGGGGTGGGGGTCATCAGCCCCTGTCTCGTATACACCCGATCGTATTGCATAGGCCTACAGATAAAAGTAGAAAGTAGTTACTGCTGTTGGTTGCCTAGTTATATAGGTCCATAATAAGTGACGAAACATAAAAGCAAAACAATACCTTCTCCTCAATATTCCTTCCACAAAAAAATCCTGAATACATAGTTTTCAATTTTATTTTCTCTGTCCCTCAGATTTTAATGTTAGTTCCTTTGAAGTATTCATGTTTCTATTGACGATCCTTTAGATTTAAGGTTTACACCAATTTTCCTGCAATGTTGCCTTTTTTCTTCAAAAGAAATCTACTTCAATTATTGAACCTCCTCATGGTATATAAATCGTGAGTTTAATCATGTTTTCTTTCCTCAGTCTCTTCACTTTTCAAATGTCCAGAAATAGGAATAAAGTTTATTTGATGGAAACAGATATCCATAGGCGTATAGGCACAGTTTAGTCGAGGGGGGGGGGGGGGCTCATAGTCTGCAAGCACAGACCCTAATTTGACACTTTAACAAAAAAAATGTGCCTTGAGAGAAGTCTAGCCCAGCTACCTACTGGTTGTTTCAGGAGCAGCTACAGTACATGGCCTATGGTAGTCTTATAGTGCAGACTCACTTTTACGACTGACCAGGGTTTGTGCTTGCAGACTAGGGGGCTCACGTCTTTTATACCCGAATTTCAGCTCTCCAATTTCTGAATAAAATCGGGTAGCGTGCTTTAATTATGGTTACGAAATGTCATCATGAGACACGTAAGAGATAAGATGAAAATCTGATATATATAATTTATATATATATATATATGTTTTTAATTCAGTGGGGAGGGGGAGGGCTGCAGCCCGTTCCCATTCTATCACCCCGGCCTGTGCGCCTTTGTATTTAACTTGAACAACATTTGATGTAGGTGAGGGAGGGGTGATATATAGTAGAGATTAGAAAGGGGAGAAGAAGAAAAATAGTAATGTAGGAGAATAATATTACACAAGACGGAAAAAGTAGAACAGGTATTGTTACATATGCCGTATAGGTACTATGTCCCATTTGCAGGTCAAAAAATGTAGAAGTTATATTCCAACGGCATTTAAAAGACAATAAATATTTACTTCCCTCAAAACGAAAGGGTTTTGAAATGGCTTTTTGTGGAAAAATAACGACCATTAGTTGTCGAATCGACATAAGTGATTGCTTTCTTTCTTTCTTGGTTTTATTTTATTTGGTAATTAGTCACAGTTGACTATTTTTGCCATACACTATTTTAAGATTTTCACACCCTTGGACTGAACGGTCGTACGTTTTGTGCTGCACTAAGATTCCGATCAGTTTAATTATTGGAAATTATAAGTAGTGATTGAATTTTAGTGTCCCTGTTGTTAACATGAATATTATTATTGATTTATGTTATGTTCCTTTAAATGTTGTGTATATTCATGCATTGTCTGTGCAGGGAAAATGGTATGATGAAAACTTTAACAAATTTATGTTGTTTTTTTTTTTCTTTTTTTTCTTGTAGCTTTGTTGTTGTTTTGATTTTTAATTCTTAAAACGTCATTCTGGAATTGGTGCATGGAATTTTTAAATTTAAAAACAATTTTTTTTTGTAATCGTTATTCTTTATGTCATAATTATGCTGGAATCATGCTTTACAGTGGTATAATTAAAAAGTCTTATTGTGTGATCTTTTGTAATCGACATGAGGGCGTGAATGAGCCGTCGCTTTAATAACGTTGTCTCTTTATATCTCCAAATCAAATTCCGAATAGTAATCATGTCGGATCTGCCTGTGTATTGGCACAAATCACGTAATTCATCAGTCTTAATCATGTTGATGAGAATGATAACCTTGGTTACGCTGATGATGATAGCCGGTAAGTAGGAATTAACCTTTTACGGAGCAAAGTGTGTTTGCTTTTAATTGTTATTGTTTAAATGACTATTCGCATTGAAATACGATTAGAGATAAGCCCACAATGGGCATTCAGTACGTGAGGTTTTTTTCAGTTACGCACCAAAGGTGATGAATTGTTAAAAAATCCAGCATCATACAAGCAACGTGATGATAATACAATCTCTTTTATGATAATACAATCTCTTTTAATATTATTACCATTATTATTATTATTATTATTATTATTATTATCATTATTATTATCATTATTATTATTATCATTATCATTATTATTATCGTTATTATCATCGAAAATGATATCGCTAGTGACATTCGTTTGCTCGCAATGTATGGTAAACAAGGGATCAAAAGATCACGACGTTTCGTGCGCCGCTGCAACACTTCGTCAGGTGATAACATATATTGTAAGCAAGCTTCTTTTATACAAACGAATGTCACTAGCGATATTATTTTCGATATTATATCCGCAATGAGTAATATATTTAGAATTGTTGTTATCATTATTATTATTAAAGAATCAATTGCAGAGGCCCCGTTTCAGTCAAGTCCTGACAACAGAGGGCAGAACTGCTGTAGCGATGGCCACGGACTCAACTACACCCTACCCATGTTTCGCCCATGCATCACGACTCAGCGAGAAGATGGGTCTACGGTGGTGACCATCCCTAAGCTCATCCCAGCATCCCCTCTCTATGATACCCAGTGCAGAAGGAAGAACAAACACGGAATCCCTCCGGGGAGAAGAGTCTGTCGACTTCCCGGTACGTCATGGGCGTTAATTCCGGGTGGGTGCGCCCCCCCCCCCAAAAAAAAAAAAGATTGAGGGAGGAGAATTACTCCTATTTTTGCAAGTGATAATTTTGGCAAAGTTATTTAGTTAAAAGGTTTTGGTTAACTGTGGGGCTATTTTCATAAAACTACTTATTTAGTGTTAGTTCATTGATTCTACTTGTTGATAATTATGTCAATAATGTGTCGATATTTTGTATTTTGTATTTGTGGGCTAGACTTAGAACATGTTGTAAGTCTTCATCCATTGGTTGTTCTGGGCTGCGGCCCCTACATAACACACACACACACACACACACACACGCACACACACATAAAAGAAAAACCACGGCAACCACAACTTTATATAAAAGCAGGAAGTGCAGACTTGATTTCTGATTAGAAATTGTGTTCCTTGGAATAATATTGTTGTCGGGAGGGGGGGGGGGTCATTCAAGCCCTTCTAATATTCCTGGCTCCGCCCCTGTTCACCCTGTACTCATCAACATAATCTGTGCGTGTGTTCCTGAGCATTGAATGAGATTACTGTAGAGGTTGCGTGGTCTAGTGGATAAGTCCCCAGACTATAAAGCACAATGTACGAGGTTCGAATCAATGCCACGACAATCCTGTCCATCAAGTAAATGGGTTAGTTCCTAATTGAAATGCTAGGACACCGTGGTAGTAGCCATGCTAACAGCTGGGGTAAGAGCTGTAGAGCACCAGGAGAGTCATGTATGACAGACATGAGCGCTTTACAGAAAATAATTCTCTATTCTTCTCCTTATTCATCTTCTTCTTTTCTTCTACTTCTTCTTTATCTTTATCTTCATCTTCTTCTTTTCTTCTTCTCATTCTTCTTCTTCTTCTTCTTCTTCTTTTTAACTTCTTTGTTTCTTCTGCTTCTTCTTCTTATTCACCTCATCCTCCTTTTCTTCCTTTTCCTCTGAATTCCTTCTTCTTCCTCTTAGCTCCCCCTCCTCCCCCTTTACCTCCTCCCCTCTTTCTCATTTTCTCTTTCTTCTTCTTCTTCTTCTCCCCTCCTCCTCCAGTCCTCCTTTTCCTCCTCTCTCTTTCTTAATTTCCTTTTTCTGTATTTATTAATATTTAAAAATCATTATGTTGATGATGATTATGAAAATAACTGTTATTATCATTATTATTATTGTTATCATTATTGTTCATATTATTATTATTACTATTATAACCATTACTTACCATGTCATAATTAATATTGTTATTATTATTATTATTATTATTATGACGACGATGATGATCGCCCAGCAATCGGTGTTTCTGATGAAAGTTTTCATATCATTTTGTACGATTTTGCAGACTGCATGAACGACCCCTGTGAGCATGGTTGGTGCGAAGAGACAATGACTGGCTACAAATGTCACTCGTTTGACAATTCTTCAATAACTGTTGGTGACAAAGACAACACCATCACTAGCGCCATAACCACTACCACAACAACCACAAAGTCAACTAGAGAGACCCCGCAACCAGCGACAACGTCATCATCGACAACGCCTTCACAGGACCGTAAGACTTTACGGATTCTCGGCTGGCTCGGGCTCGGTGGCTACTTTTTTAAAACCTTACCCAGCCATCCTAGCGCTGCATTTAATTGGCTTAAAATCACAATCAACAGAAACCTAGCCATAAATATTAATTATACACTCACTCACCGAATCGGATGAGATAATTTATCATATAATTAGATTTCATAATAATAATAATATTCGGTTCTTGTATAGCGCATATCACATTATATAATAACTAGCTGGACCCGCGGAAATCCGCGGGATTCTAGAGGGGGGCGGGGGTGTAAATAGATATATAGAGACTGTCTAAATTAAAACCACCAAGAACTTTATTTGCCATTCAGGCCATTACAAAATATACAATATATATGTTTAGCGTCCCCGCCCGCTTCCTTTTTGGGGGCCGCCTCCAATTTTTTTTTTTTGAAATTTTTTGAATTTTTTTTTTTTTTTTTTTTAGGGGCCGCCTCCTATTTTTTTTTTTTTGAAAGAAAAAAAACATGAAAAGCACTGCTAAAATGTATTTCTGATTTAAAAAAAAAAAAAAAAAAAATCTCGGCCGCTATCTTGAAAAATAGCCTGAATGTCGGAAAATGTACGGAGCGGCCATTTTGAAAAAAAAAAAAAAAAAAAAAGGGCCTCCTCCCATTTTTCTAAAAAACAGGACGCTTTAAGCATGTTTTTTTTTTTATTTGGCCTTATATTAAATTAAAAAAACAATCCAACTGTACCGGTAGTTATTCTTTAAGCCACTGGAACTGCATAGAGTTCTGTAGAGTGGCGTACCGACTACGCAGAAATTAGGCTGCGTATTAATGGGAAAAAAGTCCCTGCGTAGGTTATGCGTAGGCTGGCGTACGGGTTTGCTTATGGTTGCTTACTGTGTTGAAAGCTTTTACTGCTTTGTCAATCTGGCGTAGGGTAGCGTACTGTTGCGTAGGCATGTAGCGTAGTGTTGCGTAAAAAGACGTACTTTCTGCGTCAAGTTTCTATGCCTAAAGTACGCGAAAAAAATTAAACATGTTGAATTGTTTTTGTTCATCTTGCGTACCCCTTTCCGTCCCTCAGCATATAGTAACGTAGGCCAGCGTAGGTGGTACGCAACACTACGCAACTCTACGTATTGACCCACGCCAATTAGTGACCCGCAGGTGCCACAAATAAAGTATTAACAAAAATGCTCATCTGACCCTAATTAAACGCCTAAAACCCCCAGGCTTTCGGGGGTTTATGGCCCCTTGAAACCCGTGGACCCCACGCCTATATTATATATACACTCAACTTGCTGCGATCTGATCTCTCCCCCCCCCCCCCACTTTGAAGAACATAACCCCCTGAGCTTTTGGGGGTTTATGGCCCCTTGAAACCCATGGACCCCACGCCTATATTATATATACACTCAACTCAGGACCCGCGGAAATCCGCGGGATTCTAGAGGGGGGCGCAGGCAAAAAATTAAGTTTTTCATTTCTGGGGCTCCATTTCAAATTTTCGGAAAATTTTCGGGGGCTACTTTTTCAACTTTCGGGGGCTCTTTTTTCTGGGGCTACTTTTTCATTAATTCATAAAAGGATAGGCCTACACTTTGTTGAGATTTGTTTAGTAGGCTAAGGTTTGAGGCTTCCTACATCCTACTTCATAATTGCCTATTTAAAAAAAAAAAAAAAAAAAATCTCTAGTTCAATAACTAAGTTTTCATGCATTGATTTGATGCAAGAACTGTAACATAATAATAGACCCTAGATTGTGATTATTTCTGACCATGAATTTCGATAATCATTTTTCAAAGTAAAATTTTCATAAGAAAATCAGACAGTCGTTTAAAAACGTAGACATTAGTAATACTTTTACTAATTCTAAGCTCAGGTTTCGTAAATCTATTCACGAAACTATATTGAAATCGCGGCAATAATGATGCAAACCAACAGATAACAATTTCAAAGTGTCAAATCTCTTCGACTCGAGCTCAGCTGAACTCACACACACTTCAGCGTAACTCCAGCAAGCTCGAACACCAGCGCCGCAGGCGTCGGACGCCTGCGGTGCCCGGTGCCGGTGTTGGAGCTTCCCGAGCAGTGCAGCTGCACTGTGTGTTGAATGAAAGCAGCTTGCGACTGAACTGTCAGTCCATTGGTTTTCTTGTGAAAACTTTCCTTTAGAAAATGATAATCAAAATTGAGTATACATGGCCGTAATAATCACAAAATAAGCTTTGATTTCATACCTCCATTCACGAAAACTATATAAAAATCGCGGCAATCATGATGGAAATAGGTCTCTAAGTTTGGACGTCGACGGGAAGCCCCGTTCATCTCTTGTGCAGCTACTACATGCAAAGCACATCCTATAGAAAGATACCTAACACGGGGTAAGTCATACCCATTCAGCGTGCATTTAATACGCAACTTAATGTGAGTGGATAGTCATTGGTCGTGTGTCTACGGATGTTATGTTGAATATCCATGAGGTATCTCTGTCGTCACGCATATCATGCATTATGCATATCGCGTCTGTTTTCGCCCTGGACGTCGACACGGAGGAGGACCTCGGGCGGAGTATAGCCAATTCGACAGAGTTGACTCTCCCGCGGACGATGGCACCGGTCACCGGTACCCCGAGGGGAGGGTTCAGGAGGAGATAGCTGCACCAACTTCGGTCGGCGATCTCATTAAAAAACAACAGAATACAAAGGCCGGCGGAGACGTCGCGCCCCCCGCGGAGCCTTAGCGTATTACTTATAGTGATAATTATACCACTAATGATAGTGGGTTCTTGTATTGCGCTCATGTCTGTGATACGTGACACTCCTGACGCTCCCAATTATTACCCTGACTTTGGCACGGCTACCATTACGGCGTTCTAGCATTTCAAGGAACTAATTCCTGTCAGGTACCCATTTACATCACCTGGGTTGAGTGTGGCAAATGTAGATCAATGTCTTGCCAGAGGACATTAGTGTAACGGCGGGACTCGAATCGTGGACCTTGTGTTCGACAGTCCGGTCGGTGACATATCCAATCGACCACGACACCTCTACAAGAAAATGCAATTTGTGCAAATCTATGTTTACTTTAAAAAAATGACATATATCGCAAGTAAATCGGGAGGTTTACCCAGGTCGAATGCATTCCCAGGTCGAAACTTTTTCATTATAATTGCGAGTAGTTTTGCGACATACCGTTATAGTCCAGAATATGGCCGATTTAATGTTGATCTCCACCACACGGTATACCAACGCAAATACTACTACTACTAGGTCGAGCGTACTCGCACTGATTTGACAAGCTTTATCCATTCAGTTCTATTCTCCATGATCTTTGGGAGCTCCTGCCTTGGTAGACATGTGTCCTTTTCTAACTAGTCAATGTAAGTCATCGCTGGGCGCCCTCTGGTGCGTTTGCCCCTTGAGGGCTCCCATAAGAGCATTTGTGAAATGATTTCACTCTTGCTCCTCCAGCAGTGCCCACTGAAACGGAGGCGGCGGTCTCTCAGTCTGGCTGAGATCGGTGTAATTTCCCTATACAATTCTATATTGGTCATTATGGTCCCTCCAGTTGACATTTAGTGCTGCTCTCAAGAGTCTTGTATAGCAACCATCCAGTTGTTTTTCCAGGCTACTCGTCAAAGTCCAGGCTTCTGATCCATAGAGCAGTACAGTTTCCACTGAAAAGAAACGGACTTTCAGTTTTCTACCGAGGTTTGATTTCAAGATGGCTGTCAGCTTGTTCAAAGCAGTCCAGGCTTTTGCCTTTCGGATATTCAGATCTTGTTTTGACTGATCAACCCACGAGCCAAGTATATACTGAACATTTTGGACCTGCTTCAACTTTGTCCTGTCAGCAGTACAAATCTCGCCTTCACGAAGGTTGTACAACATGAATTCTGTCTTAGTACTGTTTAACTGTAGACCGACTTGGCTTGCTGCAGACTCTACTTGGTCTAGGAGCTCATGTGCCTTTTCCAGATTGTCTGAAATTAGTGCAATATCATCAGCAAAGTCTGTATGTGTGATCATTACAGCAGGATATCTGCTACTTTTCCTTTCCTGTAGGGTGAAGCCTAGATCCTCGAACCCTTCAGTAGTCATTCTTAGAGCATAATCCAATGCTATGATGAATAGGTATGGTGCTAAGGTATCTCCTTGAAGCACTCCTGCTAAGATGGTACAGGAGTCTCTCCATCGGGTGAACGTACTTGAGCTGTGGTATCTTTGTACATCACCCCTACTGCTGTAACTATTGTGTGTGGTATTCCGTAGGCTCTTAGGATCTCTGACATCTTCTTTCAATTGATTGAATCAAAGGCCTTCTTAAAATCCACGAACGTAAGCACTGCTGTCAGATGCTTTGCTTATACCTTCCACCAGTCTTCGCAAAGTTAGAATTTGCGCTACTGTAGATCTTCCTGGACAGAATCCATTCTGGTTCTTGCGGAGAAGGGGTTCCAGGTGAGGACGGATTCTATTCAAAAGCATTTTGTTAAATACTTTTGCAGCTACTGGGGTCAGTGCTATCCCACGGCAGTTTTGAGGGGTACTGAGATCTCCTTTTTTGGTACAGGGATTATTATGCTCCTAGACCACAAGTCTGGTTTCTCGCCATGGATAAGTGTTCTGTTACATACTTCCAAAAGCTGTTTGTCAAGGGCACCAGACTTCCATACCTCTGCTGGGATTCCATCCACACCTGTGCATTTATTATTGGAGAGGGAGGTAACTGCTACTTTGAGTTCTGCAATGGTAAATTTGCTTGTTTTAATTGGAAGTGTCTTTTGGACCATCTTCCTTATTGGGTTGTTGTTATCCGATGGTAGTTGACCAAGAGGATAAGAAAAGTGATCTTTCCACTGGGTTATGTCTCTCTTGGTTTTTCTTACCTCTAAGCTGATCCACTGGGGTCGAGGCCTTTCCAGTGATCTCTTTTACAATATCCCATACTTTCCTAGTCTGCTGTTAGACTGCACCATGCAATCTCGATCTCAGTGCATTTTTGAGTTATGTAGTTTGACTGCTCTTCATCGTATGCATCCTGGAGATCTTTCTTGGCTTTGTCAAGTGTTTCTGCATGTTCGGCAGTTGGTGCGCAATTCTTTTTATTATATGCTACATGTATATACCTTTAGGCATTTCCGTTTCTCCCTGATCTTTTCGTTTTCCCATGGCGCCCATTTCTTCTTACCCTTTCTCTTTGGTACATATTTCGTGGCTGCTCCTTCGTGAGCTTCTATTAGTGCAGAGTAGATCTCGTTCGCTGTAGAATTCTCGATATCTTGATACAATGCCTCAAATATGTTGTTTACCTCCATTGTTTATGCTTCCTTAATACTACAATCTGATTTAAAGAGCTGCCAGTCATGATGAGAAAGATTTGATTTGGCTTTTACCTTCGTATTGCTTCCCAAGCTTAGTTGCATTTTGGTGGAGACAATTCGATGGTCCGAGTTCAAGGGGCAACAAAAGAGTTGTAAGCTTGACAGTCTTTCACACTATTTCTCCACTTTTTGTTCACTAGGATATAGTCTAGTTGTGCCTGGCTCTTATTTGGGTATGTAAATGTCCACAACTTTTCTTTGACTTTTTGAAAGCGTGTGTTACACGCAATCAGGTCACATTCGAATGTCATGTTCAGCAAGTATACTGCCCATTTCTGTTAGTCCTGAAACCCTTGCTGTTTGCAGAGCTAACCTGGGCATTCATGTCACCACAAATAATCTTCATGTTGTGCTGAGGGATCTTTTTAATTACATCAGACAGTAAGCTATAGAAATTTACAGCTTAATTGTAAATAATCACATTAGATATTCAAATGCAGCGCTAAGATGGCTGGGTTAGGCTTTTTTAAAGTCGCGGCCAAGCGGGAGGGGGGACGGGGGAGGGACACATGTCCGAAATACTCTGATAAACAAGATGAGAATTTAAAGGTCTATCATTTACCCCTCTCTTTACCTCACGATTTACCCATGTTTTACCCTCTTTTATCACAGTTTGTCTTTCAACTCCTTGTAAAAATGGAGGGACTTGCGAACAGTTAGTGACGTCGTTTCTATGTACTTGACCTCCGATGTTCTACGGTCCAGTGTGTGGTAAGTATATTATTGCTAGCGCAACTGGTGGAGTAGCAGGTGATTTATTCTGTGCATTATTCAAGGAAGCGGGATTCGAAGGGAGGCGCGATAGCTCAGTCGGTAGAGCAGTGCCCTTTAATTAGTCCTCATTATCTTTACTCGTTAATCCTCATTACCATGTCCCTCGGAGAGGACCTGAAGCCGTCGGCCGTCTGGTTGCTTACTAACACGCATTTATTCTTTCTTAGCAGTCAGGTGAAATAACCACCACCACTATCAAATGAGGGCCCCTTCGAGGCTCTGAATGAGACTACCCTCCCATAAGATAAATAAATAAATAAATAAGTAAATATATATATATATATATATATATATATATATATATATATATATTCCTTTAATTTCCTTTCATCTGTACTGATCCATGGTAATAGATAGAGATTCTGTATCCATTGGCTTTGTTACTACAAGGTACATTCATTTTACAAATACAATGCACATAGAACATAAAAAGAATCACACTAACGTTTTCCAGTTTTTGTATATTTGCCTACATGCAGATCAATATTTACTTACGCAATTACTTACGTAATTATATACGCAATGTATTTTATGAATGCATTACCATTATTCCTTAATGATTTTAGTGTACATATTGGTTTCAGAATATTGAAATAATAATAATTTTTGCCTGGTATAGTATCAGGACATGTATCCCGTTGAATTACTTAGATGTATATCTACATAGAATTAAGGGATATCAGATCATGAGGTGAATATAAAAGAATGAATGCAGTCGTGTATAATGGTGCATTTTGAAGAAAACAAGCAGTCACCGACCCCTCCCATTATAATGTTTTGCAGAGAAAAAAAAGATACAGACAAAAAAAGTGTTCCGTCAAAAAAAGTAAACAATAACTAATTGCGGTTATAGAATTTGTCAAAAGCTAAACTTCAATCCAGAGGGATTTACGAAACTGTTACAGTTTCCAAATATCTGTACGCATGTACTTCACAAGAAGAAATGATGAATAATATATAAATATATAAACAACTAAATAAATGGTTAGTAATGAATGAAATATGAACCAATAAATAAATAACAAATAAATAAATATAAATCTATGATAAATGAATAAACAAATAAATGAAGAAACAACTTGAAATGTTATACAGTGGATATAAAATGTTATTACATTGTAGTCCTACATTCGATTTCGTAAGTTGATGTAAACACCAGAATGATGATTCAAATCTATTTTTTGTCATGGGCAATTATTGGCGATTTGATCCCCTCCCACCCCTTCCCTCTCTCTCTCTCTCTCTCTATCTCTCTTACTCTCTGTCTCTCTCTCTCTCTCTTTCTCTCTCTCTCTCTCTCTATCTCTCCGTGTGTATCTCGTATGTGTTTTGACAGAGTGTCCCGTACTCCACACACCTGATGTGGGTGATACCAGACGGTACGCCTTTCCTGGCTTCTGGATTGCTGAGAATGTGACGTCATTTGACTTCATGGTCAGCGCTGACAATGATGCGCACATTGGACTCTTCGCAAGTAACGTGTCAGACGAAAAATACGAAATTGGTAAGTCAGTTGTGTCATTGAGATTTTGAGTCAGGGGCTGCGATCCCGGGTAGGCGGGAGGGGACACCCCCGCCCCCTCCCCGTCCCCGGAAATATTTCTTTGGAGGATATCTACCGCCCCTCCCCCCCCCCCCGAGAAATATTGAATCTTCTCGCTCCGTCACGACGGACCCTCGCTTAAAGATAAAGACCAGGGCCCCGTCTTACAAAGAGTTGATATCAATCGTAACTTATTTGCGATTGATATCAATCGTAACTATGTACATAAGAGATAGGAAACTGCAAACTTGCGATTGATTGGAGGACTTACGATTGATTTGGATCGATCGTAACTCTTTGTAAGACGGGGCCCAGTTATGGTCATGCGATTGCATTGTGAAAGAAACGTTGTGGAATCGATCAAAAAAGGTTGATCATCTAGCATATAACTATTGGTGTGTACTGCAAGGTTCTGGAATCATCAAAATGAAAAGAAATTTGGCCCAGTCTTCGTAAAGTTACAAGCACTGTACACAGAAAGATGTATAGGGGACTACGCACACGTGCGTTTATCTCTCACAGTCCAATAGATAAACTAATTTACCAAAATAATATATCAATTAGTAGGCGATTTTATCCGGCAAAATTTGTATCATCATGTATTAGTCAAAACATATTCTTTCACAGGATTGGTAATATGAGCTTCCATTTCATTTTTTGAAATTGGGGCGTTTCCAATACTGGTCTTTACCTTTAAAAATCAAAAGTCTTAAAATGTTGAAGAAGAGGGTGCAACATGGAGGTGGGAAGTGGTATAAGTCGTAGGTATTTGACAGGCAGAGATTCCACCATGTGTATATTGTCTGTCTGTTTACAACACACTATAGAAAATGCAAATTTCCGGAAGGGCTTAGCCTAGATACACTAGTTTGCTGGCTCGATGATCTAACTGTATTACATATTATATTCCACATACAAAGAATCTTGCGCTACGATTGGATAAAAGTAAATCACGTGATAAAAAATAGTTCGCCCATCATTGATGGGAGAAGAAAAGTTCGTTGCACTGTGTAGATGGTAGTACTTTCTACACAGTGCAACGCACTTTCACTGAAGATAGAATCTACAAAGTGCAAAGCACTTTCTTGTATACGTTGCGCATACGTACATGTATGTACGTACTGCATGGACTGTACGTATCGTACACCGTTTGCTAGTTGTTAATTGATGATTTGTTGCTCTAAAATGACAGAAGAAGTGAACTGTTTCCAAAGTGGAATATAAAGGAATATAAAGCAAATAATCACCTTTTGGTTTCAGGCGATGGCAAACTATCACTTCCTCGGCGATCTGAATGTATACGCTCTCTTTCCTCAGCTTCGCTTCGGAAAGATAGTTACATCCAGATTGCCTCGGAAGTGATAGTTTGTCCCATCATCTTCACCAACGGTAATTGTTTGCTTATTATATAAAATATGTATCTTTAACTCCCTTCTTTCTCTCTCGCTCTCTAACACACACTCGCACACGCACACTCTTCTTTTGTAATTTTGTTTTATTCCTCCAAATTAATGTGTAATACAAACAAACACATACAACTAAATAAAATAAATAAACGTTTTCAATATTAATTGCTTATAGTACAAAAACATAATTAAACAATAACTCATTTGTAGTATAATAATATTCAACATACAAAGAATCTTGCGCTACGATTGGTCAAAAGTAAATCACGTGATGAAAGATAGTTTGCCCATGATTGATTGATGAAACACACACAATCTTTCTCCCCCCCCCCTCTTCCTCTCTCTATCCTTTATCCCCCTTTGTCCCCGTTCCATGGAAAGGGAAAGGGGCTGTTTTAGGGGGGGGGCGCAATACACTCTGTACCGCCCTCTCGTTGTGCTACGTCTTCTTTCACAATGCATCACAATGTATCACGTATTGGAAGCTTTCCACGTGTGGAGGGGGTGGGTGGGAAGGGGTAGGGAAGGAAGGAAGGATGGGGAGGGGAGGGGGTAAAGAGGAAGCGTGCACTCAATTACTTTTGTTAAAACGAAATGAACAGTATGAACTTGTGAACTTATATTTATCATACAGTTATCGGTGGATGGAACAATGCTCGTAGCGTTATCGGACGAAGTGCCAGTTCCGATCTTTTGACTTGGAGAGAATTATCTCCTCAACAAGACTTCCGTCTGACAGGAAATCCAGTTTTTGACCACTACCAGCTATCCTTCGCCAACGGTTATATTAAGTTAAGTCGTTATGATACACAACTAGCCTTTATAGACGCCACTGACCTGGATCCTCTTGCAATCAACTGCGTCGGAATAATGACTGGGTATGGATCAGTAGGGTATTGGAAATTCCCGACATTCTGCCAGGAAAGCCAAAACAAGGATCATGCATAAGTGCTGGTTGAGGCAATCATGTAGACCATAAATTAATTGAATTGTATAGTCAATCTGCTGTTAAACTTGGGATTGTCAATAAATTTAAAACATTGTAGCTTTTTCTCGAGATGATTATACAGGGCATCGTTTCACGGAGCAGTCATAAGTTCAAATTCGCCGACATCCGATGTAATACACGCGTTTCAATCGGATAATAGTGAACTTGTACGACTGTTTCGTGAAACGTTGACCCGTTTCATAAAGTTACGGTTATAGCATGGTAAAAATAAAATAATGTAACATTATTGATCACAGTAATGGTAGGTCATCTGTATGGACAAAGCCGGGGGGAATACCACGTAAATAATTCTAAGATGATAATTTGAAGAATATGGAGTTCATTGCAGACGAGAATTCACATTTATTTGCTTTTTATTCCCCGTGCAATATGTAAAACATAAAGAACAATACAGTAAAAAAAAAAAATCCGAAAATAAAAAGAAGGCGAAATAAAAGTAGGCGCATCAAAAGATGGCGAAAATGAAGAGATTATACGAACTTCGTAGCATTTGGAGAAATATTTGTTGTATAAATTATAAGGGTCACCAAACCTGTCATTTGACTGGTGACATAATTTGAAGATGAATTATTGATATGATAAGACGGGAAGATGCATATCTAGAAAGTTTATTTTTTGTAAACGTATCAAAATCACTATTGTTGCACTTGAGAAATGAAGACTGATTATATTTGAAATTCAGTGTTGAAGAATATACTTTTTAAGTAAGTCATCACTGTAAGTAAGTCATTCATTGGAATGTAACTTACTTGAATATTAATTTATATGTTTAAATTTGTTGTAAATCGTATTAGGAAACATGAATCTGTGTCTCTTATTTTAAGAGACTTACACTGGCTACCCATTCACTCTCGCATTTTATTCAGAATATTGTTGTTAGCTTATGAATGTTTTTACGATTTTGCGCCTCCTTATTTGATAGAGCTGTTAACATTGTACACACCTTCTAGAAATCTTCGTTCTAATAAGAAAAAATTGGTTGTTATTCAACCAGTGATGACCAGGTCATATGGTGAACGCAGCTTCGCTCACACTGCCTTAACTTTATGGAACAATCTCCCGGAACATCTAAAAAACATTGACTCCATTGTTAAGTTTAAGATTGCTTTAAAGACGCACTTATTTAACATTTAATTCATCCATTTTTGTCTGTAATGCGGTGGTCACATCCCGCCGTACTTGCAAGTGCGTGCTGTCTACGTGCAAAAACGTGGGCAAAATTTGGGTATCCGTACGTGATGAGTACCGCCTCCGTACGCGCGTATTCGCTGCGTTCGGGCTGTGTTCGGGCTACCGATTCACCCCTGTGCGTGTGACGTGCGTGCCCGGTACTGCCAACAAGCGCGCAACGCACTGACTCCGTGCGCCTTTTAAAGGCGCACGTGATAAGTGCGTGGTCCGTGCTTACTCACCACTTCCCCAGTTCAGCTATCCAATGAGCACGCAGAACTCACGTGGACCGTACCGAGTAAGCACTTACAACGCACGTTGGTCGCACTGATTTATGCAGTATATAGTCTCTTCGGTGGAATGGGCGGTATCTTGAGGCAGCAACAGCTGGGACTTCTGGAGAACATCGGAATGTCGTCCTATATAAACACCGAGTTCATCGCACGTGCACGCACTTACAACATGCGAGCGAGTAAGGACACCGTACGTGAGCAGCACTTGTAAGTACGGCCTCTGTAAGATAACGTGGCAACCGCACGGAGACCTTACGTTGTAAGCCCGTACCACGCACTTACCACGTGCGCAACGTACGATGCACACAACCGTTCACGGCCAGGCGTGGCGTGCGGGCCACGTACTTGCACAGTGCGTGTGACGCGCGTTGCCGGTACTCCCTCCCTGCCTTTGCCACTCCCTCCCTACGTTTTCAGAAAAACGTGGCGGCCGTGGCCTCCCCAAAAACCGTACGGACTAAAAACACGCACGGTGGGATGTGACCAACGCTTTACCCAGTCCATCTTGTCTTTGTATTCTGTTGTGTTTTTTTCTAGAGCGCTTAGGGACATGTTTTATTACAATGTGTTATCCGCTATACAAGAACAGTAGATGTTTCATTCTTCTGTAGGCTTACATCATAATTTTCCGCTAAATATATTTTGTGTATTTATTTTGTATAATATGTATTATATTGATGGTAGTACCATGCACCAGTTGATTTACTGTATAGAGGCAACTCTATATAAAATGAAAATATTACTCTTATTTTCTGCTTCTATTAGAACCAACACAATACCAGGGTGGACTTCCCCCTTTAAAGTCCAATGAGGATTCCGCCTAACTGGCGGATACGCCGTATTTCCCAAACGAAGAATCCAAACTATAACTGTAAAATATACGTATATTCAAGTTTTTATTGTAATTCGTTATGTTTGACACAGCCTTGTTTTCGTAAAAGCGATAGGTTTAACTTGAGTTATTCTCATCAGTAATCTACGATATATAAAGTGTCTATATTTCTCCCAATCCTGTATAATCTACCACAATTCTGTATACATAATTGATATACCCCTTTAAAAATATTTATAAATAAACGGATATTTAGATATTTTTTTTGCAAAGTGTGCACGCTGCAACGGTCACGGCAGATCATTTAGACTCCTGTTGTGTTGGCATTCTAATCACCGAGCAGAAATTTGTTTTTCCTCTTCCACATTTATGATACCACATTTGTAATGATAGAGCTGGACTGTTGATCATTGCAATGAATGGCCGTTCATTGAACCTCTCTTTAATTTGCTCTTCCTTTCATTTTTATCTTGCAATCACATCGTCCTGTTCATCAAAATGATCAAATTGTAAATATTATGGACTCAATTTACAACATGAAACATCAGTTATCCCTGATGATTATCTTAATCTTTTATCTATTTCATTGCATAATACTTGGACGTAATTGCATTATTCATGTACGTAAAATACCATTGACATTGCTCATGAAACTTTAAAATAGATTTGTGTATTCATGCATAGCCCTTTTTGGTATCATATAAAAGAGGATGAATTCATCTTTGACATGAACAACACAAATGCATCAGAACAAGTTTGTTTTTCTCGTCATCGATTGGAAAATCGGGTTTCGTTTCTTATATAACACAATAGTACCTGGGAGATTTCGGAGTACAATTACTTTTCGTGTCCGTTACAGGTATTTTGAAAGAGTAGAACACTATTGTTCGTATAGGTTGTAAATTTTTTTTTTTTTAGAGCAAAGAGCTTTGAATGATGGAACATCCCCGTCGATCGACACGTCCGACCTTCAGCACATTTGTCAGCAGGCCAACTTGAATACTTCTGTGTTCTTGAGTGTCGGTCTCACCATGGACCTATATACTAAGTAGGTCCATGGTCTCATGAACCCTCAGCCAACTTTTTAGAATGCCCGTCAGTGTGACTGTCGGTGTGGTACTGGCTTGTCAGTCTCGTAGAGCAATCCGTCTCGTGGGCCGTTGGCAACGTGAGACGATAATTTTCGTATCCGGACACCTACCCCCTGGATATCCACCCCGGATAACCAACCCCAGTCAACTACCCCCTAGGACAACTACCCCCTAGGACAGCTACTCCCTAGGGCAACTACCCACTAGGAAGACTACCCCCGGGACAACTACCCCTAGGGCAAATACCCCCTAGGACAACTACCCCCCAGACAACTACCCCCTTCGACAACCATCATCTAGGACAACTACCCCAGGTCAACTATCCTAGGGGGTAGTGGTCCGGGGTAGTTTTTCTGGGGGGAAGTTGTCCTAGGGGGTAGTTGTCTAGGGGTAGTGGTCCGGGGTAGTCTTACTAGAGGGTGGTTGCCCTAGGGGGTAGCTGTTCTTGGGGGTAGTTGTCCTAGGGGGTAGTTTACTGGGGCTGGTTATCCGGGGTTGGATTTCCAGGGGGTAGGTGTCCTAGAACTGATGATCATGCAAAGAAAGGGATCTGTTTCGTGATGGTCGATTGAACACATACTGAATCGAAGAATGAACATTGTTAACAATTGTTTGGAACTTGGAAGACCGAGATTTATGATTTGGCCTACTGGCGAGGAGAAGTTTTGGAATTCAAAATAAGAATGCGGAAGCTTGATTAATTTATGATTAAAGCCACAACGAGGTTTAAAATTATGCATGTGACATAGTGACAATCCGATTTATAATAGAAGGTCTTTAAGAGGCCCTCCCAATTTTGAATCACTGCCAATACTCGGAATTTCTATATTCTATGTATATGCGTTGAAATGCAAACAGTTCTTGTTGCTATACAGTATAATCAAGTTAAAGACATCGTCCTCTTCAGAAATGATTATAGGTAAAGTTAAATGATCTTTTCATGTATTCGTTTTAGTGTTTACTATAATATTGCCTGTATTTATTTTCAGTGTGAGTGACATCAAAACAAATAAAAGGTTAATCTAGTACACTCGTGCAACACGTCTTTTGTTATTCAAGAGCCAATATCGTCTCTCCCTCTCTTTCTCTCTCTCTCTCTCTCTCTCTCTCGTACTCTCACCCCATCTGCCCCTGTGTCCTCCTATTATATGTAGAAATAAACATTCTATTCCATCATGACGTTGTACATGTATTTGATTCTTAACTTTAAGCATCTGAAAAATGTAGGTAAACTAAAATCGCTATACACAAAGAGAATTATGCAATGCTGACTGTTGTATTTTAACATTTTGATTATTATTAAGTAGTGGACATGGGTAACTGGCAGGTGATTTTGTTTTTATTGTCAATAATAAACTCCTTTACCTCAACTCCGTTAAAGAGTGGATATGGACGCCGTATACTTCAATACTGTCTATTCGTTATATCGCCCCCATATGAGACCGGGGTAGCCTCACTAGTCATAAGGGCCGCTATTCATAAGGACCGCTATTCATAACATAAATATTCCTATACGTAAAGAACCGCTTTTCATAAAACGGAAAGGGGGTCGCTATTCATAAAGGGACAAGGACCGTTATTCCGCTATTCATAACATGAAACTTCCTATACGTCAAGAACCGCTATTCATGAAACGGAAAGGGTGTCAATATTCATAAAGGCGTAAGGACCGTTATTCATAAGGTCCGCTATTCATAGTGTGGGATGAGGGTCGCTATTTACAATACAAAATGAGGGTCGCTATTCCTTATACGTATACTTGTGAATATTGACCCTTTTCTCGTATTATCAATAGGGACCCATATGAATAACAACCCATATTTTGTATTATGAATAGCGACCCTCTTTTTCGATTATGACTAGCGGTCCTTATGGATAGCGGCCCTTATGAATAGCGAGCGGACTCCATAAGACCATGATACTGCAGTCACACCGCCGAACCAACTCCAAAACAACCTCACAGACCTTTCCAAATCGACCATTTCTCTCCAATTCTCTGTATAAACGCGATTTCTTGTTCGGTTTTCTTTTGGTCTGGGCATCGTTTCACCTAACCTTTAAAAATACAAGTTCTCTGAAATCTCCTTGAAACACGTATTAATTACAATACAAGTGTTTCAACAGGATTCCGGTGAACTTGTGCATGTGACGGTTTCGTGAACAGCTGGCCTGGTGTTTTGTTTCGTCTGTGCAAGGAGGAGGAGCACTGGCGTACTGACTGGGGCAGTTGTCCCCCCCCCCCCCCCCATCAAACTCAAACGTGGTTTATTTCTAATGCGATACAAGTGATTTACAAATGTTGCTGAAATGACATGATTTTTCGAGGGGGGGGGGGGGTTCTCAGTTTTGTATGCGTTTGTTGGATAAATAAATTATAAATTCCCAAATTTGTAGTCATGCAAAAACAGCTATGATAGTGCGTCTTTTTACATAGGAAAGCCCCGTTTACTTCAGATGAATTCCCTTTTCAAATCTGAGAGGTTCCCATTTTACTTTAGCAAGTGCCCTTTTCTGTTGTTATAAGTGCCCCTTTTTATCTTTGAAGAGTGCCCCTTCTTACCTCTACATGTGCCTCCTTTTTTGTGACACGTGCCCCCTTTTTTTGTTGCTCCTTACCACCTCTGATAAGTGCCCATTCACTTCTTATAATTACCCCTTTTCAAACCTGAGAAGGGTCCCTTATATCTTGAAAAGTGCCACTTTTTATTCACATAGATGCCCCTTTTCACTTCTGGTGAGTGCCCTTTTTCAAATTTGAGAGATGCACCCTTTAACGCCCTTTTCATCTCTGATAAGTGCCCCTGATAATTTTGACACTTCCGATAAACTTTGACACGTGCTCCTTTTCTTTTTCTAATAACTGTCATTTTCCCTTAGGATATGTGCCCCTTTTTCCTTTCACCATAAAATGTGCTCATAATTTATAGCAAAATAAGAGCAATTTTTTATCATTAATTTCGCCCAAAGCTTGGTCGCTATAAGCTAACTTGCAATTAAAGTTGATTTAATTAGGTTTCTTATTAAATATCTATAGTTAGATTGTGCTTAGAACCCCATCATAATTGTGTTTTCCCCTTCTTTATAAGTTGTAGTTTTTCACACTGCGACCTCACAAATCTTTAACATTTTGCTATATGAAATGTTCTCCAGTTTCTTATGCAGATATAATGTCTATTGTGATCGAGTCGTTATTCCATCTTCCTCAAAATTTAGCGAGATTTGAACCTTTTTCCTTACTACATGCATGTAGATAATTTGTATGTTTCTGGATATAAGACAATATACAGCAATACAGTAGCCACCCAAACGTTCATGAGGTATTGTAAATACTTTTATTTTGCTTACCAAATAAATGTTGATTCACGTCGAACTCTTTCTGAATGTTACTTTGTGCCTTTGTGCAAGAAAGGGCAATCCATCCTGAGTAATAATTTCATTTTTAAAAGCAAGAAATGAAACATGATGGAGAAAGTGAACTATGTGGCTTCTATACATGGAGTAAAAATTCAAGACCGACAATCCCTAAAGCCGCACCAAAAATTCTTGCATTTATTATGCCAGATATAAGAGTATGGGGATTCACAGTAAGTATAGGTTTTGTCGACGGGCGGGTAGGGGTGGGGGAGGTAAAAGTCTAGCTCGAAAACCAACTTCCAGATTCAAGGAAAAATAGTCACACAGTGTAATATAGTGCCAATCTTGCCATTGTATTGTCATGTGTATATACATCTCATCAAGATATAAGGGAATATCATATTTGGTACGCGTTGTAATGATGTAGGGGAAGGCATTGAGGAAAATGATAAACACTCCTCTTTAATACAAACAGATGAATCAAGGGTTCACTTAACCTTCACAGTGCTCTTAAAATTGCTTTTATCATTATGAACGTACATTTTGCTCACTCGATGTTTTTGCTGATATGAAAACTAATGAAAGCATGAAAGAAAATCAATGTTTTAATTTTAAATTGAATAGAATTGCAGTATTTTTTTTTTACATCAGGATTAAAGTACGATATATAAACCAATAAATATGATACTAGGGTGTTTGGATATTACGCACCTCTCAGAATCGGGTGTTGTTTGCACGTGCCCGAATATGTAATTCGAACTTTTAAAACTTGTGGGGGAGGAGGTGCTGCAGCCCCCTCAGCCCCCCTGTTTTGTAGGGCTATGGTGTTAAGGCAATATAGCCCCTAAACAAATCCAAACTATAATTGATCGAACAACTTCTTAACTCTCTCAACCAGACGATGATTAGTGCAATAAGAGTAAAGGTCTATTTATGATTGAACATCTTCTTTAATTTTTTCCTTTCCGGATGTTTTTAGCATGTTTAGCGCCATCTCCAACATTCTAACTGTAATCTCGATGGAGGACCGCTCTTCGAGACTTTAGCAACAGTAATTTGATTCGAAATTTAGAATCTTGTTTAATAGTGGGGGGAACAGTAATATAATGCACACTGGTATATATTTGCTCCACAGACGCTCGACAAAATGAGGTCGAGTTTTTATTGGGCGAACACTTTTTGGACGATAGCAATCTCAATCTGCTTGTATGTCAAATGTTGCTGGGAATTTCCACTCACTAAAAATAGACAGAGAGACTGAATACATACATGTATATAAACGTACCACTTATGAACAGTGAACCATTACATTGCAATGGCAAAGAGTATACGGTACATGTTTACTGATTTGATTTAACACCTATAGACTGATCGATATGTAACGAGGTGAGTGAATTATAATGTCTGTTATTTCCAAAAGAAATGCAGTGACAATTTACAATATTTTCGTTTTACATTGTTGTAGTAGATCTATATCTTTATTCGACTGACGCCCAAACATTTTGAGGCGTTGTCTGTATATGGTTCATAAAATCATGATTTTCCTTTAGCTTAGATCTCGGTCTAGATGTCTTTGAGGTGATAAATGGAGAGCGATTGAGCTAAGGCCAAGAAAAACCAAGTATAACTTAATACTTTTCGTTTGTCCTGTGAAAAACAACGCTTTTGGTACGTTGCAGTGAATTAAATTACAAATAGATACATGTATGAATACCCATGCCCATGGTTAATATTCAGGTTTAATAGTATGTGATTCTTAATATAGCTAACATTTCAGCTCGTGATTCTGCCAAACCAGATTAATCTATATTATTTCCTCTTTACAACATGATAATTTTTTTTAAAATAGGATAATATTCCAGTGTGCCTAAGTACATGTATATAGTACTGCTTTTGATACGTCATCAGCTCGTCATATTTGTTTCTTTCTAAAGGTCACAAGTTGCTAATACTTGGTTTAAGATTAATTAAGAAATAATGTCAGGAGTATTTGTCCAACCCCAAAGTAATGAAATGTGTATGGTAGACTACATTTCTGAGACTTATGTTTAAAACCTTTGTTTTGTTTTCCACGGTTTACCTTTAACCATCGGCTTCAAGTGGCTGAAAATTATTATGATCTTTATAATTTTTTACATACGTCAGATTTTCGCAAAATTTCTACTAGCATGATTAGTTGCGATACATGTGGAGGTGTTGTGGTCTATTCTAGTGGATAGGTCGTTGGTTTGTGAATCACATAGTTCGCGGTTCGAGCCCCGGCCACCACGGCACTAATATCCGTTGGCAGGACAGTACTCTACATTAGGCACTCTACACCCATCCCATGTGTATAGTGAATGGGTACCCGGCAGGAAGAGCCCGGCAGCCACTGAACAGCGCCAGATCGACGTTGCTCTATCCCTTCTTGTTGAACCTCATCATTATTATCATTAGTATTAGCATTATTATTTTTAACTTCATTTTCCCCCATTATAATGTACATTATCTGAAAAGTGACAAAGAAAACAGTTTGATTTTTAAATTCATTTTCACTACTATATTCATTTCATGAAATCAAGATTAAATCAAAATACAACGGAATATCTTATTGTGTACGCGTTATATTCTGTAGGAAAATGAAAAACACTCCTCTTTAATACGATCAGAGGAATCAAAGCTACACTAATCATATTTTTCCCTTTTCTTTTTATCTCGTATTCCTGTAGAAATCCAATCATGGCTGATACATTAAAGAATGTTATTGCTCAGAGTCTGGAGTGTCCTGTATGTCTGAATACCTTCACCGATCCCAAGATCCTGCCATGTTCTCACACCTACTGCAAGACCTGTCTGGAAAATCTCTTGGAATGCCATGGTAACGACCAGATGCTCCGATGCCCTGTCTGCAGAGCTGAAACCCAGGTCCCAAATCAAGAAGTCAGCAAATTACCGGCAAATCTGGCTTTGAGGTCTCTCATAGAGGATATGAAGAATCAATATCAGTTTTGCTCGAATTGTAAATCCGAGGACAAGCCCCAAGCTGTTGTCTACTGTCAAGACTGTGGCAGGTATTTCTGTATCACTTGCAACAACAAACACTCTCAGTGGCCAGTCTTCATCAGTCATGAAGTTTTAGCCATGAGTGAGATCGTATCAGGGAAGGTGTCAGTGCGAAGATGGCGTAAATGCAGAAAACACCCCAAAGAGGATGAGGAGTGCTTCTGTTCCGACTGCAGAAGATTTGCCTGCTTCAGGTGTGTCGTCATGGAGCATAAAGATGAAGGACATCGGATCATCGAGGCAGCTGTTTATGAAAGCTGCCATATGAAGTGTGTCGAATATCTCAAATCCAAGGCGGACAAAAAACGCTCTTGCTTTCAGAAATACGTTGATTTCATTGATGAACAGAAGGACCGTGTGAACAATGTTCAGAAGCAGTGTACAGATGATATCAACAACGCATTTGAAGAATCAGTCCGGCAGTTGACAGAGAGGAAAGAACTCCTCATTGGTGAAGTCAAGGGTATGACCGAGGGAGTAGAGAAAGAACTGGACGAAATGCAGAAATCGGCTCAAGAGCACATCACCCACTTGACCACCATAGCTGACGTGGTAACCAATAAGACAAAGATACCGTTAGATATGGATGCATTGGCTGCGCACGACACTCTATGTCAAGACTTACAAGAGGCCTTGAAACAAGAAGATCCTGACTACCAGCGGCCGAGGCAATCGAGCAAAAAAGGAAAAAGTGTCAGTTTCAAGCGGAACGTTGGAATGGACGAGAATGGTCTCGGTAAAATCGTAAATGCAGTTGCAAAGAACATCGCTTTGCCCATTAAGAATAGCATGAATGACATGGTTAGTACACCAGACGGTAGGATGGCAGTGGGATGTTGGGCAGGTGGCGTGGAGATCTTCTCTGCTGATGGTCAGCACCAGCAGACAATTTTCAAGGATAAGCCGATCAATGGATTAAGGTTCCTCTCTGATGATCGGTATGTTTTACTCGATGGCAACAATATCACACTGTACACACCACAGTACACAACATTGAATGTAATGTTTGAGACTCTGAGTGAAGGTGAAGGTGAATGTCCTAGCCTCACTGTAGACGTTGATGATCAGATCTATGTTAGCTACATGGATGCTGAAAAAATCCAGGTGTTCTCACCAGCAGGTGGGAAGGCGATCAGGGAGATACCATGTGATGGGTATATACCTGTGCAGATAACTAATTATAATGATTACCTGATCACTGAATCTAGTGACACAATACGATTGATTGACAAGCAAGGTGTTGTAAAATATCAATTAACAAAATCAGGGGATTCCCTAACCGCTGCTGTGTCTCGAGGGAATACAATCCTGATAGCCACCGTGAAGCACGACGTAGGTTTGGTCAGCATTGATGAGTACACTAACAAGCTGAAGCATGTCCAGAACCTCGTCATCGATTACAAGATCGAGAAGAATGAGAGAGGGCCGTGGTACACTCTCCAGCAGTACCGATCAGGAGAGATCGCTTTCTGCACTCCTGATAGACTCTATATATTCCACTGAAAAAATGGATGACTCATTCTAACTTGAACTGTATGATATCAGGAGGGGGAGGGGTGCGATGTGTGCGACCGGATAATTTTAAAGGTAAAAACGGGCATGCTGAAAAATTTAAAGAAACATAATATTTCGTTTTAAACGGACCCATGCCCGCCCCCTTTTTCTGAAGCTTCCAACAGGCCTTTTGTTTCTGTGACTTCATAAAGTGTAGATAACATCTAGTGGAGTCATTTATATTTGTTACTACGTAAATTGGAGTTTTCGTGACTGTTTTAGAAATGACATTCCTAGATCATGTAGATTCATTTGAATGATTGAAATTTTCTAATATTTTTTTTAAGTAACCTTTCCTTTAATATACTTCTGAGGTGTTTGCCTTTCAGGATTTTGTCGTTGATGAAGACTATACATTTTTTTTTTAAAGGCTAGCTGTTGAAAATGTATAATTGATATAGACACATTTCAATTATGTACTATTTTACAGTCGGAGATAAAAATCCTAGTGGTGGACTCAATATTTATTGCCGTTTAATACAATTAATTTTTTATTTTTGTATTTACTAATGCATTTCAGATCACTGCCCGATTAATCATACTAGATTTCATCTTTTACCCAGAATCATGAGAAAAAAATGCCCCTTGTTCAAAATAACTTCTACTTCTTACACTTTCTCGAGTTGTGTACTAAAGAGTGTAAGAGTACTGAAAGTCAACCTATTGATTGTATGATATATGTTGTAAAAGTAATGTCAAACCAAATGTCTAAATAAGGGTTAATGTTTTAATTTAATGGACTGTGATATCTTGTTTTCTGTTTTCCATGCTTACATTCCGTCTGGTAAAGAATATGGGAGAAATTGCATGGAACTTGTCGTCAATACCCGATTCATTTATTCACTTTTTGGAGATATTTCGTTTTGTCTGTGTTTCCATTACTTTCAGTATATAGTATGTATTAGAAAGGAACCTCACTGATTTCAATGAAAGCAGAACAATTATATATATTGGTCTTTATATGTTTTAGAAAAATCTGAAAATGTGTAATTCTAAAGCTACTTTCTATACGCGTTGTCCAATGTACAATGTAAATATTTCATTAAACATCATCCCGCCATTTTCATTTTCATTCCTATGGCCCAAATATGAAATTGTAAACATGTTTTTACAGGTCCTCTTGTGTGTAAATCAAGTACATTATCATCAAAACTTTAAAAACAAGTTGCACAAATATTGCGGGCTCAAAACTTTACAATTGCATCGATTGCTGTTTTTTAATTCTTTTTTTTATTCCTCAGTTTCTTAGATCTTCTTAATCAACGTGATGTCAGGTGCACTTCCCTTTTCATTGTGAATTCCTGTTATTTTGGAAAGAGAAAAGCCCTTTTCATGTACATAAGTATCCACCGGGAATGCTGTTTATTTTTGTTTCTTCACTATATCAATAACTTTGTATTAGTCTTTGTCTCTTTCAAATTATGTATTTCTCTGACCTTGTTTACCTTTCTTCGCGTGCCATATTGCTAATAACATGTCTCAAGACGTTTATTTTCTCATGTATATTCAATATGTCAATTTGAAGTTATGTCTTAAAATACACTATAATTTGTTTGTATTTGTATTTCTCTTTCTCTCTCATTTTTTGTTTAAAGACTAAGTGTGTATGATTTTGTCTGTCAATTACTTAGGTCCCAATTCATTGGTGTTAGATGCTCAATACGTTTATTTTCTCATGTATATTCAATATGTCAATTTGATGTAATGTCTTAAATACACTATAATGATGTTGAAGTTGAACTTTTCAAATTAGTCGTATGTTATGTAGCTTTCAATTATAGTATGTAATTATCAATCATTGTTGAAGGTTTATCAAATATATATTTGTAAAACCTGTGAATGATGGAAATAAAATACCACGTAAAACAAACAAAGAATACGTAATCTATCAGAATTTGAAATATAAAAAGCTGCTATAACGATCATGACGTTGTACATGTAAATGATTCTTAGCTTTAAGCATCTGTAGAATTTTGGGGAACTGAAATCGCTATACACAAAGATAATTATGCAATGCTGACTGTTGCATTTTTAAAATTTGGTTATTATCAAGCAGTGTACACTGGTAACTTTGTTTCGTCTGTGCAAGGAGGAGGAGTTTGTGTGGCGAGGGTAATAACTTCGATTTTCCGTCATGATTTGCTATTTTATCAACAGCAACAGAAAGAGTCTATTTTGCCAATTCGGCTTCAACCAAGATAATGATGAACCAAGATTTAAAACGAAATAACTAAGCAAACATAAAAAGTAATAAAAACAAAAACAACTTAAAGTTACTCTTGCAAAATATTTATCTAATTAGATGTTTTTTCTTTCATTGATCTATTGTATGATATCGCGCACTGTGATGTGTATTTTTTTTTGTGGTAGGAATGTTGTGTTTTTGTCATGTCATTCTAATCTGGTACATACGTTTTTATGATAAATCTATGCATTAACGATTTCTAGGTGATTATCATCGTAACGTACATTGAAACTTATTACATGACTTTTTGTATCAATAAAATATTATGGCTGACAAAATTGTACAGGCAACAACAAACAGACACGTGAATTCAATTTGATTAGAGTTTATTGTCAGTGTCCATTCCAACGGTAGAATGGGAATAATAAAAGCAATAATGAAAGTGCATGATGAAGGGGGGGATGTTGCCGTAAGAGATTTTTAAGATTGATCGAAAGGAGAGGAGCAAGTAGACAGAAAATTTGTAGAGGAGAGAGAGTATGGGAGATAGATGGGGGCGGGATTTATTTATTATCATAATGACGATCATGATTCGAGAAGTAAAAATCCTATCATTTCAAGTTTGCACATTGAATTATAATGGAAATCTGATTGTCTCTTATGAGAATTTTAAATTATATCTACATTTTGAACGAGGTAAACCTTTGACTGTGGTAGCTATTGTCCCGTGAGTCCCCTTGCACTCTGTAAAACATATGACCGTTTTATTTAATTAAACTCAGTCAGAATTTGAAAAATAATTACCTTGAATTGAATAATTTCTTATAGAATTCATGGTTGCAATCAAACTCTCCTTTGACATGAAAGCGGTATATACAAACGAGGTAAATTGCGGTTTATTTGAATAATCGTTAATGGAGCACAAAGTGAGTGCAACAATGAAGATTGCAAAGAAGATTTAGCAATGTATCGAATTAGGTGAAAGCAGCGAATTACACTAACTCTTCGCTATGCTCCCTCGCATAATATCCTTCAAAATGTACAAGCAAATAGTGTAAAATAGAAATCACATCCATCCCGTCTTTCGTTCACTATGCTCCTTCGTCCCTCGCATTTCGTTCCCCGGTCATGAAAAGAAATCGCCGCCCCCGACGGTTGCCAATGATTTGTATTATCTTCTCTCTCTTAATTGATAATCATCTGTATACTTTATATATTTTCCTTCCCTTTGCATTTCTAACGAAATGATATACTTATATGTCTTACCTTAATTTACAATAAAAATCCGAAAATAACCACTATCCCTATTACATGAAAAAACGGTCAATCACGTTTACTTTTCACGATTTTCTTTCGACAGCAACACCATCTTATAGAACGTTTAATGATAAAGAATAAGATCCCAACGAGAAGTATACCAAATGCAGCGATATCAAGTAGGTATATCTGAAAGAATGCTAGATTATGAGTAGGTGGGTGGAGGTGACCACCACCATGTTTGATCACATGTTCAATCCAGAATGCAGCCGTGTTCGCTGGTGTCATTGGACGATCACGAAAGATGGCAGAAACACGCTTGGCGTTCGTTGAATAGCTTGTGTTCTCAAGGACTTCGCTGAGTTGTTGGTAAATGTAATCCGCACTCAATCGGTCTTTGTCAATCTTGGTACCAAGTCCACTAGCCAGCACTCTGGCTGCAACGTCATGCTGATCAGCGCCCAGAGGCATAACGACAAGGGGTACGCCGTGGTACAACGCCTCCAGGAATCCGTTGTTTCCCCCATGATAGAGCACTGCTCGAGTCTTTGGATGCCCAAGCAGATCATTCAAGGGTAACCATTTCATCGGTTTGATGTTATCAGGTATCTTGTATGGAGGGGGCTCTTTCAAATGAAGAAGAACTTTGTGTGGGAGTCTACTGAAAGCGTCGATGAACATGCGAGTGATGTCGGGTCTACTTTTTGTTATTGAGGCAAAATATGAACCAAGAGAGAACAGAACGACACCGTGCTTGCCCGATGATTGCATGAAGTTCTCTAACTCATTGTCGAGGGCTTCGGCTGGTCTTGTTGTAAGTCCACCAACTGGAATGATGTTTGGCATCATGGCAAAGGGAAATTCGACCGAGAAATCACTATTGATAAGGAAAAGGTCAACATGATTACTGATGGTGGATTTCAACCGAGGATCTAGATCATATTCAGCCACAAGACCAGTGGAAAATCCATTGATCACCATTTTATTTCCCCAAAACACAAAGAAGAGGTAGGTGACGGTATTCCTGAATCTTTGTAAAAATGTCATGTCAGATGTGAATGACGTCAGTGGTGTCGGTTGGTAAGAGGTCATAAATGGAGAGCCTGCTTCTTGAAATAATATAAGGAAGTGGTGTCATAGGTGCAAGCACTATGGCATGAAGGTTCTCAGTACCTCTATGTCTATCAAGAAAGGACTTAACATACACACCACACGACCATACCACATCGACGACAAAAGCATTGAATTTCGCCATACGGTCTAACAATCTTTGATCTTCGAAAACGGATTCACAAGCTTCTCTGTTTACAGAAATGAACATATCCATCATCTCAGCCATGTGCTTCATGCTGTTTTCAGCAAATGTGAATTCTGCCGTCTTATTCGATATGTCATCTATTCTCTTCTTCAGACCAGAAATATGGAACATTTCGTAGCTGAAGATCGTAGCGTGCTCGGGATCCATGGCGCGGTCGGAATACTCGTCTGAAATGAGGAAGGTCACATTATGACCTCTCTTCACCAGACTCTTTCCGACTGCAACCATCGTAAAATAATGGCTACCATCTCCAAAGAGACCAGAGAGAAGAATGTTCGCTGATTCCACATTGCTCAGAGCTAAGAGTAAGCCCACGGCAACCAGAATATGTCCGACTCTCAGAGAGAACATAGTGTTGTCGGATCTCAATGTATAAAACACCGTATACAACTCTCCAATTCCCAGGTATACTATTATGTGGATCGTGATAATAGCAATAAATCATTATGTCAATGTTAAGCAAACCATTTTAACACAGGATTGAAGGTCAAAATTCGTTCGTTCCAGCCTCGCACGTATCGCACGACGTCGGACTTTAACCCATCAAAAATATTTTTGTTTTCACACGTATAGGCACCAGTGTATTTCAAGGGGCAGGGGGAAGTTCCCCATGCAGAAAACTTTCCAACCTTTAAAAAAAGATGATAGCATCTGGCCTTATTATGCGAGGGAACGAAGCGATCGATCAATAAAATTATTTTTTTTCGATTCTGTCTCAAATTTAAGTAAGAATAGGGGGCGATCCCCTAAAAAAAATCAGGGGATATGTCCACCAGTCCCCTGGAATTGCCGCCTTTGCTTGCAGTATTCTTCCCTTAGTTTAAGAAATGTTCTTGGTAAAAGAGAAGGAGTGGCTTGGTATTGGTCTATACGAAAGCAAATTAAATGTTAATTATTTACAAAACAGAAACCATCAAAAGCAACACTCACTATTACAATTCTATCTTTTAAAATGCCTTCTCCCTGACAGTATTCCATATCTGTCAATCAAATGTAGACAAAGATAAATAATACAATCATTACATTCTTAAGAACTTAGGAATGAATATTATACAAATAATGAATGGTTATGAGTTCAATAGTGCGAATATTTTCATGAATCAAATGACAAGGATCCACATAGGTGTTGTATAATTTACAAATAATGAATGGTTATCAGTTCAATAGTGCGAATATTTTCATGCATTGAAAGATTAACATTCTATTGAACGAATGAAAAACTTTCATTATTTGTTTTATACAACATCGAAGAAGATATAATAATAATAATAATAATAATAATAATAATAATAATAATAATAATAATAATAATAATAATAATAATAATAATAATAATAGCCTAATAGTTCACTCCAAATTTTATTAAACGGAAACGGAAATTCTTTTTGCCCAATTGATCGTGAGCCCGGCAGCCACTGAGCAGCGCCAGATTGACCTTGCTCTATCCCTTATTGCTGAACGCCAAACAAGGTAGCAACAACTCCCATCTTTTAACGTCTTTTGGTATGACGCGGCCGGGGTTCGAACCCACGACCTCCCGGTTGTAATAGAACGTTAATCAACAAATTATGCTTTACTCCGTATATTAAGATAAATTAAAGTTGGAGTCAAGCCTTCTCGATTACATTCAGATTGTGTTGTACAATCTCTGTTATCCCTTATACAGATCAATTCTCTTATTTCACCACATTTCACCGCATAATATATTCCATCTTGCTTTTAGGTTTGTATATATACTCTAAAGAATATCTGCTATCCAGATATCTCAGATTACCTCCTAAAATAGAATGTGCTCCAAATCTACTCCTTCCTGTTATATATGATACTATATGATTATTTGAGTTTAAAGATTTAACTCTGGAATTCAGACTTCTTTAAGAAAACATAATTCAGGATTCATCAATTTATTTTTCAATTCCGGCAACGTAGGCCTATAGGACACGATCATGTGAACCCCATCCTTCCCGCCCTTCTCTGGTAAGTTCATGGGACAACCAGTGCCTACGACATTTTTGCGGGTCTCTTTGACTCATGTAATTATTTTATAAGGTCAGGGTGGATCCAGGGGGTGGGCCGGGGGGGGGGGGTTGCTGCATGAAATGACATGATTTCCCGGGATTTTATTTATTTCTCGTTTTAGTAATTATACTTTATGCGTTTGTTGGAAAATTATAAATTCCTAAATTTACATTTAGGCAATAATATGCTTATTTAAGAACCTACATGTGAGGGCCGGCGGAAAGGCAGGGCTCGGGGAGGGGGGCTAGAGTTCCCCTCACTTTTTTTAAAAAGTAGGTTAAAGAGAAATAGAAAGAAAGAGACAGAAAGAAAGAATAGTGACCTGCCAGTGTCATAATTAAATGAGGTAAACAAATATGCTCAACGCCTAAAACCCTGAATCTGCACCCCTGGACCTCACGAGGGACCCAAAGGCGGGCCCCTGGATGCTCATCTGACCGTAATTTAATTCTTAAAAACCCCTGAGCTTCTGGGGGCTCCGCCTCCTGGACCTAAATCGAATTAATGACCTGCCAGTTGCACAAAATAAGTTATCAAAATATGCCTCATCTGACCGTGATTAAATGCCCAAAACCCCTGAGCTTCTCGGGGCACTGCCCCCTGGAGCCCACCGAGGGGCCTAAGGCGGGCCCCTGGATACTCATCTGACCGTAATTTAACGCTTAAAACCCCTGAGGTTTCGGGGGCTCAGCCTCTGGACCCAAGCCGATTAGTGACCTGCCAGTGCCACAAATAAGTTATCAATATATGCTTCATCTGACCCCCTTTGCCCCTGTAACCCAACGTCAATTTATGCTCCACTCACTTCGCTCGCTACGGTCTACCTGCTCGTAAATACTTTAGCCCCCCCCCCCCACTTTGAAAACGGCCTGCATGCCAGTGTAACATGTAAAAGTAGTGGTGATGGGGATTTTTTTCTTCTGCCCCCCCCCCTCCCCCCTGCCCCCCCCCCCCGAGGGGCTCTGCCCCTTCGAACCCGACCCCCACTAAAAACCGTACCACTTTAGAATTCCTTCCGACGGGCCTAACTTTAACCATCTGAAGAATTTAGGGGAACTAAAATTGCTATCCACAAAGATAATTATGCAATGCTGACTGTTGTATTTTAACATTTGGTTATTATTAAGCAGTATACATGAAAACTAATGAAAGCATGAAAGGTAATAAATGTTACTTTGATTGTATTGAATTGCAGTATTTTATTCACATCAGGACAAAAAAAAGATTTAAAAAAAAATTGAAAAATATTTATTTTTTATATAGCGCTTAATACAAATGTCTCTAAGCGATAGAAACAAAATAAATAAGATACTAGGGTGTTTTAATCGGGTGGTGGTTGCAAGTCCCCGAATATTTTATCTGTCATTTTAAAAATTGTGGAGAAGGGGGGGGGGCTGCAGTCCCCTTAGACCCCTGTCCTGTAGGCCTATGGTATTAAGGCAAAATAGCCCCTAAACAACTCCAAACTATAATTGATCGAACAAAGTCTTAGCCCTCTCTACCAGACGATGGTAAGTGCAATAAAGGTAAAGTTATAAGATTGAACATCTTCTTTAATTTTCTACTTTCCGGATGTGTTTAGCATGTTTAGCGCCATCTCCAACATTCTAACTGTAATCTCGATGGAGGACCGCTCCACGAGACTTTGGCAACAGTAATTTGATTCGAAATTTAGAATCTTTTGTTATGGTGGGGGGGGGGGGTAACAGTAATATATTTCACACTGGTATTTATTTGCTAGACAGACGCTCGACAAAATGAGATCGAGCTTTTATTGGGCGAACACTTTTTGGACGATAACAATCTCAATGTGCTTGACTGTCAAAGCTTGCTGGGAATTCCCAGTTCCTAAAAATAGATCGAGAGACTGAATACATATCTGTCATGTATATAGCACCACTAATGAACAGTTACCAATACATTGCAAAGAGTATACATGTTTACTGATTCCTAAAATCATCATTTTCCTTTTGCTGAAATAGGTGGGTCTCGCGGTCTAGCTAGATGTCTTAGATAAAATTACTGAAGAGCGATTGTGCTAAGGCCAAGACAAATCAAGTATAACTTCTTACTGTTCCTTTGTCCGGTGGAAAACGACGATTTTGGTACGTTACAGTGATTTAAATTACAAGTTAAAAAATGAATGCACATGGTTAATGTTCACGTTAGTATGTGATTCTTAATATATAGCTAACATTTCAGCTAGGGATTCTGCCAAGCCAGAGCAATCTATTTCCTCTTTACAACATGATGATTTTTATGAAATAGTAAATATTCCAGTGTGCATGAGTACAGTACTGCTTTTGATACACTGTACGTCACAAGTTTCTAATACTTGGTTTAGAAACTTTAGATTAATTAAGAAGTAATGTCATGATTATTTTTCCAATGCCAAAGTGATGAAATGTGAATGGAAGACTACATTTCTAAGACTTACGTTTTTAAACCTTTGTTTTGTTTTCCAAGGTTTACTTTTAACCATCGGCTTCGAGTGATGGAAAATTATTATAATTTCTATAATTTCATATACGTCAAATTTTCGCAAAATAATTTACTAGCATGCATTAGTTGTGAAACATGTAGAGGTGCTGTGGTCTATTCTAAAGGATAGGTTACTTGTTTGTGAATCACGCGGTTCGAGTCCCGGCCACCACTGCACTAATGTCCTTTGGCAAGACAGTCCTCTACATTGGACACTCTCCACCCATCTAATGTGTATAGTGAATTAGTACCCGATAGGAAAAAACTCTGTAAATGTTTAAAGGCACATTATCATGGTAGGTTGGCTAAAGACGGGGTATTAAGATTGCAGTGAAAACAGTATGTGTACTGATGAGTTTGATTTTTAAATTCATTTTTTCATTACGACGTACAAAGTACATTCAGTTGATGAATAACATGATTTTTTTTTAAATCAACATAATTATAACGGAAAATCATATTTTGTACGAGTTATATTCTGTAGGAAAAAGGCGTGAGAAAAATGATAAACCCTCCCCTTCAATATGATCAGATGAATCAAAGCTCCACTAATCATTTTTCCCCTTTTCTTTCATCTCGTATTCCTGTAGAATTCGAACCATGGCTGACACATTAAAGAATGTTATTGCTCAAAGTCTGGAGTGTCCTGTTTGTTTGAATACCTTCACCGATCCCAAGATCCTGTCTTGTTCTCACACCTACTGCAAGGCCTGTCTGGAAAACCTCTTGGGATGCAATGGTAACGACCAGATGCTCCGATGCCCTGTCTGCAGAGCTGAAACCCAGGTCCCAAACCAAGAGGTCAGCAAATTACCGGCAAGTCTGGCTTTGAAGTCTCTCA